>NC_136485.1:3802222-4042222 GCF_053919585.1 Euprymna scolopes
ACATAGAGAGTAGTAGCCTCCCAGAAGACATAGAGAGTAGTAGCCTCCCAGAAGACATAGAGATTAGTAGCCTCCCAGAAGACATAGAGAGTAGTAGCCTCACAGAAGACATAGAGAGTAGTAGCCTCCCAGAAGACATAGAGAGTAGTAGCCTCCCAGAAGACATAGAGATTAGTAGCCTCCCAGAAGACATAGAGAGTAGTAGCCTCACAGAAGACATAGAGAGTAGTAGCCTCCCAGAAGACATAGAGAGTAGTAGCCTCCCAGAAGACATAGAGAGTAGTAGCCTCCCAGAAGACATAGAGAGTAGTAGCCTCCCAGAAGACATAGAGAGTAGTAGCCTCACAGAAGACATAAAGAGTAGTAGCCTCCCAGAAGACATAGAGAGTAGTAGCCTCCCAGAAGACATAGAGAGTAGTAGCCTCACAGAAGACATAGAGAGTAGTAGCCTCCCAGAAGACATAGAGAGTAGTAGCCTCCCAGAAGACATAGAGAGTAGTAGCCTCCCAGAAGACATAGAGAGTAGTAGCCTCCCAGAAGACATAGAGAGTAGTAGCCTCACAGAAGACATAAAGAGTAGTAGCCTCCCAGAAGACATAGAGAGTAGTAGCCTCCCAGAAGACATAGAGAGTAGTAGCCTCCCAGAAGACATAGAGAGTAGTAGCCTCACAGAAGACATAGAGAGTAGTAGCCTCCCAGAAGACATAGAGAGTAGTAGCCTCCCAGAAGACATAGAGAGTAGTAGCCTCCCAGAAGACATAGAGAGTAGTAGCCTCCCAGAAGACATAGAGAGTAGTAGCCTCACAGAAGACATAAAGAGTAGTAGCCTCCCAGAAGACATAGAGAGTAGTAGCCTCCCAGAAGACATAGAGAGTAGTAGCCTCCCAGAAGACATAGAGAGTAGTAGCCTCCCAGAAGACATAGAGAGTAGTAGCCTCACAGAAGACATAGAGAGTAGTAGCCTCCCAGAAGACATAGAGAGTAGTAGCCTCCCAGAAGACATAGAGAGTAGTAGCCTCCCAGAAGACATAGAGAGTAGTAGCCTCACAGAAGACATAGAGAGTAGTAGCCTCCCAGAAGACATAGAGAGTAGTAGCCTCCCAGAAGACATAGAGAGTAGTAGCCTCACAGAAGACATAGAGAGTAGTAGCCTCCCAGAAGACATAGAGAGTAGTAGCCTCCCAGAAGACATAGAGATTAGTAGCCTCCCAGAAGACATAGAGAGTAGTAGCCTCCCAGAAGACATAGAGAGTAGTAGCCTCCCAGAAGACATAGAGAGTAGTAGCCTCCCAGAAGACATAGAGAGTAGTAGCCTCCCAGAAGACATAGAGAGTAGTAGCCTCCCAGAAGACATAGAGAGTAGTAGCCTCCCAGAAGACATAGAGAGTAGTAGCCTCACAGAAGACATAGAGAGTAGTAGCCTCCCAGAAGACATAGAGAGTAGTAGCCTCCCAGAAGACATAGAGAGTAGTAGCCTCCCAGAAGACATAGAGAGTAGTAGCCTCCCAGAAGACATAGAGAGTAGTAGCCTCCCAGAAGACATAGAGAGTAGTAGCCTCACAGAAGACATAGAGAGTAGTAGCCTCCCAGAAGACATAGAGAGTAGTAGCCTCCCAGAAGACATAGAGAGTAGTAGCCTCACAGAAGACATAGAGAGTAGTAGCCTCCCAGAAGACATAGAGAGTAGTAGCCTCCCAGAAGACATAGAGAGTAGTAGCCTCACAGAAGACATAGAGAGTAGTAGCCTCCCAGAAGACATAGAGAGTAGTAGCCTCCCAGAAGACATAGAGATTAGTAGCCTCCCAGAAGACATAGAGAGTAGTAGCCTCCCAGAAGACATAGAGAGTAGTAGCCTCCCAGAAGACATAGAGAGTAGTAGCCTCACAGAAGACATAGAGAGTAGTAGCCTCCCAGAAGACATAGAGAGTAGTAGCCTCCCAGAAGACATAGAGAGTAGTAGCCTCCCAGAAGACATAGAGAGTAGTAGCCTCCCAGAAGACATAGAGAGTAGTAGCCTCCCAGAAGACATAGAGATTAGTAGCCTCCCAGAAGACATAGAGAGTAGTAGCCTCCCAGAAGACATAGAGAGTAGTAGCCTCCCAGAAGACATAGAGAGTAGTAGCCTCACAGAAGACATAGAGAGTAGTAGCCTCCCAGAAGACATAGAGAGTAGTAGCCTCCCAGAAGACATAGAGAGTAGTAGCCTCCCAGAAGACATAGAGAGTAGTAGCCTCCCAGAAGACATAGAGAGTAGTAGCCTCCCAGAAGACATAGAGAGTAGTAGCCTCACAGAAGACATAGAGAGTAGTAGCCTCCCAGAAGACATAGAGAGTAGTAGCCTCCCAGAAGACATAGAGAGTAGTAGCCTCACAGAAGACATAGAGAGTAGTAGCCTCCCAGAAGACATAGAGAGTAGTAGCCTCCCAGAAGACATAGAGAGTAGTAGCCTCCCAGAAGACATAGAGAGTAGTAGCCTCCCAGAAGACATAGAGAGTAGTAGCCTCCCAGAAGACATAGAGAGTAGTAGCCTCCCAGAAGACATAGAGAGTAGTAGCCTCACAGAAGACATAGAGAGTAGTAGCCTCCCAGAAGACATAGAGAGTAGTAGCCTCCAAGAAGACATAGAGAGTAGTAGCCTCCCAGAAGACATAGAGAGTAGTAGCCTCCCAGAAGACATAGAGAGTAGTAGCCTCACAGAAGACATAGAGAGTAGTAGCCTCCCAGAAGACATAGAGAGTAGTAGCCTCCCAGAAGACATAGAGAGTAGTAGCCTCACAGAAGACATAGAGAGTAGTAGCCTCCCAGAAGACATAGAGAGTAGTAGCCTCCCAGAAGACATAGAGAGTAGTAGCCTCCCAGAAGACATAGAGAGTAGTAGCCTCCCAGAAGACATAGAGAGTAGTAGCCTCCCAGAAGACATAGAGAGTAGTAGCCTCCCAGAAGACATAGAGAGTAGTAGCCTCACAGAAGACATAGAGAGTAGTAGCCTCCCAGAAGACATAGAGAGTAGTAGCCTCCCAGAAGACATAGAGATTAGTAGCCTCACAGAAGACATAGAGAGTAGTAGCCTCACAGAAGACATAGAGAGTAGTAGCCTCCCAGAAGACATAGAGAGTAGTAGCCTCCCAGAAGACATAGAGAGTAGTAGCCTCACAGAAGACATAGAGAGTAGTAGCCTCCCAGAAGACATAGAGAGTAGTAGCCTCCCAGAAGACATAGAGAGTAGTAGCCTCACAGAAGACATAGAGAGTAGTAGCCTCCCAGAAGACATAGAGAGTAGTAGCCTCCCAGAAGACATAGAGAGTAGTAGCCTCACAGAAGACATAGAGAGTAGTAGCCTCCCAGAAGACATAGAGAGTAGTAGCCTCCCAGAAGACATAGAGAGTAGTAGCCTCCCAGAAGACATAGAGAGTAGTAGCCTCCCAGAAGACATAGAGAGTAGTAGCCTCCCAGAAGACATAGAGAGTAGTAGCCTCCCAGAAGACATAGAGAGTAGTAGCCTCACAGAAGACATAGAGAGTAGTAGCCTCCCAGAAGACATAGAGAGTAGTAGCCTCCCAAAAGACATAGAGAGTAGTAGCCTCCCAGAAGACATAGAGAGTAGTAGCCTCCCAGAAGACATAGAGAGTAGTAGCCTCACAGAAGACATAGAGAGTAGTAGCCTCCCAGAAGACATAGAGAGTAGTAGCCTCCCAGAAGACATAGAGAGTAGTAGCCTCACAGAAGACATAGAGAGTAGTAGCCTCCCAGAAGACATAGAGAGTAGTAGCCTCCCAGAAGACATAGAGAGTAGTAGCCTCCCAGAAGACATAGAGAGTAGTAGCCTCCCAGAAGACATAGAGAGTAGTAGCCTCCCAGAAGACATAGAGAGTAGTAGCCTCCCAGAAGACATAGAGAGTAGTAGCCTCACAGAAGACATAGAGAGTAGTAGCCTCCCAGAAGACATAGAGAGTAGTAGCCTCCCAGAAGACATAGAGATTAGTAGCCTCACAGAAGACATAGAGAGTAGTAGCCTCACAGAAGACATAGAGAGTAGTAGCCTCCCAGAAGACATAGAGAGTAGTAGCCTCCCAGAAGACATAGAGAGTAGTAGCCTCCCAGAAGACATAGAGAGTAGTAGCCTCCCAGAAGACATAGAGAGTAGTAGCCTCCCAGAAGACATAGAGAGTAGTAGCCTCCCAGAAGACATAGAGAGTAGTAGCCTCCCAGAAGACATAGAGAGTAGTAGCCTCCCAGAAGACATAGAGAGTAGTAGCCTCCCAGAAGACATAGAGAGTAGTAGCCTCCCAGAAGACATAGAGAGTAGTAGCCTCCCAGAAGACATAGAGAGTAGTAGCCTCCCAGAAGACATAGAGAGTAGTAGCCTCCCAGAAGACATAGAGAGTAGTAGCCTCACAGAAGACATAGAGATTAGTAGCCTCCCAGAAGACATAGAGATTAGTAGCCTCCCAGAAGACATAGAGAGTAGTAGCCTCCCAGAAGACATAGAGAGTAGTAGCCTCACAGAAGACATAGAGAGTAGTAGCCTCACAGAAGACATAGAGATTAGTAGCCTCACAGAAGACATAGAGATTAGTAGCCTCCCAGAAGACATAGAGAGTAGTAGCCTCCCAGAAGACATAGAGAGTAGTAGCCTCACAGAAGACATAGAGAGTAGTAGCCTCCCAGAAGACATAGAGAGTAGTAGCCTCACAGAAGACATAGAGATTAGTAGCCTCCCAGAAGACATAGAGATTAGTAGCCTCCCAGAAGACATAGAGAGTAGTAGCCTCCCAGAAGACATAGAGAGTAGTAGCCTCCCAGAAGACATAGAGAGTAGTAGCCTCACAGAAGACATAGAGATTAGTAGCCTCCCAGAAGACATAGAGATTAGTAGCCTCCCAGAAGACATAGAGATTAGTAGCCTCCCAGAAGACATAGAGAGTAGTAGCCTCCCAGAAGACATAGAGAGTAGTAGCCTCACAGAAGACATAGAGAGTAGTAGCCTCCCAGAAGACATAGAGATTAGTAGCCTCACAGAAGACATAGAGATTAGTAGCCTCCCAGAATACATAGAGAGTAGTAGCCTCCCAGAAGACATAGAGAGTAGTAGCCTCACAGAAGACATAGAGATTAGTAGCCTCCCAGAAGACATAGAGATTAGTAGCCTCCCAGAAGACATAGAGATTAGTAGCCTCCCAGAAGACATAGAGAGTAGTAGCCTCCCAGAAGACATAGAGAGTAGTAGCCTCACAGAAGACATAGAGAGTAGTAGCCTCCCAGAAGACATAGAGATTAGTAGCCTCACAGAAGACATAGAGATTAGTAGCCTCCCAGAAGACATAGAGAGTAGTAGCCTCCCAGAAGACATAGAGAGTAGTAGCCTCACAGAAGACATAGAGAGTAGTAGCCTCCCAGAAGACATAGAGATTAGTAGCCTCCCAGAAGACATAGAGATTAGTAGCCTCCCAGAAGACATAGAGAGTAGTAGCCTCCCAGAAGACATAGAGAGTAGTAGCCTCACAGAAGACATAGAGATTAGTAGCCTCCCAGAAGACATAGAGATTAGTAGCCTCCCAGAAGACATAGAGATTAGTAGCCTCACAGAAGACATAGAGAGTAGTAGCCTCCCAGAAGACATAGAGATTAGTAGCCTCACAGAAGACATAGAGATTAGTAGCCTCCCAGAAGACATAGAGATTAGTAGCCTCCCAGAAGACATAGAGAGTAGTAGCCTCACAGAAGACATAGAGAGTAGTAGCCTCCCAGAAGACATAGAGATTAGTAGCCTCACAGAAGACATAGAGATTAGTAGCCTCCCAGAAGACATAGAGAGTAGTAGCCTCCCAGAAGACATAGAGAGTAGTAGCCTCCCAGAAGACATAGAGAGTAGTAGCCTCACAGAAGACATAGAGAGTAGTAGCCTCCCAGAAGACATAGAGATTAGTAGCCTCACAGAAGACATAGAGATTAGTAGCCTCCCAGAAGACATAGAGAGTAGTAGCCTCCCAGAAGACATAGAGAGTAGTAGCCTCACAGAAGACATAGAGAGTAGTAGCCTCCCAGAAGACATAGAGAGTAGTAGCCTCACAGAAGACATAGAGATTAGTAGCCTCCCAGAAGACATAGAGATTAGTAGCCTCCCAGAAGACATAGAGAGTAGTAGCCTCCCAGAAGACATAGAGAGTAGTAGCCTCCCAGAAGACATAGAGAGTAGTAGCCTCACAGAAGACATAGAGATTAGTAGCCTCCCAGAAGACATAGAGATTAGTAGCCTCCCAGAAGACATAGAGATTAGTAGCCTCCCAGAAGACATAGAGAGTAGTAGCCTCCCAGAAGACATAGAGAGTAGTAGCCTCACAGAAGACATAGAGAGTAGTAGCCTCCCAGAAGACATAGAGATTAGTAGCCTCACAGAAGACATAGAGATTAGTAGCCTCCCAGAATACATAGAGAGTAGTAGCCTCCCAGAAGACATAGAGAGTAGTAGCCTCACAGAAGACATAGAGATTAGTAGCCTCCCAGAAGACATAGAGATTAGTAGCCTCCCAGAAGACATAGAGATTAGTAGCCTCCCAGAAGACATAGAGAGTAGTAGCCTCCCAGAAGACATAGAGAGTAGTAGCCTCACAGAAGACATAGAGAGTAGTAGCCTCCCAGAAGACATAGAGATTAGTAGCCTCACAGAAGACATAGAGATTAGTAGCCTCCCAGAAGACATAGAGAGTAGTAGCCTCCCAGAAGACATAGAGAGTAGTAGCCTCACAGAAGACATAGAGAGTAGTAGCCTCCCAGAAGACATAGAGATTAGTAGCCTCCCAGAAGACATAGAGATTAGTAGCCTCCCAGAAGACATAGAGAGTAGTAGCCTCCCAGAAGACATAGAGAGTAGTAGCCTCACAGAAGACATAGAGATTAGTAGCCTCCCAGAAGACATAGAGATTAGTAGCCTCCCAGAAGACATAGAGATTAGTAGCCTCACAGAAGACATAGAGAGTAGTAGCCTCCCAGAAGACATAGAGATTAGTAGCCTCACAGAAGACATAGAGATTAGTAGCCTCCCAGAAGACATAGAGATTAGTAGCCTCCCAGAAGACATAGAGAGTAGTAGCCTCACAGAAGACATAGAGAGTAGTAGCCTCCCAGAAGACATAGAGATTAGTAGCCTCACAGAAGACATAGAGATTAGTAGCCTCCCAGAAGACATAGAGAGTAGTAGCCTCCCAGAAGACATAGAGAGTAGTAGCCTCCCAGAAGACATAGAGAGTAGTAGCCTCACAGAAGACATAGAGAGTAGTAGCCTCCCAGAAGACATAGAGATTAGTAGCCTCCCAGAAGACATAGAGATTAGTAGCCTCCCAGAAGACATAGAGATTAGTAGCCTCCCAGAAGACATAGAGAGTAGTAGCCTCCCAGAAGACATAGAGAGTAGTAGCCTCCCAGAAGACATAGAGATTAGTAGCCTCCCAGAAGAGAGAGAGATTAGTAGCCTCACAGAAGACATAGAGATTAGTAGCCTCCCAGAAGACATAGAGATTAGTAGCCTCCCAGAAGACATAGAGAGTAGTAGCCTCCCAGAAGACATAGAGAGTAGTAGCCTCCCAGAAGACATAGAGAGTAGTAGCCTCCCAGAAGACATAGAGATTAGTAGCCTCCCAGAAGAGAGAGAGATTAGTAGCCTCACAGAAGACATAGAGATTAGTAGCCTCCCAGAAGACATAGAGATTAGTAGCCTCACAGAAGACATAGAGATTAGTAGCCTCCCAGAAGACATAGAGATTAGTAGCCTCCCAGAAGACATAGAGAGTAGTAGCCTCACAGAAGACATAGAGAGTAGTAGCCTCCCAGAAGACATAGAGATTAGTAGCCTCACAGAAGACATAGAGATTAGTAGCCTCCCAGAAGACATAGAGAGTAGTAGCCTCCCAGAAGACATAGAGAGTAGTAGCCTCCCAGAAGACATAGAGAGTAGTAGCCTCACAGAAGACATAGAGAGTAGTAGCCTCCCAGAAGACATAGAGATTAGTAGCCTCCCAGAAGACATAGAGATTAGTAGCCTCCCAGAAGACATAGAGAGTAGTAGCCTCCCAGAAGACATAGAGAGTAGTAGCCTCCCAGAAGACATAGAGAGTAGTAGCCTCCCAGAAGACATAGAGATTAGTAGCCTCCCAGAAGAGAGAGAGATTAGTAGCCTCACAGAAGACATAGAGATTAGTAGCCTCCCAGAAGACATAGAGATTAGTAGCCTCACAGAAGACATAGAGATTAGTAGCCTCCCAGAAGACATAGAGATTAGTAGCCTCACAGAAGACATAGAGAGTAGTAGCCTCCCAGAAGACATAGAGAGTAGTAGCCTCCCAGAAGACATAGAGAGTAGTAGCCTCCCAGAAGACATAGAGATTAGTAGCCTCCCAGAAGAGAGAGAGATTAGTAGCCTCACAGAAGACATAGAGATTAGTAGCCTCCCAGAAGACATAGAGATTAGTAGCCTCACAGAAGACATAGAGATTAGTAGCCTCCCAGAAGACATAGAGATTAGTAGCCTCCCAGAAGACATAGAGAGTAGTAGCCTCACAGAAGACATAGAGAGTAGTAGCCTCCCAGAAGACATAGAGATTAGTAGCCTCACAGAAGACATAGAGATTAGTAGCCTCCCAGAAGACATAGAGAGTAGTAGCCTCACAGAAGACATAGAGAGTAGTAGCCTCCCAGAAGACATAGAGATTAGTAGCCTCACAGAAGACATAGAGATTAGTAGCCTCCCAGAAGACATAGAGAGTAGTAGCCTCCCAGAAGACATAGAGAGTAGTAGCCTCCCAGAAGACATAGAGAGTAGTAGCCTCACAGAAGACATAGAGAGTAGTAGCCTCCCAGAAGACATAGAGATTAGTAGCCTCCCAGAAGACATAGAGATTAGTAGCCTCCCAGAAGACATAGAGAGTAGTAGCCTCACAGAAGACATAGAGAGTAGTAGCCTCCCAGAAGACATAGAGATTAGTAGCCTCACAGAAGACATAGAGATTAGTAGCCTCCCAGAAGACATAGAGAGTAGTAGCCTCACAGAAGACATAGAGAGTAGTAGCCTCCCAGAAGACATAGAGATTAGTAGCCTCACAGAAGACATAGAGATTAGTAGCCTCCCAGAAGACATAGAGAGTAGTAGCCTCACAGAAGACATAGAGAGTAGTAGCCTCCCAGAAGACATAGAGATTAGTAGCCTCACAGAAGACATAGAGATTAGTAGCCTCCCAGAAGACATAGAGAGTAGTAGCCTCCCAGAAGACATAGAGAGTAGTAGCCTCCCAGAAGACATAGAGAGTAGTAGCCTCACAGAAGACATAGAGAGTAGTAGCCTCCCAGAAGACATAGAGATTAGTAGCCTCCCAGAAGACATAGAGATTAGTAGCCTCCCAGAAGACATAGAGAGTAGTAGCCTCACAGAAGACATAGAGAGTAGTAGCCTCCCAGAAGACATAGAGATTAGTAGCCTCCCAGAAGACATAGAGATTAGTAGCCTCACAGAAGACATAGAGAGTAGTAGCCTCCCAGAAGACATAGAGAGTAGTAGCCTCCCAGAAGACATAGAGAGTAGTAGCCTCACAGAAGACATAGAGAGTAGTAGCCTCCCAGAAGACATAGAGATTAGTAGCCTCCCAGAAGACATAGAGATTAGTAGCCTCCCAGAAGACATAGAGAGTAGTAGCCTCACAGAAGACATAGAGAGTAGTAGCCTCCCAGAAGACATAGAGATTAGTAGCCTCACAGAAGACATAGAGATTAGTAGCCTCCCAGAAGACATAGAGAGTAGTAGCCTCCCAGAAGACATAGAGAGTAGTAGCCTCCCAGAAGACATAGAGAGTAGTAGCCTCCCAGAAGACATAGAGAGTAGTAGCCTCCCAGAAGACATAGAGATTAGTAGCCTCCCAGAAGACATAGAGAGTAGTAGCCTCACAGAAGACATAGAGAGTAGTAGCCTCCCAGAAGACATAGAGATTAGTAGCCTCACAGAAGACATAGAGATTAGTAGCCTCCCAGAAGACATAGAGAGTAGTAGCCTCCCAGAAGACATAGAGAGTAGTAGCCTCCCAGAAGACATAGAGAGTAGTAGCCTCCCAGAAGAGAGAGATGCTTGATCCTCAGACCACAGACGAAAGCATGTAAAGATGAGGCGTGTGTCGTCCCCCCTCGAAGAAACACCCGGCGAAGATGATCACCACCCCCTTGCCATCTCTGTGATCATGAGATCGGGGGGGGCTTACTGTACAAATGTCCTCGTATCTGTCTGTCCTTTGTGTCGCACGAGTCGAGAAAGAAAGAAAGAGTCCATCATAGCAGCCGTGACGTTTTGTAGTGAACAAAGTCTTGTGAGATCACGTGTGCGTGCCTTATCGACTGTTGATCGACTGCACATTCAAACCAAACTCCAGATGGGTCAGACAGTATTTTCCTGTCGATTTCCACAGTCTGGTATGGCCACAGTGTCTCATGGACCTGAACTTTTAGGTATGCTCTCCTGAGGTTCAGTAGAGGCACGTTACCATCTTTTTATCTCCATTCGTGCAGCTTAGCTGCACAAACATCTGCATTAGCCGTAAACGCGTCTATGTAATGATTTAGCTCCTGGTAGTCTATCACCAGGCGCGCTTTGGCTTTGTTCTGCTGTATCACAACCATCAGGGGAATTAAGCCTTTGGAGGGTCCCAATTTATCCTTTGGGTATGGCACGAACCAACCATTATCTATCTAGGTGCGGAGCTCCTGCGTGTATTCTTCATGGATTTCTGCTGGCACTGGGTATTTTGACACTCAATTTTGTAGCCTTTCAGGGGGGGGCCTCTGACCACTTCCACGGTGTGGTCTACGTTCGGTTTTGATGGTCAAAGGTGGCGGTGAAACCCGGTTCATAATAGAAATGGCTGCGCATTTAATATTTTTCCTGCCGCCCAGCCGCACTGGTCCTGAAGGCTCGACAACGACATGTCCCAGAGCTTTTATAGCGTCGATCCCTAGAATTAAGTTAAACCCCAGCTGTTTGCCACGCCCCACCAACACATCAATTCTGGCAGACACACCTTCATCAGTGGATACAGAGACCGCTCCAACACCGCAGCACGCATGGGATATTCCACCAATCGTTTTGACATTCACGTTCATTTTTCTCCAAGACCGGCATCGGTCTGCATGTAAAATCGTCCTAGAGCATCCTGTATCAATAAGCGCCTAACATCGCATCCCGTCAACATGAATGCTTATCACCGGGAGCGTCGTGTTCGTATCTTGGTGGAGAAGGAGACTGGCGCTTATGTGTCCTCCTCTGGCTCATTTCCCAAGCAGTTCCGAGCCCAGTGTCCACTCTCACCGCACAGATAACACCGTGTTCCGTGTTTTCGACAGTCCTTTGCAAGGTTGCCTTTAATATTACATTTGAAACAAGTCCCATTAACAGGAATATTCTGGACCCTGTTGTTGTTGGGTGAGCGTGTGGCCTCAACCACGTCCTGATTTTGTTCCCCGGTCGTCGTCAAAATTCGCACTCTCGACATTAGCTCCCCATGATCAGGGCTTCGATGTTCGGTACCTGTTAAAGAGCAATTGATTGCGTCAGGGAACCCAATGACGAAAGTCTATTTTGTGAGTCTCTCTAAGCCATCTCCTGTGAATCCGGCCAATCCAACCAACTACTTGATTTTGTTGGCGTAAACATCCACACGTTCGCCAGCCCATCTAACCATAGTTATTTTTCTATATGCTGCAAACGCATCGTCGGTAAATGCCTCCTTTAATCGGGCCTCAATCTGGTCTATCTTCTTTTGATCGCCCTCCTTCCATGTAGAGGGCCAGTGAATCACCTTCCAGATATAAAGGTAGCAGACTCGCTACATCATCCACCTGCTGAAGTTGTGTGACAAGTCTCACTTTTTTCAGCCACGCTACAACGACTCCCTCACCGGAGAATTGTTTGATAATATCACTGCTTATCCGCACCTTCGCCATAGTCGGGCCAAAATAGCTTGAAGCAAAATGCAGTAGGCAAAAGAATCAGGAACACAGATAGGAAATAGTCAGTATCGCCCATCCAGAGGGATTTCTTAGCTGTAATAACCGTAGAGAAAGAAGAAGGGGATAAAAACAAAAAAAAATTAAAAAAAAAAAACAAGAAAAAAACTCGCTTCTCGCAGACATGTGGTTCATAACTAAGAACAATCCAATCGCCAAAACCACCTACATACAATCTGCAGAACACTGCCTGACTACTTTCCAGTGTCATGCCTTTATAGCGGCCGGGAATTATATATTTGCATTATCGCACAAGAGCTAACACGACTTTACGAGAATTGCATGGGGTCAACACTAATAAAAACCCATGGACGCCATCTTGGAAATTGTTCAAACATGTTTTTTCCTCACATATACACGCCCACATATACGCACGCACATACGCCCACACACGCACGCATATACACATCCTCATACACACACACATGTACGCACACATACGCGCACAAGTACGCACACATGCGAAACGTCACTTCCCCTGAAAGGAATTCTAGACATGCGCAGTCAGAACACTCACCCCAATATAAAGGTCCACAACACTATTCAACTTCCTCTTTCTTCCCTTTTGCCTGGTTTCTTCAACCAGGCAACTTCGGCATCCATAGCTCTTGGTTTGAAGACTTTTCCACGTGGATGACTGCTATCATAAACGCACGGTTTTGCTGAGGCAAACACTCCCTTTCTATTTTCCTTTCTACGTGCGGGACGGCCATTTCTCGCCCTTGGCTTCATTTCTTTCTTTTCCACGCATGTAGTCGTCAACGCCTGAATGAACACGTATTACACCTAAACCATTTTATTTTCAACAGAAAATAAACGACATATTTATTTCATTCCGCAATTGAGTTATTTTTTCCTCCATTCCATTCGTTTCATTATTTTATTTTGTAACGGGATTACGATTTATATGTCCTAGTCCTCTACAAGCGATGGTGACCCCGTTATTTTAAAATGAAATGAATGAGTTTGAACGAAACATGCAGTAAACTAAACTTTCCTACATAAATCCACGGTACGCACGAAAAATAATCCCCCCCCAAAAAAAAACTTGTCGACCACAAGAAGGAACATTTTCAAACCGCGCACAAGAAATTGATATATAAAAATTTCAACAAAAAGCAAAATGGAACTTCAACAGACGAACTCCTACAACGAAACCATGGCATTAAACATTCCACCCTTCAACCCGACAAATACAAAAATATGGTTCGTCCAATTACAGGCCATATTTGATGCTAAGCGGGTAACATCACAACGAGCGCATTATTGTTACCTAGCGGAAAAATTGCTGTTGGAGGTGGTAGAGGAAGTCACTGATTTTCACGAAAATGTACCTGAGGAAAGACTGTACGACATGCTGAAGCAAGCAATCCTGCAACGAACCTGTGTTTCCAACAAAGCCATGCTTCGTAACTTGTAAACACAAGTTGAGTTAGGAGACCGTACGCCTTCTCAGCTACTTTGTCACGTGAAAGCCTTACTGGGAGACAACAAAATGTCAGACAGCATCATGACGAGTCTATGGTTTGGTAAATTACCCCCCAATGTCGGAGGAGACGTCAACAGAATAGCTCGCTGACATAGCCGACAGAATTAACGAAAGTTCCCGGAGCCGACAAGTATACGCCCACCAACGGCAATCTGACCAAAACCGAGACGAGGAATTAGCAGAATTAAAGTCGGCCGTTGAAAAGCTTTCGAAGTAGCTATCTGACGTACTTCAAATGCGTCAACATTATCCCAGAAACTTCAACGACATGCGGAGAAGTTACAGGCGAAGAAGTTCAAGCAGGAACCGATCCACGTCACGACATAGACAAGATGTGTGTTTCTACCACAGGAGATTCGGCATCGATGCGAGGAAATGCACTACACCCTGCGCGTTCAAAAAACCAGCACCGGCAAACGAACCTTCTAGCCAGTAACGACGACGACTGTGGCTGGAGCACAAGAAAAAGATCGTCTGTTTTATATCCGTGACAAAATTCATGGATATAACTTTTTAATAGAGACCGGAGCGGAAATCAGCGTCATACCGACACAACATGGCCATCCAACAGGGACCCAATTTTTCAACTTACAAGTCGTCAACGGTACAAAAATACCCACTGTTTGCGAAAAAACTTCAAATTTAAACCTTGGAATGCGAAGGAATTTTTTATGGAACTTCACCATAGCCAGCGTGACCACTCCAATTTTGGGGGCGGACTTTTTAGCCCATTTCAACCTGTCTATCGACATGACTCATCACACATTGACAGACAACGAAACGAAGATTTCGGTGAGAGGAACTACCTCGAAATTTTTAATCACCGGAATCAGCACTGCCTTACCCGAAGATTTACACGTCCGCCGGTTACGCCAAAAATTTCCTCAACTTTCCCAGCCGTTTAAAAACACGGACCCCATCAAGCATAGCGCTAAGCACTATATTAAGACCACAGGACCGCCCGTCTATTCAACCCCCAGACGTGTGAAACCGGATAAATACAAATTGGCAAAATCCGAATTTCAAAACTGTGGTTAAATACAATGACCCCACAACTCAATCTTCACTCTTCAATCCTGCAGTCCAATGCACTTCTGACAGCAATTGCTTCTGCCAAACAAAAAAGACACCCTCTCTCTCAAATACAGGCTTTTTATAGGACAAAACCGTCCAAAGTTATTTGCATACTCTTCCCATGATCTCTAGTCTATAAATAGACGCAGTGGCCATTCTCTTCTTCTTCTTCTTCTTCTTCTTCTTCTTTCTTCTTTCACTCTCTGAAGCGGGCGTTGCCAGTGGTAAAAGGTTTGCACGATTTTTTTTTTTTTTTTACTACACGCCCCCATGATCATTAAAGATCATTCACATCTCATAATCCCGTGTCCAGATCGGCGCATTGCGTTCTCTTTGCGGTATCTGCATCGGCACCGGTTCATCTTCATCACTCCCTGGCTCAGTACCACCATCCTCATCACCTAAATGGACCACACGCCTTAAGTCTAAAACATGTCGTGGCATTCCATTGACACTTAAGTTGTTTGGGGATTGCACTCCTGTTATCACTCCTCTTCCCCACTGCGTTGTGCATCGGGCATTAGGCGGTTTCACCCAAACTTCTTCTCCTATTTGGATTCTGGCTGGTCCTTGATCATTAATTTCCGGTGACATGTCTCTAGGATGCCTCCATTCGTAATTAAAGATTGCTCTATGTGGTACTGTGTCATCTCTTTGTCCGACCTTAGGGGACATGTTGTACCAAAATGTGGCCTCTTCAGGCGATATTCTTCCTCTCTCAGCTATTGCTTTCACGGTCCGATGATGTCGCTCCACAATGCCATTTCCTCCAGGTCTGTAGGCTTCCCTGTAATAACTTTTAATCTTCCATTTTTTTAGCATCGTCTGAAAGATTTCTGAGCGAAAAACAGTGCCATTGTCCATTATCACCTCCCTTACTAGACCTCGTTCAAGCATCACCTTTTCTAATTCAGTTGCAACTGCAGATGCGGCTTCCACTCGCAGTTCCTTCCATATCGCCAGTCTACTTGGCCCACAATCAATTATTGATAAGTACGCTCCCCCTCGGTAGTGTGCTATGTCAATAGCTAGTCTCGTCCAGTTCGTTAAAACTCCAATTTCCCCAGGATTATGTATATTTGGGGCAAGATCGATCGATTGACACCGAACACAGTTCTTTACTATCATCTGAATTTCTTCCCGTTTTACATTCGGATCAACTTGCCTCACCAAATATAATGTTCTCTCCACTCCCATGTGATACATGTCATGCAACTCTTTAATTTCTCCAATTCCAAGACAGCATATCGGCGCCTCCTCTTTCTCAATTAACCACTGTTTTTTTATCCGTGTTGGCGCATCTGCCTTGTTTCTTTCAGAAGGCACAAACACTGCTTTTATTTGCAGTTTCAATTCAGACATCAACTCTCTAAGCATCCCTAATCTCCGCTTTATTATCACTTCTCCGGCACCATTTGTTCGTATTCTGCCACCCTCCTCCACAGTAGAGTTCACCCAACTGAGTACAGTGGCTGAATCAGTTCTTATTTCAATATTTGTCAGTCTCCATTTGATAGCTAAATTGACACCCTTTAGAACAGCATCTAATTCAGCTATGTTAATGTGATTAAAGTCATCACTTTTCCTCAGCCAAGTTGCATCTTCCGCCACCACATCGCCAATCTCGACAACCACGCCAGTTGCAACATTGCTTGCATCACACCACACGACTCCTGTGCTCACTTAAGGTATGTGCCAAGCGCCATTAACAGGGTCTTCTTTTTTCACCTCAGCTAGAACCTCCTGCATCACTTTCATGGTTTAGCAATCAACTTTTTCTTCCCAATCCATTCCATTTGCTCTTCTTTTCACATAACTGCATGCTAATCGCAGCCATCCAACAATTGGATAGTGCCCCAATAATTTACCACAGATCGAAAATAGCTCCCGCCTACTAATTTCTCCTTCCATCTCTGGGATCTCGTTGCCTCTCCTGAACATTAGTGCACCCATCTTATTTTTCATAAGCTTAAGGCCCAGTGCCGCTCCTCCGTCCAGGGACTCCGGAGATTTTGCTGCTAACCCAAACCCCTTCAAATGTTCCACAACTTCCTATGTCGATATTTTCGTTACGTCTACCATTATATCATCAATGTATGAATCAGTGGCCTCTTTCGTCCTACTTCCTTTCTTTAATACTGTTTTTAAAATGGCTGCCATAATCTTTGGTGCGACATTAAGTCCGAATCCTAATCGTGTCAGGCAATAGGTTTTTCCTTTATAACAGACCAGCTGGTACTGCCATAGTTCCTTTGCCACATGTAGTTGCAGGTAGGCAGACTTAAGGTCCACTATTGCGGTCCCTCCTACCAACTGTCTCCACTTTCTTATCTTTTCATCACACACATCTATTATGTCGCTCCCTGTATGACACGCCACAAAACGGTTCAACTCACGAAAGTCGAACACTGGCCTAACTTTCCCTTTTGTGGCCTGAAATACTGCCATCAATGGCAACATGCCTTTTCTTTCTCCTTTCCATGGTAACAGAATACCATCCGATATCCATCTTTCTACCTCTTTCTCGAATTCTAATTTCTTATCGCCTTCCAGAGAGTTTTTATAATATTGGACTTTGTTCTGCAATACTGGAGGCTCTCCCTTCCATGTCCATCTTACTGTCCATTTATCTCCATCGAAGTTTGCTTCAAAGTCTTTATCCTCGATTTTGCAAACATTCAGCTGATGGGCAGCCACGGCACATTGTATATCTCCAAACTTCACTTTGGCTTTCTTCATAGTTACACCTCCCAGCTCATTAATCACGTCCATTCCAATTATGACGTCGATCCCATCAACGATGTGATTCATCAAGATTGCCCTCACCTTTACGTGCATTCCACAGACTTTTATCTCCACTTGTCTGGCTCCTTTACATTCTATATTCCTCCCATCAACTGCTTTCACTGTACCGCTCCTTCCATATCCCTTCAAAAGTTTGGAATTGATTAAAGTAGTGGTGCACCCAGTATCGACAAATGCAGTCATTACAGAATCATTCACCTCTACTTGTATTATAGGAAAAGGCCAGTATCGCGCCTTCTTTTCATTGCTAGGGTAGCTTGCTGCGCAGAAGCTCCCCCTTGCCCGTTTCCCTGAATCTGAGGACAATATCTCGCAATGTGGCCAAATTTTCCACAATTGTAGCATGTTGCCCTGGCCCTAGGGATCTCTGTGCAATCTTTTTTTAGGTGCGGTCCTTGACATCTAAAGCACTGAAGGCTTGATTCTTTCTTTCCCTTATTAGTCTCATTAGTTTGCGCACTTGCGGCCAATGTCCGAGTTTCTACGACCCTTTTGCTGACTAAAAGCCGTGCAGTCGGTATCAGTTTGCTGACATCCATTCTCTCTATGTTCGGTAGCTGCTGTAATGCCACAGATACATCGTCTGGGAATCCAGTTATGAATGTCAGTTTGGCTGTATGTTCCAGCCCTCTTCCCAGATATCCCGCCAGTCCAGCCAATCTTTTGATTTTATTAGCATAAACATCCACCGATTCTCCTGTCCACTTGAATCGTTGCAGTTTTTCGTATGCCTCAAAAGACCCCTCAGTGAAGGCGGTCACTAGTCTCATCTCTATCAGTTCTGCATCTTCTTGTTCTGCATTATTCATCTCAAGATAGAGAGCGAGTTCATCTCCCTGCAAAAAAAGTGGAATAAAACTGGCAAGGTCTGGCACATGTTGAAGCTTAGCCACCAGTTTTACTTTCTTTATCCATCCGACTACATCACCTTCTCCACTAAAAGGTGGTATCACATCTTTTCCCAATCTCAACATCCCAGATTCCATGATCTGTTCTTAGCCGAAATAGCTTGTGGTTAAATACAATGACCCCACAACTCAATCTTCACTCTTCAATCCTGCAGTCCAATGCACTTCTGACAGCAATTGCTTCTGCCAAACAAAAAAGACGCCCTCTCTCCCAAATACAGGCTTTTTATAGGACAAAACCGTCCAAAGTTATCTGCATACTCTTCCCATGATCTCTAGTCTATAAATAGACGCAGTGGCCATTCTCTTCTTCTTCTTCTTCTTCTTCTTCTTCTTTCTTCTTTCACTCTCTGAAGCGGGCGTTGCCAGTGGTAAAAGGTTTGCACGATTTTTTTTTTTTACTACAAAAACCTACTCCACATGGGAATAATACGGCCCTCGAAAAGTAATTGGTCATCACCACTCCACATGGTACAGAAAGCTGAAAACACCACATGGCGACCGTGCGGAGATTTTAGACGCTTAAACGTGAAAACTGTTCCAGACAGATATCCTATTCCCCATATCCATGACTTCCCCAATGGACTCCAAGGCGCCACAATTTTCTCCAAACTGGACCTTTTTCAAATTTTAGTCGCGGAAGAAGACATTCATAAAAACGCACTAACCACACCATTTGGCCTTTACGAGTTCTTAAGGATGCCTTTTGGGCTGAGAAACGCCTGTTGAACTTTCCAGCGTTTGATTGGCGAAGTTTTCAGAGGTCTGCCGTTCATATTCGCATATGTGGACGACGTTTTAATCGCCAGCAGAAACCTCAAAGAACATCGGCTATACCTGGAACAATCTTTTGAAAGACTTTACATTTCGGTCTTAAACTAAACACCGATAAATGTGTTTTTGGCCACCAGGAAGTTCAATTTCTCGGTCATTTATTTGACAAGGATGGAATCTCCCCTTTGCCTGAAAAAGTAAGTGCTATTTCGAATTTCCTTCTACCGACATCTGTCAGACAAGTACGCCGTTTTGTAGGCATAATTAACTATTACCGACGCTTTTTGCCTAACTTTTCCACTTACTCGCACCTTTAACGGACTTGTTAAAAAAACGAACCAAAAAGCAACAGTTAGTTTTGGAAGGACCTGCACTACAGGCCTTCGAACAATCGAAAACTGCTTTGGCAAACTTCACCAAACTTACATATATCCAAGATAGCGATACAACGGAACTTACACTTACGACAGACGTATCGGAAATAGCAGTAGGAGCTGTCATTCACTAAATTTCTGACAAAAAAATGACCCCTATTTCATTCTTCTCTGCCAAGTTAAACAAAGCGCAGACTAAATATAGCACTTTCTCGAGAGAGGTACTTGCAATTTACCTTGCAATTAAGCACTTTAAACATCTCCTTGAAGGCAGAAAATTTTCCATTTATACGGATCATAAACCTCTAACATTTGCTCTACACACACATGTCGACGAATATGGTCCACGAGAAATTCGACATCTGGACTTTATAGCCCAATATTCTACCGATATACGGTACGTAAAAGAACAAGAAAACGTTGTATCTGACGCTTTATCTCGCGCAACAATTGCTTCTTTAAATTCCACTCTACTAAGTGTGGAATTAATAGCACAAGAGCTATTAACCGATACCATGCTCCCAGCTATAATGGAAAAAACTTCACCGAAGCTGAAAGAAATGCCGATACCATTCGGAACAACAAATTTCTATTGCGATGTTTCAAAAAAACACCCTCGCTGTTATATTTCACCTCGCCTCAGACGACAAGTTTTCCAGCACTTCTACAATTTGTCCCACCCAGGAAAATGTGCCATTGTGAAATTAATAGAGAACGTTTTGTTTGGCCAAATATGAATACGGACATCCGTAGTTGGACCAAAACTTGCATTCCTTGCCAAAAAAACGAAGTTCACAGGCACACAAAATCACCTTCAGGAACTTTCAGTGTACGAGACGCTAGGTTTACTCATGTTCATATCGACTTGGTTGGACCCTTTCCCACTTTAAAAGGACATACCCACATCCTTACCATAGTCGATAGATTCAGCAGATGGCCGACAGCAATACCAGTGAAAGACATATCAGCCGCAACAATAGCAAGAGCGATTTTACAAGATTGGATAGCGATTTTCAGAGTGCCCTCTGTAATCACAACGGACAGGGGCTCACAGTTCCAATCAACTCTTTTCGCTGAATTCAACCATTTGTTGGGAACAAAGCACATTAAGACTACTGCCTACTATCATTATGCAAACGGCATGGTGGAACGATTTCATAGACAAAGGCATCTTTGGCTATGAACGAAAACAAATCGGACTGGTCAGATAACTTACCACTCATTCTCTTAGCAATTCGCAACACTGTGAAGGAAGATTTGCAGAGCACACCTGCAGAATTATTTTTCGCATCACCAATAATTTTACCAGGACAATTCTGGTAAAACATTACAGACATTTCCCCAACGACAACTTTTGTGACGGACTTAAAACACAAAATGTCACGATTAAAATTTACTCCAACCAAAAGCCAGACACGAACATTTTCATTCCAAGCGATACTCATACCTGTAAATACGTTTTTATCAGGAACGACGCAGTAAAAATCCCACTACGTCCAAATTATTCCGGACCTTATTTAGTTCTCGACGGAGGTAAAAAGTATTTTACCATATTAAAAAGAGAAAAAAAAAAAGACACTATTGCAATAGACAGAGTTTAACCTGCGTTCATAGGCGAACTATTACACATTTCTTCTTGTCCAATACAAGAACATACACACTCAGAAACAGACAAAGAAATTACAAAAAACAACACACCATAAATAAATAAAAAACTGGTCGGAAAGTTCATTGACCAAAACATTTCAATACATAACTTATTAAAAAATATATACATTATAAAAAAACGAAATACGTTTCTCTTGTATATATATATTTTTTTCTCCCCAGGTGGGGGGGGGGAGTCTTGTTCGAACATATTTTTTCCTGACATATACACACCCATATGTACGCACGCACATACGCCTACACATGCACGCATATACACATCCTCATACACGCACACATGTACGCACACATACGCGCACAAGTACGCACACATGCGAAACGTCACTTCCCCTGAAAGGAATTCTAGACATGCGCAGTCAGAACACTCACCCCAATATAAAGGTCCACAACACTATTCAACTTCCTCTTTCTTCCCTTTTGCCTGGTTTCTTCAACCAGGCAACTTCGGCATCCATAGCTCTTGGTTTGAAGACTTTTCCACGTGGATGACTGCTATCATAAACGCACGGTTTTGCTGAGGCAAACACTCCCTTTCTATTTTCCTTTCTACGTGCGGGACGGCCATTTCTCGCCCTTGGCTTCATTTCTTTCTTTTCCACGCATGTAGTCGTCAACGCCTGAATGAACACGTATTACACCTAAACCATTTTATTTTCAACAGAAAATAAACGACATATTTATTTCATCCCGCAATTGAGTTATTGTTTCCTCCATTCCATTCGTTTCATTATTTTATTTTGAAACGGGATTAGGATTTATATGTCCTAGTCTTCTACAAACTCTCTCTTCCGCTCAGCCTTAAACATAACAGACGTATCCGAGTAAGTTTTCTATTTCTCTTCATTTCGGTTATTGCTAATTCTGCTACACTAACCCTTATCCTCGAGTGGCCTCCGGGACTTGATAACTGGTGATCCCTTTGTGAAATAAAAAAATTCAAAATTTAGATGAATTGGTTAGCTCACCTTGAAAACATTTTTCATAACTATTTTCTTTTATCACGTGTACAAATATTTTTTCCTTTGTGAAATTTACTTTAGTCCATCTTCCAAATACAATCAAAAAGTAGTTGGAAACCTACAAAAAAACAGCTTTCAACCTATGTCCCCCCCATCTTTATTCGGCCATTTTTGCATGTACATATACTTGACAAGTATAGCAACCTGAATTTCTCGTGGTTTATGGTCCAGACTTGTCAATTGCGAGCAGTTGGACCATCGTTTATGAAATAATTTCTAGGAGTCTTATTCCTACTAAGTATGAGTCATTCTGGGGATTTTATGTGTAAGCCGGATATATCGCCGGTCAAACAGACGTTATTAGTTGCAGTAGTCATATTCTCTTTCGCAGACATCGCCGTTAGACAGACATGTTCTGTTTTGGAAATTAATCAATGTTACGTTCATGGGCTAGTATCAGAATAAAGACGACACCAGACTGATAGTAATGGGATAGGGCAGTGGTGGTGGTGGTGGTTGGTGGGGGTTATACATAACACAGGCATTAAGTATCGGTGCAAGCCTGTTCTAGTATCACACAATACACGCGTTCACATCTCAAGCCACTTTTCTTGTCATACACATACGTGCACACAAACATACGAGCGCACGTACACACATGTACATATATTCACGTTCGAATACATACACTCACATTCACGTGCATACTTGTATGCACACATTCACGCACACGTACGCACACATGGGCACCGTCACTTCCTTTAGCGGAAATCCACACATGCGCAAAAGACCAACGGAAACAACTGCAAAAGCAAGAGACCTGAGCTGTTTCCTTCTTTTCGATTCGGCTCCCGACCTAGGCAGTCGACGGACCAACTACTCCGTCCAGGGCACGCTCCCGCGTGCTCCACATCCGCTGCTATAATGTGTGGGGCAAGAGCCAACAGACAGTATGTACACCTTACACACTTTCTCTCTCCATGGCATGGATTGACTTTCTCACTCTCTTTCTCTCTCTACAACAATAGACTTTCCTTTTCACCAGTTAACAGCAAGAGACGCACGACAAACTAAACATGTGCTGTACCCTTTTCTTTCATTTGTTTCTTCATGAAATAAATTCTAGTTCGTTTATTTCAATAAGCGTGTTGTTCGTTTCTTTCTCAATTCAATTCATTTTTCCTATTGTACGATTGGGGGATATATATAATATATCCACCAGTCTGCTACAAATTGGTGACCCAAACGTGAGATGAACACGCATTTCCTGCTATACCACCAGTCCACAACAAACTGGTGACACCCGAACGTGAGATGAACACGCATTTCCTTCTTTACCACAAGTCTCACAACAAACTGGCGACTGACTGACGAGAAACGAACACGCATGGTGACCCTACCTTTTTCTTGAAATAAATTGTTTTCAGCGAGACGCGCATTTTATTTGATGAACAAAAAAGCGAACTTTTCAACAAAGAAAAACAAGTGAACTACTACTGACAATGAACAACAATAACGAAACCCCTCGTTAGAGTCGGCAGAAAATAAACACAGAGCTGTCGACTTCATACCGAATATAAAGAAAAATTCGAGCTCAACAAACATTTTGCACGGTTTCCTGACATTACCCAGTAACAAACGCGAGGAGCAAAATCACATGGGCTTATAAACATTCTCTCCCACACAGCAGAGGCAACAACAAAGTAACAATAATAGGACATTCCTATTAACACATAGGAAGAAGTTGAATCAACAATACAAGTTGAGATGCACCACGCACACGGATAAACTCACAACTGTAAGTTTCGTTCAGAGCCAGCAACTGGACACTCACCATTCAACACGAATGAATGTGCAACAAGCGCCCGTACAAACAATGTACACACACTACTACAGACTCACTTGCAGAAGACTCATGTCAACACAAATAAAATTTTCCTTCCAAACGAACAATTCACTTCATTGTCCAAGAAACTCATTGCACATGTCAGCACAAAAAAAAACAAACAAATGTCACCCTAAAAAAAAGTACACGCCTTTTCCATGCGTAAGTAAATACTTTTTTTGTGAACACACTCCGTTTTTGAAACAACCACACCAACAGCAAAAAAACAAACAGGACGAAAAGTCAATCGCCCAAGACATTAGTTATTTTTAAAGAAAACAAAATACATTGCATTTTTTTTTTTTACTGGGACGGGGAGTATTGTGCAAGCCTGTTCTAGTCTCACACAAAACACGCGTTCACATCTCAAGCCACTTTTCTTGTCATACACATACACGCACACAAACATATGCGCGCACGTATGCACACGTACATAGTCAAGGAATGGGATTAGTCCAGGGGATAAGGGTACATGAAACCAATCGAGTGAAGGAACCAGTCTCCAAAAGATAATGTCTATTTTCTGGCTACACACACGTGTCACCAAAAGGATCAAGCACCAGCCCAAAGACTCTTTGGTAGAAGGACAAGGTCAACAGTGCAGCTGTCGAATTAAAACTTAAGCCCCTCTACCCCTACTCAACTGATGAAGCATGGAGAAAACAGGATAGGAAGCTTAGACACCATGAGATGAAGAAAGAGCTAGAAAGGCCTCAACGTTGCTGACAACGTTAAAGTCCAGCCATCCAATCCCTACACAAGAGAGTGAAGGGAAGTAAAAGTCCGAAAACGAATGACTGGCAGGTCCTATGAAGTAGAAGCAAGAGACGGGCAACTATATTGCCAAAACGGGCGATTATTGCGCAAAACGCTCAAGTCAAAACACTCCTTCCCAGGACATCATCAGACAACACGAACAACTGATGCTCACTTTTAGTCCCAAATACAGCCTGAAAAACCTATACTACAAAGAGCAAAGATTCCACAGGAAAACGAGTCAACTGAAGACAGTATTTATCAAAAGAATGACAGCTAACAGCTGACTACGTGCTCAGGACGTATTATTTCAAAACCTGCACACTACAACGAATGAACAATCCACCCTCCCCATGTTACAATTCAAAACTCTGCCCCTAACCTCTTCCACCTACGAAGAAAATAAAAT
The DNA here is from genome assembly GCF_053919585.1 of Euprymna scolopes. NCBI lineage: Eukaryota > Metazoa > Mollusca > Cephalopoda > Sepiida > Sepiolidae > Euprymna > Euprymna scolopes. Next base: position 3,827,360 of record NC_136485.1, read on the forward strand.
GAACAAACATTATCCTTGACGGAGGGGAGATGTTACGTTTAAACAAACCCTCACCATTGCCCTGTTTAGCTCTCTCCCCTTTCTACATATCTCTCCTATAAAAAGAAAAATTCTCATTGTAAGATGGCCGATCAATAAAGCCGCTATTACTATTAGTCCTGTGTCGTCTTCATTCTGATACTAACCCATGAACGTAACAGCCTTGTGGGAGCCTTTCCTAGTCTCACACAAAAACACGCGTTCACATCTCAAGCCATATTTCTTGTCATATACACATGCGCACACAACGATACGCGCACATGTACACACAAGTAGATATATTAACGTTCGCGTACATACACTCACATTCACGTGCATACACACACACGCTAACGTACACACATTTACTCACATACGCGCACACGTATAAACACATGGGCGAGGTCACTTCCCTTTAAAAGAAATCCACACATGCGCAAAAGACCACCGGAAACAACTACAAAAGCAAGAGACTTGAGCTGTTTCCTTCTTTTCGATTCAGTTCCCGATTTGGGCGGTCAACAGACCAACCGCTAGGTGTGTCAGAAATCTTGTGAAAAATATTGAATAATTCCACCCCATCTTTCCAAGCTTATAACTCCTCGAAAAATGTAATTCAAGCCCTATTTTTTTCAATTTATAGAGCAAGGACCAAGGTTTCATGAAAAAGAGAAAAAAAAACAAAAAAACGACGTGTTTTTTTTAAAAAAAAAAAAGGTGTTAAACTTTGGAATTCTAAAAAACACTACTTTTTTGTTTTAAATTTGAATATATTATTTATTGATCTTTTATCTTCAATTTGTGATATATAACACTTTGGTGAGTAAATTAATTATTTACCTTTTAATAGACATTTCAAAATGGGAGGCGAGAATTAATTCGACCCCTGTCTTTCCAAGCTTATAACTACTCGAAAAATGTAATTCAAGCCCTAATTTTTTCAATTAAAGGAGCAAGGGCCAAGGTTTCATTTAAAAAAAAAAAACAAAAGAAAAAATAAACAACGTGGTTTAAAAAAAAAGGGTTTTAAACTTCGGACTTTACAGGAAAAATTCTAAAAAACACTACTTTTTTGTTTTAAATTTGAATATATTATTTATTGATCTTTTATCTTCAATTTGTGATATATAAAACTTTCGTGAGTAAATTAATTATTTACTTTTTAATAGACACTTGAAAATGGTGGAGGGGCGTGAATTAAAAAAAAATGTTGTCTAAAATATTATATTCGGTTTATTGGAAAGAGCATAAAATTTCACATTGACCCTGAAAATATCGTCAAATATATAATCAATAGAAGAATTTTGATAGATTTTTAAAGTTTAAAAATTGAAAAATACTGAGCTCGTAAAATTTAATTAATTTCATTACTGTTTTTAAAAAATAAAAAAATATTTTTATTACTTTTAAAACTTTAATAGTTTATTTTGGAAGTATAATCCATAAAGAAAATAAACAACGCACTTTTAAAAGAGAAATTATGAGTTTTTTATATTTTATACGCAGTTTTGTGTTAGGCATGTCAAAAATTCCTACAAAAATTCTGATACACCTAACCAACCGCTCCCTCCGGGGCGTGCACCACACGCTCCGTGTCCCTTGCTATTATGAGTGGGGCAAGAGCCAATAGACACTACATACACCTTACACACTTCTCTCTCTATGGCCTGGATTGACTTTCCCTCTCTATAACAAACGACTTCCCTTCCCACCAGTTAACAGCGAGAGATGCACGCCACCCTTTTCTTTCATTTTTTTCTTCACGAAATAAATTCTAGTTCGTTTATTTTAATAAACGCGTTGTTTGTTTCTTTCTCAATTTAATCCATTTTTCCTATTTTGTATGACTGGGGGATATACGAGGGGCGTGCAATAAGTAATGCCCCTGACCTACTTCCCATAGCAGTAGAGCAAGGAAACTTTGCACAGTTATTAGTCTTTCTCTACATAGGAACCACCCAGAGTTATGCATTTCTCCCATCGTTTGATGCAGTTCTGGAGACCGTTTTTGTAGAACACCCCAGGTTGGTCTTCCAACCGCGACGTGACTTCAGAAATCAAGGCTGCATCATCTAGGAAATGTTTTCCTTTCAAAAACAACTTCATGGCTAGGAAGAGATGAAAGTCAGAGGGTGCAAGATCAGGAGAGTAGGGAGGGTAGGGCAGGATTTCATAACCACATGTCCGTGGTTTTGATCTGGCGACATGCGAGTTGTGGACTGGAGCTTTGTCCTGCAGGAGGAGGGTACCTTTGCTGATCTTGCCCCGCCTCTTGATTTTGCTAGCTTCCCTTAATTTCCTCAAAATTGAAGCATAATAGGCTCCTGTAGTTGTGGTACCTTTTGCCAGGAAATCTGTCATCACCACTGTAGGGTATATGGTTAGAAAAGAAGAAAAAAATCTGCATCGCTCTTTGGGAAAGAAGAAGGAAAGGATGGCCAGCGCATTTGTATATGCGAAGGACATCTTGGAAAGGCAGAGCATGATGGGAGAAGCTTCTTTTTTCCCCTGTCTCTTCCTTTTTTTTCTAGATAGGAGGATATAAAAGCAAGGGAAAATTCCCTGGGGCAGCAGAGAGAAAAGAGTCGTGAACATCTCTTGAAAAGAATTTTGTATTGCTGACGTTCGGATAGTGCGGTGTGACATTGGTGGCGAGAGGCCACGTGTGGTCGATTGGAAAAGAAGAGGGCAGAAACGTGCTGTTGTCGAGAGAGTGACTCACTCCTTCCCGAATCCTGATTATAAGGTCCTGTTCCCAGAAGACTGTGAGCATGACCTTGCCAGCAGAGGGCTGCACCCTTGCCGTCTTTGTAGGTGGTGAGTCCAAGTGCATCCACTGCATTGACTGGGCTTTGGTCTTTGGATCATAGTGATGGACCCAGGTTTGAACCTGTGTATTCAGTCTTTTGAAAAACTTTGACTCATCTTCTTGGCACATCTCCAAATTCATCCTCAAGCACTCAACGAGTTCTCGCTTCTGGAATGGTGTGAGCAACCTGGGAATCCATCTGGCAGACACCTTATGCATATACAAATGGGCATGAATGATAGTTTCCACAGACCCTGTATTAATCTTAACATCTTGGGCTATTTGGTGAATAGTAGTGCACCGATCTTCCAAAATGGCAGCCTCAACTTGACGGACAGATGCCTCATCAATGGCAGAAGGGGGCGACCAGGTCTGGGAGCTGTTTCCACAGACTTCCGGCCATGTTTGAATTCATAATGACAGCGTTTTACAAGGTCATATGATGGGGCATTATCACCATAAGTTTCTTTCATTTCATCGAAAGTCTCCTTTGGTGTGCATCCTTTCAAATACAAAAATCGGATCACTGCTCGAGTGCTCCACATTCAGCAGGCTCCATTTCGCACCTGGCTCAGTTCAAACACGTGTAAAACAGAAACCGCAATTAGTTCAGAGCTGTAATTTGCCACATAACCCGTAGAGATGTAAATCCTTGCACATGCAAAATTTCAGCTAGATCAGACAACTGGAAGAGGGTAAGGGGCATTACCTATTGCACGTGCCTCGTATATAATATATCCACCAGTCCACTAGGTGTGTCAGAAATTTCGTAAAAATAGTGAATAATTCCACCCCATCTTTCCAAGCTTATAACTCCTAGAAAAATGTAATTCAAGCCCTAATTTTTTTTTCAATTAAAGGAACAAGGACCAAAGTTTCATTAAAAAAAAAAAAAAAAAAAAAAAACAACGTTTTTTTTTTTAAAGGCTTTAAACTTCGGACTTTACAGGTAAATTTCTAAAAAACATTTCTTTTTTTTTGTTTTAAATTTTAATATATTATTTATTGACCTTTTCTCTTCAATTTGTGATATATAACACTTTGGTATATAAATTAATTATTTACTTTTTAATAGACATTTCAAAATGGGAGGCGTTAATTATTCAACCCCCTGTCTTTCCAAGCTTATAACTAATCGAAAAATGTAATTCAAGCCCTAATTTCTTTTTCAATTAAAGGAGCAATGACCAAGGTTCCATTAAAAAAAAAGAAAAAAGAAATAACGTGGTTTTAAAAAAAAGGTTTTAAACTTCAACCTTTACAGGTAAATTTTTTAATTTGAATATATTATTTATTGACCTTTTCTCTTCAATTTGTGAGTAAATTAATTATTTACTTTTCGGTGAGTAAATTAATTATTTACTTTTTAATAGACACTTGAAAATGGGGGGGGCGTGAATTAAAAAAAAACGTTTGTCTAAAATATTATATTTGGTTTATTGGAAAGAACATAAAATTTAACATTGACCCTAAAAATATCGTAAAAATAGAATCAATAGAAAAATTTTGATAGATTTTTAAAGTTTAAAAATTGAAAAATATTGAGTTCGGAAAATTCATTACTGTTTTTTTTAATATATATATATGCTCCAACACCTCGCTCCCTCCTCAGTGAGGGGAGGAGAACCCCCTCATGACTGAAACGACTATCTTCCCTTCTATCATCCCCCTCCCATACCTACACCCCCCAATGCCCCCCTCTGGGGAACAAAATCTTCCCCACACTAGGAACCGATCCTGGGTCTGGCCATACCCACATGGGGAGACAAATAAATAGAAACATTAAAAAATCCCCTATTTTAAATACACCCCTCTTTCTAAACAAACATAATATAAGACTAAAACAAAAAATCACAATACTAAAATCCAAGAATCCAAAAAATAAATATCAAAATAGAATGAAAGCACCCTTACCCTTACTTCAGAAGAGCTAGTCCCCCCTCCCCACACATACACATTAGTAACGACCTCGGACCACAGCCGCCTTCCTAAGAAAGCAAATAACCCCAAAATACTATAAAACAATATACACATTCCCAAACCAATAAAAGCAAACACACACACGCACACACACGCACACACACGCACACACACGCGCACACACACACACACGCACACACACACACACACACACACACCCTACCCCACCCTAAAGGAAAAGAAAAACACATTAGCAGAAAGATAGCGACTGACTACAGCCAGGTTAAAATCTCCCTGGACGAACCAAATAAAAAAAGCCATAAAAAAAGTAATAAAAATTCAGCATACCAATGTATAATAAACACTTACAAGCCTCCACCCCTTGGAAAAACTTCAAACTAACGAAAATCGCCATTTTTACACATTTGAAAATAATTTCTGACGAGGACGCATCAGACCGTCTGAAACGTACGTAAACGATTTCAATGACTTAAAAACATTATTACAATGATCCAAACATAATTCTCAATGAAAAACCAAGACACGGAATAATAAAATAATGTTAAAAAATACACATTGTTGGTGACTACTCCCTTATTTAAATATACATCTTTCTTTCGTTGGAATTTATTAACCTATTTTATATAAATATATCTAACTACAATGACAGAATGCCACCAACACGCAAAAAACCTGTAGAGGATACACCAGAATCCCAAACAACACTCAACATGGAAAACAAACATCTCGAGGATGAAATTCTAAAACTGAATGAAAAAATGGACAGGATAATCCTCATGATATCCCACCAACAGGATAAGATACTAACCAACATCGACGAAATTATAGTTCTCCTAAAAAAAACAACAAAAACATTTAGAACATCTAAAGGAACCACATATCCGGAATGAAGCGCTGAAAACAAAAGAAAAAAACCTCCAAACATGGAAAACTCTTATTAAAAAGAGAAAAAATGGCCTTCTACCGTGCAGTCAAATGCAGCGACACCGCCCTAACCTACAGGACATTTTTAACCATGGAGGAGCAGTTTATCCCAAACAAATTTCGAGAAAAAGTCACACCACAAGACACAGAGGAGCAGAAAAAAATTTAAAAAGCCCTAAACATATCAAAACTACAAGCTGAAATCGAAATACAGGAGGACGGAAAGATACACCTTACAGAGGAATACACCAAAATTGACGATAAAATACTCACCGACATCAGAAAACTATGCCCCAAGGAGACCCACCAATTCCTTATTGGACTTTGGGAGTCTGAATGCAGAGAGGAGGAGGAAAAATCCAAAAGAATTATCGAAAGGAAGATAACCTGGCTAAAGAATCTTCCAGAAAAAGAAAAAAACGAACAAGTACCGAACATGACCAGTCAAACCTACCAAAAACCGAAACATACCCGATTCCAACAGCTGGAGAGATTCCAAAACAAAGGTAAGAAACGAGACACACATCACTCTCAAACATACCCACACAACAGACCCAAACACACACAACGAAACGACCGGAACACATCCATACCATACACCCATCCCCACCAACAAACTGAACCAAAACTCCCATATAGAACACCACACATCCACACAAGAACACAGACATCATACAAACACAAATACTACTACCAAAATGCTCCAAAAAACAACATATCAACAACCGACAACCCACTACCACATGACAACACTAAAAGATACAACCTCCCACAACAATACGAAAATAGTTACTACCAACCACGTCACCCAACTCAGCCAAGAACCCACTATCTCTTACCCCATCCCACCCACACAAACCACCAAAGAATCCCCCTACTTCTCAATCCCCACCGTAACAACCCAATGGAACTAAACCATCCCTATAGATACCACCCAATACAAAACAATCTTTACAACACTCATCCCCAATACCCCACAGTACAAAACCGACCCCAAAAATACCCCCCACACAACCACAACCAATTCGAATACCCCAGGTACCATGATAACCCATACACCCCCACAAAACGACACAACCAACCTCCCAACCGAATCAACGAAACTAACGACCCTCACAATCATTTTTTAGGAATCCCTCACAAAATGACAACACCAGACTAGACAACAAAAAACCCAAAGTCATCAACCTATTTACAGAGACGCTTACAAAGGACGAAATTGAAGTACTAAAACTAGGCCTCAAATTCTGCCCAACTCCCAGAAGTAACATAGCAGAGTTAAAGAAAGACCTCAAAGAATTTGAACGCAAATTTAGACTCATAGATATACTTAACGACAGTGATAATACAACAGACGACTCTCTAGTGAAGAACAAATCAACATACTTCCCCAACAAACATAACAACACAAAAGAACTAAATACCTTCTTTGAAACACTCTGGAGCCTCAACCCCCAACAAAAAGAAAACCCCACCAGTAATCTAACACGAAAACAAAATCAAGCACTTAAAAAACTCCAACACAATAACAACTTAGTTATAAAGGAAGCAGACAAAGGTAGTGCAGTAGTTATAATGAATAAGAACTTCTATAAAACAAAAATTTCAGAATCACTAGGGAACGAAAATTATTACAAACCAATTAGCTCCAACATAAACGACACAACCATATCTAAAATAACAAAACTCTGCACAACATACAATAGTACATTAACTAAAAAAGAAAAAGACTTCCTTACAAACTTCACAACATAAACAAACATCTTCTATGGGCTACCCAAAATACACAAATCTAACCAAGTAAGACATGCCATCAACATACAAAAGTCAGAATACATAAGCACCCCAAACCCCAACGACCTCACATTCAGACCCATAGTAGCAGGACCATCATGCCCAACAAGCAGACTTAGCAACCTAATAGATATACTATTACAGCCCTTCACCAATCTAGTCAGAAGTTTTGTAAGAGATAACACACACTTCCTTAGCTCCCTACCACAAACAGTAGACGATGGGACTATACTAGCCACATTCGACGTTAGCAGCCTATATAGCAATATCCCACACAATCTAGGAAAAGAAGCTATCGCATATTGGATTGACAAACATACACAGACTTTACACCCCAGATTCAATAAACAATTCGTGATTGATAGCATCGACATAATCCTCAATAACAACTCCTTCCAATTCAATAAAGACAGCTACATCCAAATACTAGGCACAGCGATGGGTACCCAAATGGCACCGACATATGCCACCCTTACACTCGCTTTTCTAGAAGAGACCCTTTATGAAAGGATAGAGCAAAAGTACGGGCACAATATAAAAACACTCTTCATAAAATCTTGGAAAAGATACCTAGACGACTGCTTTATCCTCTGGAGAACCTCATGGGGGAATATCAAAGAACTCCATACTTTACTACAAAATCTACACCCAAAAATAAACTTCACACTAGAACAAAGCCCCACAGAACTACCTTTCCTAGACATCCTAGTAACAATAAAAAACAACAACATAATCACAGACATCTACCACAAACCCACAGACACTCAGCAATACCTCCACTTCAAAAGCCACCATCCTAAAAACTGTCTAAAATTAATACCCTACTCCCTAGCACGTAGAGTCTGCACCATAGTAACAGACAGACACCTCCGTTCAACTAGACTGAACGAACTACAAATAACACTGCGGAAAAGAGGATACCCACTACCACTAATATAGAAAGGTATTGAACTGGCTGAAAAAATTCCAATAGACCAACTAAGAACCCCAAAAGAACACAACAAAGAACAAATTCTAGCATACGTCTCTACACACAACACAAACAACCCAGAACTATTCACACAGATGACAAAAAACCTTATCCTCCTCAATCAGAACGACAAACTAAACAACATACTTAAAACAACAAAAATAATAAAAAGCAAACGCCAACCCAAAAACTTAAAACACATCCTAACTTCCTCAAAACTCGTCCCACACACTACAAAAGGAGTTACAAAATGCAACAAACCGCGATGTGGAGTATGTAACATAATAATAGAAGGTAACACATGCACATTCAAAAACCCAGCACAAACATTCAAAACAAAAAGGATCTAAATTGCACCTCCAGAAATGTAGTATATGCACAAGATGCACAACATGCAACAAATCCTACATAGGCACCACCAAAAATTTCAGCAATAGAGTGGCCTTACATAAGAGCAACATCAAAATTGCAGATAATAGACACCTCTATGTTTCAAAACACGTACACACATGCAGTGGAAACAGCTTCAAAATAATGCCAATCTTCCAAACAGACAATTATTTTTATTTACTTACACAGGAAAAAAACTTCATCACCAAATTCACTCCTGAACTGAACAGAACCTAATACCATCACACAAAAACATGAAATGCAAGGTACACTCGCATGCACACCCATACACATACACATACACACACCCACACATAAATCAGAACCGACACATTAAAACACACACACGTGCGGTGCGCGCATACAACCACACATAGACATAACACCCCTATCTCTAACACAACACACTGAACAATACCAACCCTACTTAACCTCGAAACCAACAACACTAGGAGACACCTAGAACCGTAGTATAATATCTGTTCCAACACCTCGCTCCCTCCTCAGTCAGGGGAGGAGAAGCCCCTCATGACTGAAACGACTATCTTCCCTTCTATCATCCCCCTCCCATACCTACACCCCCCAATGCCCCCCTCTGGGGAACAAAATCTTCCTCACACTAGGAACCGATCCTGGGTCTGGCCATACCCACATGGGGAGACAAATAGATAGAAACATTAAAAAATCCCCTATTTTAAATACACCCCTCTTTCTAAACAAACATAATATAAGACTAAAACAAAAAATCACAATACTAAAATCCAAGAATCCAAAAAATAAATATCAAAATAGAATGAAAGCACGCCTACCCTTACTTCAGAAGAGCCAGTCCCCCCTCCCCACACATACACATTAGTAACGACCTCGGACCACAGCCGCCTTCCTAAGAAAGCAAATAACCCCAAAATACTATAAAACAATATACACATTCACAAACCAATAAAAGCAAACACACACACGCACACACACGCGCGCACACACACACACACACATAAACACACACACACACACACACCCTACCCCACCCTAAAGGAAAAGAAAAACACATTAGCAGAAAGATAGCGACTAACTACAGCCAGATTAAAATCTCCCTGGACAAACCAAATAAAAAAGCAATAAAAAAAAGTAATAAAAATTCAGTATACCAATGTATAATAAACACTTACAAGCCTCCACTCCTTGGAAAAACTTCAAACTAACGAAAATCGCCATTTTTACACATTTGAAAATAATTTCTGACGAGGACGCATCAGACCGTCTGAAACGTACGTAAACGATTTCAATGACTTAAAAACATTATTACAATGATCCAAACATAATTCTCAATGAAAAACCAAGACACGGAATAATAAAATAATGTTAAAAAATACACATTGTTGGTGACTACTCCCTTATTTAAATATACATCTTTCTTTCGTTGGAATTTATTAACCCATTTTATATAAATATATATATATATATATATATATATATTTTTTTTTTTTTTTTTTTTTTTTTAATTATTAGCCGGCGACAAATTTAACTGCAATATTTGTGTACACGATTAATTACCTTTAAAAATCAACATTTAAAAGGTAAGTCTTCATTTGGTCCTCTATGTCACAATGACCGCTATTTTAAACTTTACTTTTAAATCATAAATTGTACCTATTTACAATGCCTCCCCACGAGACAGAGTTAGACACCAGGATCGTTTTTTAACGTGGAGAAAAAAGGTACAAAAATAAAAATTGTATCAGTCGTGAAGGATCTCTCCTGCACCGAAAGAGAACGAGAAATGGAAGTGCCGCATCTGAAGAACAGATACTACACTAAATTGTAACGATGATGATATTTGAACGTACCTATTTATGCCTCCCCACGGGACAGAATTAGACACCAGGGTCGTTTTTTAATGTGGAGAAAAGGTACAAAAATAAAAATTGTCTCAGTCGTGAAGGATTTCTCCTCCACCAAAAGAGAACAAGAAATGGAAGTGCAGCATCTGAAGAACAGATGCTACACTTTGAGATATTAAATCTTTTATTCATGTTAAAAAATACAGTCAAAATCAACGATGAACAAAAAAACTTAGGCACATGGCCAACTCAAAAGGGGGGATTTGGGGGGGTCGTTGGTCATCCTTGTCACTCCAGAACTAAACAAACTTAAAAGTTTCTCCCAGCTAGTATCTTCTTTCACCATAATACCGCATTCACCCTTTCATATTGGGAGACGTCCTAGTAACTCCCAATTTTTAAAACATTTTTTATTGACGTGTAAAAACAAAAAAGATAACAATAAAATGGTACAATAATTCCTTTTTGTCGAGGGGGGGGAGAAAAAACAAAAGGTGATTAGTAGGACCCTCCTAACCCCGTTTAGTTGATAGACTGCCCGTTCCACTAGGTTTGTAAAAGGAACCTCGCTTCTGCGGGTCAGTCTCTAGGTGGGGATGCCCTCTAGATGGGGGTGAATGGAGAAAAGAAAATTTTTGTGGGTAAGGGATGGAGGTTAGTTTGTATTTCTTTTTCTCCAAGATGGGTAAAATTTAGAGAAAGGGGTGAAAACAAAAATTGCAGGTAAGAGGGGATGGGGATCTTGGAGGCTTCCTAATCGGGTAGGGATGGAACACACACTCAGCTAGCTGAGAGGCTACTTGTTTAATTTTACTTTACAAAACTGCGCGTTCCACACCTAGGCGGGGAACACGTATTCAAATTTGGCTCCTCTTCGCACACACAGACTTGCCACATGTATCCATCTTCTGTCAAATGCCGCGCGATGCAGCCTTCTTCTATCACATCTGATTGTAGTACTTACCAACACAACAAACGCCCTCGTGTTTGTGCCTTGTATAGGCATGCGCGACAACAAAACTTGGGTTTTTATAAGCGGAAGTCTCGAGGTTGTCAGGAATCTACAGGCGCATGCGCAAGAGAAGGGATTGAGATAGTGGTATAAAGGCAGGTCGAGTGAGAAGGTTGGGGTTGTTGTTGTCATTGGACGTTACAGTGACGCATGCATTAGCAGGTGATTAAGAGGCGGTTTATTTTTGTGTGTCAAGTCGCGCACTTCGGTGAAGGTCATATAAATCGTTCACCTCAGTGAAGGTGAAGGTCATAAGCTATTTCGGCAACGATTAGCCATGGATATTACCCATTACAGTGGTAAGCCCTTTCTAACCCTTATCGACTGTGGACCCACTCGTTTTGCGGTGTGGCGGCAAATGAACAGGCAGGACTCAGCGAATGTTGTCCGCCAACTGTCATCTATCTTTTCTGAGCGAGGTGCGCCGGAAGAGATATTGACGGACAACGATGCTGCTTTTTGTAGCCACCAAGTTCGGCAGTTGTTGAATAAGTGGGGTGTCCGACTACGACTGCGATGTGCCCATGTGCCATCAGGGAATGGCATTGCTGAGAGGAGCCATCGCAGCATCAAGAGAATTGCTGCAAGAAAACAATGCACCATTACATATTGGTATAACGTCACACCAAAGGATGGGAAGACACTAACAACAGCACCGGCCAATGCCATACACAAATACCGTGTTAGGATAAAGGGCATTGACACTGTCCAACCAATCGACGAGGAGAGTCATAACAAATACAAGGTAGGGGATCCAGTTTGGGTTAGACCGCCTGGAAACCGGTGCACCACCAAGTTCAAGCGAGGACGAATATCTGGAGTGGTCAGCCAGCAGTCGGTCCTTGTTGATGGAACCCCACGCCATGTGCGCGATCTTCGCCTGGCTAGTGAAGTACATCCCACAACTACAGAGAGCGACGAATCATCAGATGATGAGCTGCTGATGAGTGAGGGCACCGAGCAAGAGAGTGGTAGTTTTAGTTCGTCTGATCAGGCAGGATCAGAACCAGAACCTCACACCGAACCAGAACCAGAACCAGAACCTGAACCCGAGAGTGTAAATACCACCCTTCGCAGAAGCCAACGAACTAAGAGGCCACCCCCGGAGTGCACTTTATGTGATCATCAGATCAGGGGGGAGTGTAATACTTATCAACACAACAAACGCCCTCGTGTTTGTGCCTTGTATAGGCATGCGCGACAACAAAACTTGGGTTTTTATAAGCGGAAGTCTTGAGGTTGTCAGAAATAGAAAAGAGAAGGGATTGAGATAGTGGTATAAAGGCAGGTCGAGTGAGAAGGTTGGGATTGTTGTTGTCATTTGTGTGTCAAGTCGCGCACTTCGGTGAAGGTCATATAAATCGTTCACCTCGGTGAAGGTGAAGGTCATACTGATCTTCACCCGTAGTTGGTGTTTAAAGAAAGTGATCAGATCTTGATCAGAAAAAGACAACACCCCCCGGCAACCTTGCAGACACGACGTCCAAATCACCATTCTCGCCACGGCCAGGATCGTAACGTAGACCATTTGTCTTTCCCGGTCCCACGGCGGCCTCACGTTGTTCACAACATTGGATACAGTAATTGGGCAACGATGCTCAGGATCGATGCGAGCCGTCACTCCGCAGGCATACGACCAGTACTGGCGGAGTTCGCGGCAATCGAAGAAAGCGTGATCCGTAGTTTCTATGGCCGTTGTCCCACAACGGGGACAATCAGGCGACTCCAAAAACCCGGAACTGCATTGTATGTTGTTGAGTGGAAGTGCATTTCGGGCCAATCACCAGGTCAGAGAGAACTCTGAATTGTTCAGATGAACCGAACCTGGCGCCCAGCTCCACGTGGAGCGGATCTCACTCTGCTGCCACCCCAAATGCGTGCATAGCGAGTCGTCAGCGGCCCCCTTCACTAGATCCCTGTGGAGTTCCCTACGAGTAGCAGTCACAAGGTCACTGGACCCTGGTAGTCGTTTTAGCGCGGCTCGGCACTCTTTCATGTAGGCAGATTCTCCCCGCGGCCTGTGACGGCTCTCGATGGCAGGGTCGAGAACGAGGTCGGGGAAGGCGGCAGTAACCACGGGGTGCCACGGTTGGTCATCCTGCATATAGTGGCTCAGGAAGGCCAGCTTCTCAGCATCTCGATGACACTTCAAGTCCGGCATTTCCAAGCCTCCCTCACACGGACGTTGAATACAGACCTGTCTGCTCACCCAGTGTCTTCCTCTGTCTCAAAGGAGCGAGGACAAGAGTTCGACAAGAGCTTTTAGGTGTTGTGCAGGCAGGGGAAGTACGGCCAGTCGGTAAAGGATGAGAGGAAAGACGAAAGTGGCGCACGCCTCAGCTCTACCCTTTAAGGAAAGTTTCCTAGGAAGCCACGAATTGACTGCAGCCTCCACCTTTGACCGTACTTCCAACCAATTCTTGTCAAGCTGGAGACTCGGTCCGAACCACACGCCGAGGATCAAGACCGGGCCATCTGTCCAGCTGAAGGGCGCAGGGAGGTTTGCGTTGCCACTCCATGCGCCCAACTGCAGTCCTACTGACTTGTTGCGGTTTATCTTGGCCCCCGTGATTCTTTCGTACTGGGTGAGTGCCTCCGACATGACCTCAATGTCTCTGAAGCCCGACACGAAGATCGTGACATCATCGGCGAACGCGGATACCTTGGCAGCTGAGCCGCCAGGCAGAGCCATTCCGCGCAGGGCCGAATTTGTCTCCCCATGTCTCAGCTTGCAGAGAAGAGGCTCCAAAGCCAGGACATAAAGCAGGGGCGACAGCGGACAACCCTGACGAACCGACCAAGAGATAACAAAGGGTTCCGAGCGCTTTCCATTGACTTGCATGACAGCCATGGGCTGTCGATACATTATGGAGATCCACTTGCAAAAGTCCGGTTTAAAACCGGCGGCCTCTAAGACAGATGCCAGGAAACGATGGTCGACCCTATCGAAAGCTTTGGACTGATCTAAGTTGATCAGCGCGGCTTCCGTGTCGTCATCTATTCCCCCCTCTAGGATCGTGCGGATCAGGTGCAAGTTGTTCTGAATCGATCTCCCCTTCACAGCGTAGTTCTGTTCCGGTTCAACACACTCGTCGATAACAACCTGCAGCCGATTCGACAGGACCTTGGCCAAAATCTTCAACTCTGTGTTTAGCAGAGTTATGGGCCTGTAGTTGTCTAACTCTTCCCCTCCATGCCCGTCACCTTTCTTCAGCAATGTGATCACTCCCTTGGTCACCTGCCCTGGGATGGATCCCTGAGCAAACCAATGGTTGAACATATCCGTCAGAAGAGGTAGAAACATGGGCGACAGCCTCAAGTACAGTTCGTATGGCAGACCATCAAGTCCTGGCGATCTGTCACAGCTGACCTGCTTCAGCGCAGTAAAGACCTCCCGCTCCGTTACCCGGCCCTCGCAACCAGCCGCTCTAGCCGCCTCGAGGCAGGGAGAGTCGGCCAAATAGTCGCTAAACTCAAGGACCAGAAGATCAGGCTGCTGCATAAAATGCTTCTCGAAATGTTCTCGAAACCCCTCGCAGATCTCCCGAGTCGATTCCAGGGTGCGTCCATCCGGATGTTTGACTTTCGCAATATATTTGTCCGAGCAACGCCTAGAAACCTCACAGCGCACGTCTGCATCAGAATTGACTGCTTCGTTGCCTATCTTTCTAAGCCTAGCTCTAACTACTTGGCCTTCGTAACGCTCGCTAGTCTCACGTAGAAGGTCCTGCTAACCTAGTTCCTGACTAACCCTATCACCCTCCCCATAGCCTGGGCTAGTTTCTGCTCTAGCTGCTTCTTCGTCTTGGCCTTATCTAGTGTGAGGCGCTGGGCATACTTGACAGAGAAGCTTCTGATCTTGGCTTTGAGACCACACCACCATTACTCCCGGTAACCGCCCCCACTAGTGCCTTTTTAATCAATTCTCTTAACTGATCTTGGAAGTCTTGTATCTCCAGAAGGGAGGTGTGTAACTTCCAGTACCCCGCTAACTTAGGCCTATTTCCTAGCTTCAGCCAGGCCATAGCTAATTTATGGTCCGTCTGGCCTAGCCAAGTGAACGTGGGACAAGATAAGAAGTCTACTTCGCCTCTCCTAACTAACATCCTGTCCAAATAGGTATTTGGATAGGAGGAAACGCTATTGGTCCACGTCCACATCTCCCGCCCCGGATGCTCGAACCGAAACCTGTCGACCAGACCACATCTAGCCATCAGATCAGCCAGGCTGGACTCGCACCTCTCCGATCCTCTAGCATCACCTCCTACCTTATCTATCTCGGGGTCTAAGATGGCGTTCCAATCTCCTATTAGCACTACCCGCTGCTGACAATCTACAAATGCGTCAAGCTGACTGAAGAATGAGACCCTCTCACGAGCGGTGCTGGGCGCATGAACCGCGATCACCCGAAACACAGAATCTTTTACAGCAACATCGGACACAACCAGGCTTCCCACCGCATCTCTATGGACAACGTCGACCATCGCCGACAGGGTACGTTTAACCAGCATGGAAACTCCCTTCCCCCGCGGGCTGCCATATGCTGAGCAAACCTCAAAATCTCTGGCCAGCACCTTACAGTCCACAGAGGAAACGAAATGCGTCTCCTGAATTGCAGCCACATCCACTCCCAGGGACAAGAGGTCGTGCCGGAGGCGAGCTGCCCGGCCCGGTGATCTCAAGTCCCTCGCATTCAAACTAGCCAAATTCAAAGCCATGGTACCTACCTTAGGGTGTGTCACACTCAGCTCCGAAGTCAGCTGGGGAGAGGACGCCGACGTTATGTGCCATGCTCAAGGTGGTCAGGTTTTTCATATCCTGACCTTCTCTCGCAATGCTGCCGACGTCCAAAGGATAAATTAATTTTATGGCCCTGTAGAATGACGGATGGACCAACACTGGGACCCTTCCCTTGCATTGTTTTGACAGTTCATCAAGAGAAGGGTCATTTTTTTTCACCAGTTCAATTCCCGGAAACGCCCCTTCAGCGGCCTGCAGCCTTGTCCACAAGTTGGTCTTGCAGGCCTCTGGAGTTCTGACAAAAGTTATTAGGAGTGGGGCGTCCGGGAAATTTGAGGGGATATTTACATCTTTCCCCTCTATCTGTTTGTAATCGAGCAGAGGTTTTAAGTTTTTCCTCTGCCGATGGGAAATGTCTGTGGCCACAGATAGAGGGTCTACATTACATAGTTCCTCAGGGGCAAGGACCTTTAGTCTGGTTGGTCTGCAAGAGGCAGAGGAGTCTCTCCCCTCCCTCGGTTCATTCTTTTCCTTTTCTTTTTGGGGTAGTGGCTCAGTTTGCCTTGGTGTGGGGACAGGTGTTTGTGTGGTGCCTGGTGTTGGTGTTGGTGTTGTGTCTGGTGTTGGTGCAGTGTTTGGTGTTGGTGCGGTGTCTGGTGTTGGTGCGGTGTCTGGTGTTGGTGCAGTGTGTGGTTTGGGAGTGGAAGTGGATTTTGTTGTTAGGGGTGGTGTATGTTCACAGGGAGTGGGGGCCACCTTTTCTTCCTCTTTTCTTCTTTTGTTTTTCTTTTTCATTCTTTCGAATGAACCGGGGAGAGGTGAGGTTGAGTTCCTCTCCCTCTCACTTGCGGATTCATCCTCAGAGGAGCAGTCTTTTCTCCGCTTGATCCCCGTCTCGATTGGTGTGGGGACCGTTGGTTGTGTCTGCTCCTCTATTTGCTGCTGCAGCTGTTTTTGTTGTTGCTGCTCTCGCTGGTGTCGTTGCTGCTGCTGCTTCTGCTGCACTTGCTGATTTTGCTGCTGCAGTAGTTGTTGCTGCAGTTGTTTCCTCGGCATTGGCTGCAGTGGCTGTTGTTGTTGCTGCATTTGCAGAGGCTCCTGCCTCGATTTTTGGGCCAGTGGTGGGACGGTGGCAGAAGGGATTATGTGTTTCCGCTTTTGTCTCACTACCGTGCTCCATTCTTCCCCCTTGGCCTCCTGGCTGGTTTGGGTTTTCCTTGGAGCTGGGGTTGGTGCTGCAGTTGCAGGGGTTGTTGCCGCCTGTTTTGGTGCGGGCGTTGTCTCAGGGGTTGTGACCACCTTTTGGGTTGTTTGATTAGGGGTTACCCTTTGGGGGCAACTCCTAGCCATGTGGCCCTGCTTTTGGCAGAACCAACAGTGTGGACGACGGCCCTCCACCACTACCGTTATGCTGGCGTCTTTGTATGTCAGCAGCGGTGGTATTGGTCGAATACCCTCCCTCTTCAGCCTCATTGCTATTGTGTAGCAGCCCAGGTGAGTCCCAGTTTTTGACCGTACTGGGGTCACCTGTTCCACCTCACCGTACTGGCTGAAGAGGCATCCTAATACTTCCGCAGGTATTTGGGTTGGCACATTAAATACCTGCACCCGAGTCCTTCTCTTGCCCTGGTATTCAGGTAGTAGTTTGACTCTCCCATGCTTTATTTCTTGGAGGGAGAGTCTCTCCGCATCATCCTTGGTGGGTAGGAGGATATCCCACACAGCGAAGCTCCTCTGGTACAGGTATAGTACTGGGATGTTAAATTTGTGGAGGAGCCCCGCCATGTCTTCCTTCTTCATCCCTAGGAGGCGGTTTTCCGGTATATCGGAAATGGCAAAGGACAGGACTCTGCCCTTAATCGCCTCCCAGGCACCTGGTATGGGTTTTATATCTGCCCCCTCTATGTATTGTCTGTACTTTGTCAGGTACAGGTCTCTATACTCTTGAGGGGACAGTTGTTTTTCTACGGTCTTCCCCCACGCAGACCCTCTTGTTGGTGTTGGTATGAGGTCTTTGGTGGGGTTAGACCGTTTTTGGTCTTTTATGGAGGTCACCCCTGCCTGTTTATTGGCGACGCTTCCTGCCTCCCCAGATGTCTTGGTCAGTCCTTTTGTGGGAGTGTCACATTTTTGGGCGGCGGCTCCCTTTTTAGTGTCTTTTTCGGGAGCAGCTTCCCGTTTTGGGGAGTCGGCCTCTTGGGGAGCATGATCTTTTTTGTTTACTTTGAGGCCATCTGCCCCTTCCTCGTTTGTGAGGTCCAGGCGGTATGCCCCCTCATTTTCTTGATCTGCTCCACTTTTGGGAGAGCAGCTCTCCTGGGGAGCACTGTCCCTTTATTGTCCTTTTGGTCTGGCACCTCCTCCTTTTTGTGATTGGAGGGAGATGCTACGACCGATTTTGGTTTAGCTCTCCTTTGGGGGAGTCGCCCTCGGGGGGAGCTGTTGTTAAATTTTCCCCCTTCTGGGGAGCGTCCAATGGTGTCATACCCGGGCGGTATGCCCCATCAGCAGTTGTTTTTTCTCCTATTGGGGATTCGTCCTCTTGGGGAGCAGTAGCCCCCTGGCTGGGGGTATCCATATTGGTGGGCCCCTGGCTGGGGGTATCCATATTGGTGGGCCCCTGGCTGAGGGTATCCATATTGGTGGCCCCCGGGCTGGGGGTGTCCGTTTTGGGTCCCTCTTTTAAAAAATTCACTGAAAAAAGTGACGTGGATTCAGCGTCCAAGGTGGAGAGCCGACTTTGGCGCCAAAAAGAGGTGGCGCCAAAAGGCGGCAAGAGGGGAGATAGAACTGAGAGAGGGAGTGGGAAGTTAGTGGAGGGAAGAGAGAAGGTGTTTCCGACCCTCCCTTGCGGGAAGGTCGTAAATTATCAGCTCGGATCCCCCCCCGTGGGGGAGGGGGGAGAGCAGAGAAAGACAGACAAAGTGGGGGTGCGTGCGGACAGAACGCGACCCAAAAAGCTTGTCAGGTGTTCCGGGCACGAGAATATGTGTCGCCAGAACAGCAACAGCACTGCCTCGCACGATGTAGGTATCAGAACAGATGCTACACTTTGAAATATTAAATCTTTTATTCATGTTAAAAAAAATACAGTCAAAATTAACGATGAAAGGCACATGGCCAACTCAAAAGGGGGGATTTTGGGGGTCGTTGGTCATCCTTGTCACTCCAGAACTAAACAAAGTCAAAAGTTTCTCCCAGCTAGTATCTTCTTTCACCATAATACCGCATTCACCCTTTCATATTGGGGGACGTCCTAGTAACTCCCAATTTTTAAAAAGACCAAAAGGCCAACGTGTATTTCCCCCAGAAATAAACTTTTCGCCCAACTATATATCTCCCTCCACACAGGTAACGCCACGTAGACACGTTACATTTGTCATCTGCCTTACATTAATTCAATGGAGATCGTATCATCTTTGTTGTTCTCTCATAACAAAAGTAAGATGATAATATAAATAAAATAATATTGATTTTACCCGTGATATTAACCAAAAGGTCAGCCATATTTCAAAATCATTTATATATTTTGTTTTATTTTCAGCTTCATTTTCTGCGAACCTGCTCTTATGGTCGCCATCTTAAATTTAGTTTTCTTGCATAAAGCTATCATATTTTAAAAATTGTTTCTTTCTTAAAAAAAAAAGATAACATTATTCTAAGGCAGATTATATAGCAAAGAAGTAAGTAATGCCACTTGAATTTACTTAATTTTTAAAATTATTTTTTCTATTATTATTTTTGTGGGGTTTGAACCATTCTTTTTACTTGTCAAACTTCTAATTCCCCAATGTAAACAAAACGATCTTTCCTTCTTTTGAAAACGTTGAAAAAAAGGGGGGTGGAGAACACAAAAATAACGGATTGTGAGAAAATGGCCAGTAATTACCAAAAAATGATTTATTTTTATGATGATGCAATGTGCTAATTCGTAGAAGTTTTAATGTGATGTAAACTACCATCTCACTCAAATCTTTTTATATTCCAAATTCTAAATAGCAGCCTCTTATGCTTAAATTGCATTATGCTTCGTTTGAGTTGAACAAGTAACGTTCTGGGTATAAAGGGAAGGTAGAGAAAATAGAAGGGCTTTAGTGCTGAACTATACGTTTGCCATGTAAAGCAACTTAAAAAAAGAAAAAAGTAAAATAGTCAAGAAATAAAAATAAGAGGTCGAAATAGTGTAAAAGAAACAAAGATTTTATAATAATAATAATGATGATGATACTCGTCCAAATTCTTACTTCAACTGTAATCTGCACCGACCGTTCTCTCTGTCTCTCTCTCTCAGCTGCCGAAAAAAAAAAAAAAAAGAAAGAAGATTGGCCTGTGCTTTCAACTTCATTCTTCACAGTCCTCAAATGCAAATTAATATATCCTTCCTTCTTTTGAAAACGTTGAAAAAAAGGGGGGGGAAGAACACAAAAATAACGGATTGTGAGAAAATGGCCGGTAATTACGAAAAATGATTTCTTTTTATAATGATGCAATGTGGCACAGCACATTGCCAATGTGCTAATTCGTAGAAGTTTTAATGTGATGTAAACTACCATCTCACTCAAATTTTTTTATATTCCAAATTCTAAATATGCTTCTAAATAGCAGCCTCTTACGCCTAAATTGCATTATGCTTCGTTTGAGTTGAACAAGTAACGTTCTGGGTATAAGGGGAAGGTAGAGAAAATAGAAGGGCTTTGAACTATACGTTTGCCATGTAAAGCAACTTAAAAAAAAGAAAAAAGTAAAATAGTCAAGAAATAAAAATAAGAGGTCGAAATAGTGTAAAAGAAACAAAGATTTTATAATAATAATAATAATGATGATACTCGTCCAAATTCTTACTTCAACTGTAATCTGCACCGACCGTTCTCTCTGTCTCTCTCTCTCAGCTGCCAAAAAAAAAAAAAAGAAAGAAGATTGGCCTGTGCTTTCAACTTCATTCTTCACAGTCCTCAAATGCAAATTAATGCCAACTTTTTAATATGATCTCTAACTAATCACTTTTTAATCACTTTGAGGGTGTAACGTTTCAGTAGATATATAACCCATTAATATTAACCACCCATGCGGGGTCGTAGAAATACCTAGTTTAGGACCTAGGCGTGAGGTAAACCCTCTCCGTGTTGATGGACTTGTAGATCTTCCCAAGTCATCCGTCTAGGAGAAGGAAAACTCTGAAGCTAAACCTAGGAGAGAAAGGCCTCTTCAGTCCTGGACGACAACCCTCCTAGAGCGGGTGACTCAAACAAATTACCCGTGTGCAAACCTAAACTGCTTAAGGAGGAGATAGGCTCTCTCTATTGCCTGGCTTTCATACTCTTTCTTTACCTATTAGCCAGGCGTAGAGGCGCTATCACAGGGACTCGATAAAAACACCCAGTGGTTAACCTTGTTTCCTAACTAGGCCAATGAATGCCATTTTCCCCGCTCCCGCCACATCCCATCCCCCTAAAATGGGCAATGTGTGGATGGTTGAGTGCCATCTTTGCCAGTGCAATTGCATTGGGTTGACTCTTGTCTGATGGGTTAAGGATACCGAATTGAGAGTTCCTGGTTGCTGTTTCCGACTGATAATACAGGTGCCCTAACTCTTTGGTAGTGGTTAGAGTGGCTGCTCTATCAACAGTTGCATAATATCGGGATGATTGTAGTGCCATGTCGCACATGGAAAGGGACTCTGCACTCATCTCCAGTGGGTTTTCCTGAGGCCACAATCCTCCATGAAGAGTCAGCTGATGGTCTTCTTGTGTTCCATGTTTGGTATTTTGCACAACCACTTGTCCAGCACCTCTCACCCTAACTGAAACTTTTAAATGAAATAAAATGACAATTCAAGCAAAAATTACGATTAAACCAGGTGCAATCTCAAGCAAAACCAACTTGCCTCCTCCCTTGAGGCTTGTATTTACAAACAGCCGCAGGCGTAGAACTAATTTAGATGATGTTGAGTCATTTTTCTTAGTAAACATCCCGGAATTCTTAGCACTAAGTGAAACTAATCTGCACTTCATTCCCACTAACCACTTTAAGATGCCTGGTTATCTCCTTCTCTACCATAAGGACAGATGCATGGACTTGGAGTCTATATTTATGTGCTTCAGACTTAACATTCAACATAACATAAGCTACTTATATTTTCTCTACCGCTCTCCCTTGACCAAGGACTGTACCCTAATAAACAAAGTTTCTGACAGCATAGATACAGCACTCTCCCTTGATACTTGTGCACAAGTACATGTATTTGGTGACTTGAATGTCCACCACAGTAATTGGCTTGGATTCTCTACTTACACAGACGTAGCTGTAGCACAATACATAACTTCTCTATATCTCATTCCTTATCACAGACGGTTACATTTCCAACACGTTTCCCAAACCAGCAAGATCAAGATGCCTCACTTCTAAATCTATTTCTGACCACAGTTCTTGATGATTGTGTAATGAATGCCCACAGCCCACTCGAGAATGCTGATCATGCTGTGATAATGGTAGAACTCGCCCTAAATTCTCAACCCAAAACTGAAGAGCGACTACTCAAAATAACAAGGTATTATAAAAAGGCTGACTGGTAAGCAATCAGGGATCTCATCAGAGATGCCCCATGGGGAAATATCTTTTCTCTTCCCACTAAACAGTGTGCTAATGAGACCACTGAATGGTTCAAAACTGCAATTGAAGCACATGTTCCCATGCAAAAATTCTCTCCCCAATGCTTTACTTCTACATGTGCAGCTGCAATTGCTCAAAGGCAGAATGCGTATTGCAGATTTACCCAACCTAAGTCCAGTACAAACAGACAAAAGTAGAAGTAATTGTATGAGAGAAATAGTGACAACTAAGAGAGAATATACTGAAACCAACAGAAAACGCATCGATACACAGAAATTAGGAACCCGTGATTTTTGGAAAATCTACAACAGTGGCTATTCATCAATTCCCCCAATATCAAGCCATCATGGCAACTGAGAAAGCTAACATGATTGCCAGTCAGTTTGCCACAAATCACTCTCTTCCTTTGCCACTGACGTTCCTTTGCAGACAGACACCACACTAAGCGACCTGAAAATCACCCCTTCTCAGGTGCATGGTATCATAAAAATATTAGACACTCTGAAAATCATCCTTCTCAGGTGCATGGTGTCATACAAAACCTAGACACCCTGAAAGCTTGTGGACCTGATCTCATCCCGAAGGTTATTAAAAAAGTGCTCCATCAAGGTTGCTCCACTTCTCTCCAAAGTTTACAAAAAAAAAAACCTTAGCGAATCTTGCTTTCCTGCTGGAAAACTGCTTCTGTAGTAACAGTTTTCAAGAATTCTGGCAAAAGAACTGACCCGTTATATTATTGCCCCATTAGCCTCCTCTCGCTTTTCGCCAAAATATTTGAATCCATAATAATTCATCTATATATATAAAAGCGAAAATCTATGTGTGTATGTTTGGATGTCTGCTAAAAACTTTCGACAGACGCGATGAAAATTCACAAACTCGGTATCACATCGAAGTTCCTTCTTTTGCACGAAAAATATCGAAAAATTGGCCAAAAACGTTAACTTTTACACCCCGAAATCGACAATTTTCAACAGGGGGGTGTCAACAAAAACGGTCCTCTCGTGACCGATTCTACGCATGCGTCAGATGATGTTGTGACCTGATTTACTTTAAATGGTTGAAAAACCGAACAAATTTGGTGAACGTCGCCTTAGCTCAGTTGGTTAAGGCCTTTGTTCATTACCTAAACGTTTAGGGTTCGAATTGTGGTGTGAGATTTTTTTTTTTTTCGATTTTTTAAATTTAAATATTGAACCAGTGTTTCGTTTTTCTGCTTTTTTTTTTTACTTCGCTTATTATTAGCGACACCCAAAAACACCCGGGTACCCACTGATTTTTTAAATTTTAATATCAAAACAGGCTTATTGAAGCCATTTTTCACGTGTTCGTTTTCTGTTTTCATCGTTCGTTTGCCTTACGTTAGTTTTTTTGTGTTTTTTCCTGCTTAAGTGTTAACGTTGTTTTATTTTTTTACTTTGCTTATAACAAACAAACCTACGTCATCGTCGTCATTGTAGTTGCCATCGTTGTCGCCGTCGTCGTAACGCTCGACAACTTCCGGCCACGCACCTGTCAATTTCGTTCTTAAATAAATTCAAACATCTTTCACTAACTCATTCTGGCTGAGCGATTTTATTTTCAAACTTTGCCTCAGGGCTTCGGGTTCCATCCTACCTCCCTACCCCCGAGTTCTTTTTTATTTAACACCACACACACCTACAAACACCCGGGCAATGCTGGGTACCCCCACTAGTAGCTATATAAATAAAGCTTTAGTCCATCACCTTACAGCTGCTAAACTTCTGACCAACCAACAATATGGATTTAAGCAAGCTCATTCAACAGTAGATATCCTAACTGTAATTTCTAAACATATGTACCATTCACTGGACAAAGCAGGGGAGGGTACAGCAGTAGCCCTGGATATATCTAATGCTTTTTACAGCGTATGGCATGATGGTCTTCTCAGGAAAATTAGATTATATGGTATTACTAAGAGAATATATAATGTAATTAAATCCTTCTTGAGCATCTGGCATCAATTGAAATGAATGGCTCTCGTCTTGGGGAGGCCTCATGTTTTGACAAGCTTCTGGGCTTGACCTTTACTCCTGATCTTAAATGGAACACATACATTAAATCCGTTGCCAACGCTGCTAGAAAAATGGTGGGATCCTTCTATTGATCCAGTAGATATCTCACTGCTGATGCAATTCTCTATCTATATAAGAGCCAGGTATGTCCAAGGATGGAGTACTGTTGCCACATTTTGGCAGGAACTGCTAGAACGGACTTATCCTGCCTTGATAGAGTTCAAAATAGACTTTGTAGCCTTGTGGGGGATGTCTTTTTCTCTTCCCTGCCACCTCTTTCTCACAGAAGAGATGTTGTGAGTTTGTCTCTGCTTTATCGTTATTTTCATGGCAGGTGTTTGGCTGAGCTCCATTCTATGGTTCCTCCTCGCCAAACTTTCACAAGAAACACTCGTCTAGCAGAAAACACTATCACTAGTTTCCCCCACTCTTTATCTGTGCCTAAACCTAAGCATAGATTCCATGAGCAAAGCTTCTTTCTTAGAACTGCACGCCTATGGAATTGTCTTCTGTTTTTCTGCTTTCCAGCTAACTACAATGTGGTTGTCTTCAAGTCTAACATAAACAAGTTTTTGATGAGCCGTTCCTTATAAGTTAACAAATTTACCGAATTTACATTACTAACGGTTACTATATTGTCCAATTTCTACTGTACAC
Organism: Euprymna scolopes; assembly: GCF_053919585.1. Taxonomy (NCBI): domain Eukaryota; kingdom Metazoa; phylum Mollusca; class Cephalopoda; order Sepiida; family Sepiolidae; genus Euprymna; species Euprymna scolopes. The sequence continues at coordinate 3,853,098 of NC_136485.1, forward strand.
TCTTTAACCCTTATCCTCGAGTGGCCTCTTCGCCTTGATAAGTGGTAATGCCTATGTAAAAAAAAAAAAGCAAGAGAAGAACTCAGGTTGTCCTCTATGGTCATACATCTAAACAATATGATATAAATGTGAGAGTATGTTAAGGGGTCTATCATTGGACGTTTATTATTCCTAATATTCATAAATGACCTGCCTGATAAAATTGTTTCTGAGATGGGTATATATATATGACACCACTCTCTATAACGGGCATGAGGGGAAAACAGATGAGCACATGTCTAAGGAAATGACAGACACTAGAGGAAGACTTCCAACCTGTAGTGGAATGGAGACAAAAATGGATGGTCACATTCAATGCTATCAAGACTAAGCTTGTTTCCTTCAATAATTTCAAGAAACCTTCTCTACCATTAATAGCAATGGCCAAAGACACATTACCTGAAAGTACTTCTTTTAAACTCTTTGTGTTCTTTCTAACGTTTACAGGGAACATGAGTTGGAACAGATACATTGAGAGCATTGCCTAGGCTGCTGCGAAGAAGGTAGGCTCTCTCTACCGTGCTAGAAAACTACTTATGCCTGAAATTATCCTGTACCTCTATAAGACCACCATTTGCTCATGTATGGAGTACTGTTGTCATATTGGCGCTGGTACATCTGCTACTAGTCTCTCACTTCTGGACAGATTTCAAAAGAGTTGCCAACCTGATAGGTCCTGAACTGTCTTCAGCCTCCATTCCATCAACGAAATGTTGCATCCCTCTGCTGGTTCTACAAGTACTGTAATGGTGAATGCTCTGACAAACTACAAGCACCTGTAACCCCTCGACGTAAATACCTCCAACAAACCCGACAAGCAACTAAATCCCACCCCTACACAGTAGAGATCTCTAGGTGTAAGAAAGCCTTCTACTGCAATAGTTTCTTCCCCAGTATTGCTAGACTTTGGAACTCCTTTCCGGGATTCTGCTTTCCCAACTTTACTGACATGCAGAAGTTCAAGTATAATGTGAACAGATATCTTGCTACTCATCTCCCTTCATAATATCCTTTCAACTTATGTCTCTGATAATAACCCCTACTTCAAAATGGCACTGAGCTTTGTTTGGGGTGAAAATGGAGTTTTAAAAGAATGTATATTCATAAACAGTCTGTAGATGAAAGTTTTCTTTTCTCTTTCCTTAATTCCATCACCAGACAGACACACCGTTGCTTGTGTAATTTGTATTATTTTTGCCACAGAAACAATAAAAGAGAGATATTTCTGTCTTAGATGGTTAATGAAAATTACATGTAAGCCTGATCTTCAGATTTAAGCCTAACTACTTTAGAAAAAGTTTTTTATGGATATAGATATTTACATTTGTTTCAAATATGCAGGGAGAAGAAAATTTAGTTGCTTTTAGAATGAGTTCCTTAATTTATATATTAATTTGATATTTTGTACTTTAGTGTTTTTATAGTCGGCTTTTTACAATATTGGTGTTGGATGTCAAAAAAAAATGCACACAAGTAGATTTTAACCAAATCTCTATTGGGTAGTGACCACAGGAATGCACACTGGAAATAAGTGCACAGTCTATTTCCGTGTGCAATGATATGACAAGTATACTGATATTATATAATTCGGTGCTACCTAAGAGTTTAGTCATCTGTACTACCAGTTGGAAAAAGCAGCCAGTTAAGTCCCTCAACATGTAAGAACAAAGATGCACTAAGTGACAAGCTGGTATCTCCATATTGTTCACATAAAGAAAAAGACAGGGTGGAATTGTGTTCATTGTCATAATAAATACTAAAATATTTCTGATTGTACCTCTCTACCTAACAGAGAATAGAGGGGTTTTAACTAGACAAGAGTCAGAACCACTTTACTCCTTAGTTTTGAAAACTTAATATTTTATATTAGGAAATATTGACAGGACCCTTAATTTTATATTAGAAATGACGACAGGACCCCCTCAAGAAGAAAATTTAGTTGCTTTTAGGATGAAGTGGTTCCTGAATTTATATATTAATTTGATATTTTGTATTTTACTGTTTTTATAGAGTTGGTTTGGATGTCAAAAAAAAAGAATACGCAATAATATATAGCTATACACGTATAGAGAGAATATTTACTTGATTTTTTTATAATGTTAATTCCCGTTCAATATTCTTGGCATAAAATAAGGTTTTCATTTTTCCATTAGAAAAAGTTTAATGTTTTAATGAAAACATTAGCCTTTATAATATATATACAAACTAGCGGGGGGTACTCGGCCTTGCCGGGGTGTTTGTAGGTGTGTGTATGGGGGGGAGGGTAAATAATAACCCTGAAACGATGTTAAAAAAATTGGAAAAACCAAAACCCAAACAAAAAAACAGTGAAACAAAAACGCTGTGTGTATAGGAAGGGGGGGGAACTAAAGAATAAGCGAAATAAGTAAAAAAAAAATGTTGCCCGAGTATTTAAAGATGTAAAAGGAAAAAAAATAGTTTTGGTCGGGAGGCGGGATTGAACCCAGAAGCCTTGAGGCGGAGGTGAAACAAACACCAACCACTTAACCGTCTAGGCCAGGAGTAAGAGGAATTTATTAGAGTGTCAAAATAAGGCTTATAAAGCAAGTGAAAGAGGTTTGATTGACAGATAGCCGCTAAATGAGGTCATCGTGGGAGCGTTACGAGATGACGTAGCAGTATTTTATTTAATGCGGGACAGCTTTTTGGGGTTTGTTTACTTTGTTTCAATGCGGGTCAGTTTTCGCTTTCCCAAGATGATGGTGGGGGGGGGGACCGGCTCCTCAAATGAAAGGGGATTAGCAATTGTTTGATATAAGGAGTTTAGGCCCAAATTGATCAAAGCTGATTGCTGATTGTGGACGTTCCCGGCGCGATGCCGAGAACACCGTGTTAGCTTTGAATTAGTTTCGCTTTTTATACAAAAAAGCTGAATCAACATGTGAGAAGCCAAAATAGCAATAATTTTGTAAAAGTCGCTGTAAGTAAATCTAGATGCTACGCGCATTGCCAAATCATAGATATTATTATATAGGGGGTATATAAACAGTTCTAAGCAATAGTAACGATCCCGGGAGCGTGTGCGAAAGAAGCCTTTGCGAGACATACATGAAATGGTCACTCACATTTTGCCTTTTATATATATAGATGATGATTTTATTAACTTAAATAAAATATCCATGTAATATATAATTTATTGGTTACACTTTTATCAAATGCATATGAAATTATACACACTGTCTTATACTTTCATCATAGTTTTAAAAACCTAAAAGACGAACTTGTTAAGTTAATGATATGAGTTTTATTTACATATTGCAAAAGAGATCGGTCATATGTGGGTGTAGCAGAATTAGCAATTACCGAAATGAGGGGAAATAGAGAGCCATATAAAGCACATACTGAAGAAGCGGAAGAGGGACCACCCATCTTGCCTTTACGAAGGAGTACCCGAAAAAGACGGATACTGCCCCCCTGCCCGGATTGTGGAACAGACTGGTCGCAATAACGGTGGTAATGAGGAAGATGCCAAGGAGGAAGTGCTGCCTCCGGTTCTTCAAAGAAGTACCCGATAAAGACGACTGCCCTCCTGCCCTGTTTGGGATCATGAGATCAAGGGAGTGTAGCAGAATTAGCGATAACTGAAATAAGGGGAAATAGAGAACTTACCTCGGATACATCTGTTGTGTTTCAGGCTGAGCGGAAGAGAGTTCCAAGATGGCGTCCATGGGTTTTATTAGCGTTGATCCTATGCAATTCTCATAGAATCGCGTATGCTCTCGCACGATTATGCAAATATATAATTCTCAACCGCTATAAAGGCATGACGCTGGAAAGCATTCAGGCAGTGTGTAGATGATTCTGGCGATTGGATTGTTCTTTGTGATGAACCACGTGTCTGTGAGAAGCAAGTTTTTTTTTTCTTTCTGCTTTTTTTATTTCTTGTTTTTCTCTCCTTCTTCTTTCTCTGCAGTTATTACTGTTTTTTTTGTCTCCTTCTTCTTTCTTTATGATCATTACAGCCAAGAAATCCCTCTCTCCTAGAGGTGGGTGGTACTATTTCCTATCTGTGTTACTGATTTTTTTTTTGTTTTGCTTACTACATTTTGCTTCAGTAGATTTGGTGTCAGTGCAAAGTGATAGTTGAAATGTCACTTACTGCTATAGCTGCTCAACTCTCTGTTTTCTTATGTTTTATCTTTACATTTTATACATTTTAATTTGATTTTTCACTTATTTTGATATTTTTTATTAATTGGAATTTTTATTGTTTTATTGTTTTGCATTTTTAGCAATTACAATCCAGCTTAGAATATGTGACCTCTGATTATTTTTGTATTTAGCTCATTTTCCATGACCTCAACTGTTCGATCGGGATGTATAGTCAACATCATCACTCAGCAATCGGAATTAAAAAACGGTCTATCTTAACATATTTACTCTCACATCAAAATTAGGTATGAACTTAACTGAACCCATCCTCTAAAAAGAGGGTGCATAATTCCTATTATTAGACTTATCCAGTAAGGCACTTAAGATGATCAGCTATCAATCCACTTATGCTTGAGAGGATGACCTTTTAGAACTGATCTGAAATCATTCTGTAATTTGATGTAATTTGCCTATCAATGGGGCTACACACCAGAATTAGGTAATATAAGGACTGGAAGTCGAGATGGTGGGAGCAGAGTTTGGAGAACCAGACTGAATAGGTCGAAATTTTCAATGTCATTCCAATGTTGACAAGAATTAATTTGTTTTTAATTATAAGTTATTCTAGCCTGAAAAATTAAGTTGCTCTGACTGAGACAAAATTTGAAAGTGTCGAAATTTGAAGGCATCAGAAAAGAGAAAGATTAAACAAATCACATCGAAATTTGAAAGCGTTCAGAAGTGGGAAAGATTAAACGAGTCGTGTTGAAAATTGAAATCTTTGAAGAAACAGAGAATTAAACAAGTTGTGGTGGTTGATACGATGATGAAACCGAGTCAGACGATTCGTATGAGGCAGAAGCAGAAAAATGCTACCATTGTGTCTGGGGGGATGAAGTGAGGCGGGACTTTTTTGTCTTTTTTTGTTTGGCATTCCCAGTGGGATTCGTTAGATTTTCTTTTCTTTATTGTTATTGTGAAATGAACGTGTTCGAATATGATTCGGTTGAATGTTGGAGGCGCATTTGAAAGTCAATGTGAAAATTTCTCATGATATGGATAATTTAATAATTATGCATATTTATTTAAACACTTACCTGGCAAATATTTTATGAATGTACAATTTGAGTCATTTTCATTTTTGTTTTTTGAAAAAAAAGTCATCGCTTTTAGAAGAAAAAGTGCTATTGGTCGTCGTTTTTAAATAAGGAATTTAAAATTAAGTTGTCACTTTTAAATGAAAAAGTTATTTTAATGAAAGTACAATTCGAGTCAGATTTTTTGGGGGGGGGTTTGAAAAAGTCATCGCTTTTAAAAAAACTTAAAATGCAATTCAGTCAACTTATATGTAAAAAGTCGTCACTTTAAATGAAAAATTTTAAATGAATTTAGGTAGCATTTGCTGAAAAAAAAGTTATTGCTTCTAAAGAAAAAGTTAAAAGGGGTTTTGTTTTGATCTCCTTGGAAAAGTTGTCACTTTAAAATGAATAATTTTTAAAATACGATTTGTTTTTTCTCAAAAAAGTCCTCAGTTTTAAATGAATGAAGAACTGGAAATGTGATGCGGTTATGTTGTATAAAGAAAGAGTCGTCATTTTTAAGTGAGGGCTAGATGTGTGCTTAGCCATTTAGGGCTAGCAGTGCGCTTAGCCATGTAATGAAGGCTAGCTGTGTGCTTAGCCGTGTAATGAGGGCTAGCTGTGTGCTTAGCCATTAAATGAGTGCTAGCTGTGTGCTTAGCCGTTTAATGAGGACTAGCTGTGTACTAAGCTGTTAACTGAGGACTAGCTGTGTCTAGCCATGTATCATGGGCTAAGCTGTGTCTAGCTGAGTATCCTAGGTTAGTTGTGTCTAGAAGTGTCTGGCCATGGGCTAGCTGTATCTAGCCATGTCTGGCGATGTAGTGTAGGCTAGTAGAGAAGCTAGCGGGGTTTTAAATAATGAGGTGGTCTTTAAGGATCAGGGGGGAATGCAGTTTGATGTAATTTGTAAATCAATCAAGTTACACACCGGAATAAGGGAATATAATGCCGGAAGTCAAGATGATGGTCGAGTTTTGAAGAACCAAACTGAACCGGTCGAAATTTACAATTTTGTTTGAATGCTGACAAGAATTTATTTTTTTCATTATACGAGTCACATTGAATCATCCTGCGGATTCTTGTATAAATTAAATTCATGTAATGTGCATACATTTTTATTTTATTTCTGTTAATCGTAAATGTTTAAGTTTGTTGAAACATTCTGTACAGCTATGGTGGAATTTTTGTCCTTTTCCTTGAAGCAGTGGATAAAATATTTGGTAGTAATTTAGTTATAAATTTTACATTGCTGAAGATTGAAGGGTTAATCCTTAAGTTATTGTGAACGATGTAAAATATAATTGCCAGTTACTTAGGACTTCTACCCTGTCATGGATGACAGAATATGAGCATATTACTTACGTGTATTAAATAAAGGGTTCTGTTCTAAATTCCATGCAGATTCCCAAGTTTGACAAAGATTCCAGAGTGCGACAAGATACAACTGAAGAAGGTCGCAGGTTACATCAACTGAAATGTTGGCCAAACTGCACCAAGATGAGAACAGTAGTTTGAAAGGATCCTAAACGACTTTTTCTATAATATTTTAAGAAATAACCGTTCTGTAACAATAGTTCTCGTAGAATGTATTTTATGGGAATGAGTGTTGAGTAAAGGTAGGATGTAGATACTTTTAACAACTATTCTAAGGATAAGATGTATTTCGTTTATAACAAAAATATAATTTCAATATTTTTAAAATTGTAACATCTAAATAAGTTTCAAATCTCCATAATTGATTCATCTAGAGTTCAAATATAAATTGTGATTCATAAATTAACTGATCGCCTAACCCAGCAGTATACAGATTTGTTTATGCAACAATTTGTTCTTGCAAGGTCACTTCAAGACTATTAATGCCATATATCAGTTTCGAATTGGCAATTTTAAAATTAATTTTCTTTTAAGAAATTGTTATATTTCTTTAATAGGATTTAATGTGAATCGGAAATGGATGATTATTTTACATAAATTCATATGTGAAAGTCATCCCTAACAATAAATTCTACATTTTTATAATTTTTATTACCAAAATTTTAAGGATGCATTCGCCTAAAAAGTAGGATGTATTTTGGGAAATGAGTGTTGAGGTAGGATAGGATATAGAGACCTACTTTAATTCTTATAAGGATAAAATGTGTCTCGTTTATAAAAAAATAAACTATTTCAATATTTTAGTTGTAACATCTTAATAAGGTAGAAGCGGCATGTTGAAACTGGTAGTGGGATTATGTAATTTTCTTTTATCTAATTTTAATAAAATTGAACTATCTTTTCTTGTTTTTACCAATACACACCTTGACTTTTCCAAATGTACGTTTATATTAACAAAGGTAAAAATTGATTTACACTAATGCATATATCTGTGACGTATTTTGCTTTATTTCTTTATAAGCTACAAATGAAATAAATTTGTTTTAATGCGCATTTCTTTTGATTTGTAATACTTGTTTGATATTTGTTTTTCATTCACAGGTAATTGCTGTAAACTAAAGAATAATTCATCTACTAAATGATATGAAATCTATTTTAAATTTTTAAATAATTCTCACTGAGAAATATATATACAAACACATGCTTCGAATAAACAGTTTTACATACATAATGAATTTCAAAAACAGTACATACTAGAGGTAAAAACATTTTCCAAAAGTGTATACATTAGAATTCACAAATAAATTTTAAAATATGCCAGCGAATGATGAAGAAACACTTAATTCTTGTGATGTGTGTTATTCGACATTTTCAAATAATTATAATTTAAAACGGCACATGTTAACACATACTGGAGAAAAACCTTATTCTTGTGAAGTATGTGGTTCAGCATTTTCACAGAATTCACATTTAAAATCACACATGCGAACACATACCGGAGAAAAACCTTATTCTTGTGACATGTGTGGGTCTACATTTTCAGAGATTTCGACTTTAAAACGACACGTGCTGACCCACAATAGAGAGAAATTTTATTGTGAAGTGTGTGGTTCAGGATTTTTTAAATCTTCTGAATTAGAAAAACATATAAGGAAACACACTGGGGAAAAATCTTATTCATGTGAAGTATGTGATTCAAAGTTTTCACAGAATTGTTATTTAAAAAAACACATGAGACGTCACACTGGAGAAAAACCATATTCTTGTCAAGTCTGTGGTTCATTATTTTCTGATAGTTCAACTTTGAAAGAACACATGAGACGTCACACAGGAGAGAAACATTATTCTTGTCAAATTTGTAGCTCAGCTTTTTCGCAAAGGTATTATTTAAAAAAACATATGCGTGAACACAGTGAAGTAAAAAACCCTTATTCTTGTGAAATTTGTGGGTCAGCATTTTTGAATAAATCACATTTGGTGGCACACATTCGAATACACACTGGAGAGAAGCCATATTCTTGTCAAGTTTGTGGTTCATCATTTACAGAAAATTCAAGTCTAAAACGACATATTCGAACGCACACGAATGAAAGACCTTATTCATGTGAAGTATGTGGTTCAGCATTTTCTGATAATTCAAATTTAAAACAACATTTGCGAACACACACTGGAGAAAAGCCTTTTTCTTGTCAAATTTGTGGGTCAGCATTTTCACAAAACTCTATTTTAAAAAAACACATGCGGACACACTTTGGAGTAAAAAAACCTTTTTCTTGTGACCTGTGTGCTTCATCATTTACAAATAATTGTCATTTAAAAACACACATGCGTAGACACAGTGGAGAGAAACCTTTTTCTTGTGAAGTGTGTGGTTCAAAATTTTTAGAAAATTCAACTTTAAAAGAACATATCCGAGGCCACATAGGGGAGAAACCTTATTCTTGTGAAATTTGTGGGTCTTCATTTTCAAAGAATTCTTACTTAAAAAAACATATTCGAACACACACTGGAGAGAAACCATATTCTTGTGAAATTTGTGGTTCATCATTTACACAGAATTGTCATTTGAAAACACACATACTGACGCACACAGGGGAGAAACCTTATTCTTGTGAAATTTGTGGGTCTTCATTTTCAAAAAATTATCACTTAAAAAAACATATTCGAACACACACTGGAGAGAAACCATATTCTTGTGAAATTTGTGGTTCATCATTTACACAGAATTGTCATTTGAAAACACACATACTGATGCACACAGGGGAGAAACCTTATTCTTGTGACGTGTGTAAATCATCATTTTCCGGGAGATATAATTTAAAAAAACACATGTTGACACACAAGAGAAACAACTCGAATGCCTACTAGAGATAACTTGAATTCTTACAAGAATGAAATTGATTTCTTACTAGACATCACTTTCATGCCTACTAAACACTTCACCAGACTAGCTGAAATCTTGAATTGAAAAGAGGCTTCTTCACATTACTGAACATTTGAGATGTAAATGAGACTATGATGGCACATTCGAATATGTATCTTATATGGAGATCAAGTGTTTTCCCCAGAAAGAGGCATCTTTAATTTCGAGACATTTTGTCTGAAGTAAAATGAAACAAGAGAAACAAACCCTTTTCTTGTAAAATGTGTTGCTCATTATTTTCATATAATATTTAAAACATATGTGAATACTCTGGATAATTTACATATACACACATTTAAAACACATATGTTATAGACTTTTTTGTAAAATGTGTGACTCGACATATTTGGATAATTCTCATCTACAAATACACATGAATGAAAAACTCTAATAATTTACTTAAACAATCCTTAGAAGACAAGCTGCAGTAAAGTCCGTCCAAATAGCAGCCTTTAAAATGAAAGCATCTATTCTCGAAAAAGCTCATGTATATAAACTTAACATGTAACAGAATCAAGTATTAAACTCAGAATGAGGCCCTTGATTTTTATAAACCAAAAGAAGTGAAAAATTTTGGTCAACATTTTCAGAGAATCATTATTTAAAACATAGTGGAGAACTTTATTGAATGCCTACTAGATACTATCCTCGAGAACTTTAATAGAATATTCGAATATTTATGTATCTCATGTAGAAATCAAGTGCTAGACCCAGGAAAAGTGCTCCTTGATTTCTTTATTAAAATGAAACACAACTTTCTTTACTCCAAGTTTGAGAAAATTCTTAAATTAATATTTGGTGTATATATATATATATATATATATATATATATATATATATATATATATATATATGTAGCACAAAGAAATCAAGATTTGATTATAAATACTTGTTTTCACAATGCTTTTGGTAAGATCATTGGTATAGAAGCTCCCAAATGGCTGACCTGGCTATATATTACTTCTGTCCCAAATTAAGAGACCTCTGCTGCCTTATCACATGCTGAATATTTAAACACTTATAAACTCACTGCTGAGTTTAAAAAACGTATCTCTTTGATAAAAGTTGTTAAAAAATAACACAGGACATCTACGTAGATTTTGGTTTGAAAAATGTGCAATATGAATAATATAAAGTGATAGTTAAAGTGAATTGAATATAATTTAACATTAACATTGTGTGGACAAGGAAATATGTTGTTCAATCGAATTACTCTCTTTCTCTCTCTCTCTCTCTCTCTCTCTTGCTCTCTCTCTCTCTTAGATATTTGTTGGTTAAAAAGATTGCATTTCAATTCTGACGTCACTGACAAGAATATTGCAGAACTCAATGATTCTCAAGAATAAAAGTCAATTACAAGTAAGAAAATATGACTTGATATAAATGTATAAAAACTGTTATTAACTTGCTTACACTTACTAATGGGTCGACATTAAATAATTTTCCAACCAACCCTATGACAGCTTAACATCTGTCATAAAGGCTCCATCTCCTAAATTTCTACTTTTGCATCACCCCAAATTAATTGCACAGGCATGTGTGGTACTCAAGCGCTCCCAAGTGCCCAGTTTTGATGGGTGGGATGTGTCGGGAGTTGGGAAAACGGCGTTCATTGCCCTAGACAAGAAACAAATGTAAGTTGAGTTAGTTTTGTGGATTATGTTCAAGCTATGTTCTATGTTCTAAGGGCCGTTATTAATCACTAACTCTTATAGTACGCCATACCTGGGAAATATTTCATTAGCTAGCAAGTTGACTACTGTTTGGTCAATCTTATCCGTCACCACAAATGCCTCTACTACATTAGCCAATAAAACTTGCTATGTATGTTATGTGATAGCTGGGCAACGCCGATTAGAAAATAATTATTTAGAATCAGGTTAATATGATAATAGGTTATCTATCTGTTTATCTTATGTCTATTTTTCTCTAGCTGACAAAATGTCAAAGATGAATCATGTGAAACGATAGTTTAGCAAACTTTGCAAAGAAGGTTCACAGGTCATGATTTGACATAGATCAAACTCTGTGACTGGCCTAAACTTGCACCGGAAATTAGGTAGATGGGGCCAGATCTGATGTGTCAAAAGTTCCGGTTGGGGAGATTTAGTTAAAATTAGTTGAGTTGGTCCTGAGACACGAAAGAGACAAGATGTGAGAATCAAGGCCTCCTCAAGAGAGGGGGGGCGACGATTTCCAGACGGAATCAAAGAACAGAGCAAATCAAAGTTTGCCATTCCCTCCAGCCTGCTGTGAAGAAACGCCTGTGGAGTGAATAAAAATATATATAAAAATCCAACAATCGTCTTGAGTTTATCTCGCATGCATTTGGTTAGCAGAATCAACTCCCAAGATGATCGATGAAAAGTCCTCCACAGCTAAGCAGAGCCAGGTATGTTTCGCATCATGTATTATTGTATGTATTCGTGTTATATGTAATTCACGCATCCACACACTAAGAGACATTGCTAGACGATCACAGAGATAGCAAGCTATTGATCACGGCTGATAAATAGATAACAATACACACATTTCACTCATAAATAAAAGTTAGAGAACATTAAAGTAACAGTAAAAGAACCCCCCTCCTTATAAGAACACACAAAATTATATTACATGTATACAGTCTCTCTAGGTGTGTATATAGAGAGCTCTAAGATATTAATACTAAACTTATCAAATGGATAGGAGGGTAATCCCATTTCTATCAGTAGGATACATTACTTTTCATGCACATTGGATGACACGTCATGCAACCAGTTACGTGGTTGATCCTCTTCCATTATAAACTAAACCAATAATATTTGGCAACTTACACCAATGAAGAGTTTTAAAACAGAAATGTATTTATTTCACAATAAATACAAGAGGACAAACAGTAGAACAACTGGAGAAAATCGGTTGATAGAGATTCTTGAATTAGAAATCTGGAGAACTGAATATTTACCAAAGTGGATTGACAGGATTTAGCATGAAGTGATTGTACATGGAAATTTTGATGTGAACGTTCCTCAAATGTGATAGTATACGTCAGGAAAATTGGGTCCATGTTGATGAGGCTAAAGACATGATCAAAAGCAAGCAGAGATTGCTGGAGTGTGCTGGGCCTGGAGATTGCAGGGGTGAACTAATAGTGCAGAAGCCAGAGAGGAGAGCTGGTGTCAAGCGAATGAAAAAGACAGCAAGGTGTTGAGAATATTTTTTGGTAGATTCTGAAAAGGGTAATTTGATTTGCTGCTACTGCTGGTGTCCTCAACTCTAAACTTGATGACTGGCCAAGCAGAAGTCAAATTTCTCTTTGGTAGAAGCTTGCTGAATTTATCAAGGCATTGGCTCACTACAGTGCACGTACTTAGGTCACAATAATAATTAGTTAATAGCTTAATTTGTTGCAGTCAAAATATTTGGGATTTTACTTCATAGTATTTAGTTAGTTTTTAGTTAACTACTGGTATTATGATAAGTGTGAAAAAGGTTCAATATTTTTTATGAAAGGAGATGTAGCTTAATGCCTTTTTGAAAATGGCTGAAAAAGTTATTTGAATTTAATTACTAACATAAACAGCGGTAACCAGACACTGCGACAGCAGTACTTTTGCACCTTTGTCATTTCTAAAATATACTGGTGTCTCCCTGACTTGTAGTTCTGTTCTTCATTTGTCTTTTTGCATTATATATATATATATATATATATATATGCGTTTTAAATATGCCATTCAATTCATACTTCTTATCTATGTGGTCAGTCTTTTGTGCAGTTGCTACTGCATGTCTATTTTGTGTATTTTTTATTTTTATTCTCCCGATAGCTTACAATGTCTGCTGTATGCTGGACAATTATTTCTCCTGTGAGAATTGCAGTAATCTGTATAATGTTCTATCTAATATTGACTTTTGGAATAATTTCTTCTCTTGTCTAGTCAGTGTAACCATATTAGTTTTTCTATTTTTATAATTTTTCTTCTCGTATCATATGTCCTGTTGTCTGTGTAGACATTATTTTAAATGTTTTTCGTTTTTTCGGCAATAAAACGTACATATATTGCTTTTTCCATAACTAATGTCGCTTCTTGAAACATTCTCTCTCATAGCAAAGTATTATTGCAGACGAACATTGTAACAAACATATGTAGGGTCAAATTCTTGCGGTAGAAGATTTTGAAATACACTCCCTTCCTGGCTTTTCCTATCAAGGGCACATACAAAAACTGATCCGGCCTTGGTTTCGACTATAACAGAATACAAGCAACTTAACAATGCGGTATACATGCAGTGCACACAAACTTTTTTCTCGTGCTACAGGAACGTCTGTATACAATCAAGCATACATAGTTATCTCCACATGTGATACACATGTACTCTCTTTTACCACAGGTCACTCTAATCTTTTGTCCCCGTCCATATATAGACGTATGCTCCGACTACCAACTTCAACACGTATCAACTAAACACTTTTCTCTTTCAACAGTATAATCATCGACGTCTCTACACCAACTCTTTTAACGACTACCCTGTTTCTCTCTATACCTACGTATACTAATGAAAATGACCAATAAATCTGTTTATCAAATGTTAGAATGAGATTCCATGTCTTTATTTTATACATTTTGGCAATTCCCGACGTGATGGCGAACATGCAACCTTAATTGGCACTTTATTTTTCAGTATCTTTAATGCCACATATAAGAATGTTTTTATCAGTTCATCTGTGAGTTGTCCAAATTTGCATTTTTTTTTTTTTTTTTTTTTTTTTTTTTTTGCTTTCTGGTGCAATTCGCTCACTTATAAACCTATCCCAACCGCCAGAGGTCAAACTCAGATAGATGTGATATTCTTGGTCGCCGAGTCCTAATAAGACTCAAAGTTAACAACTCTGGCAATTACGAGTGAAATCATGTCAGTGTTTAGTGGCCCACAGTGTGTCTCTGCTCTACAAAAGAATTTAGGATTTGGCGAAACCAAAAACAGTTGCAGGTTCTCACTTATGTTATGTGAGAACTTAGACCGCTGAACAATGTCTATAAAAAAAGTAAAATGGTTTAAAGTTATACTTTGTTGGATTGAAAATAGCCACCAAGGTTCAATCCCCGACCAAATAGGGCTGATTCGCCATCAATTTTCACTTCAGCCCATGAATTCTTGGCCTGTTTTGCTATCACTAGGAGATTATGTCACATTTCCATCCATCCACATTCAAATATTTCTAAAAAAAAATGCGATAATCAGTCCCCTCTCTCGGCTCCTATTTCTACTGACAAAACAAAAGTTTATGCAATGATAAAGAAAGTTTTTTTAGATGTCATTTTAAAAGTCTCCCACTCATTAGGTTCGATAAGGAAAATTCTGACTTTTTATTTCTAGTTGTATTTTGAGTGCATTTTGTTTATTTTCAATGTAAGGTTTTAAACGGTCTATTGAAACTTGTGTATGCGTGTTTGGGTTTGTTTCTATTAGGAAATATTTTGGTGTTCGTTCGAGTACCATGTAAGAACCTGAATAGGGTGCTTCTAGCGGTTGTCAAACACGGTTTATCCTAATCCAAACTTTATTACAGGTTTGAAATTGATCTGGAACATATGATTTTCTTGTTGATTTTTCTTGTTGTAGTATTTGTCTTCTTTTTTTTGCTGTTGTAGCATTTGTGGAATCTTACTTTCTTAGTATTTTTGCTCCTTTAGCATTTGTCTTTGTTCGTTTTTTTTGTTTTTTTTGCTTTTCTAGTATTTTTTTTTTTTTGCTGTTGAAGAATTTGTCTTTTTTATTCTTTCTTGCTGTTGTAGTTTTTTATCGTTTTTGCTGTCGCCTTTCTAGTTTTTTGTTTTTTGTAGAATTTGTCTTTCTACATTTTTATTTATTGCCGCATTTTATTTTTTACCATGTCTTTCCTCATTTTTTAATCATTGTAGGATTTGTTTTTCGCAATTGTTTTGTTTGTACCATTTGTTTGCATTATTTTTTTTACATCATAGCAATTGTCATTCTTTTTTTGTTGCAGCATTTTTTTCTGTTATTATAAGTTTTTTTTGCTTTCTTTTTGCTGTTGTATTATTTGTCATTCTTTGTTGTTTTTCCAGTTGTATCATTTGTCTTTTCTGCAGTTATACAATTTGCAATTTGTCTTTCATCATTGTTTTTATTTTTATCTGTTTTCTGCATGTGCTGTGTGGTAAACGCTGTCGCATTGATATTGTTAAGCAAGGGCATGAGTTCATCCGCAAGTTTTCCAGGTTGAGATGGGTTTAATTCTTTTTGTGGGGCTATGATGGGGGAAATTGTGGCTGGTAGGGTCTGTAGAAATTTGTGAATTACAATTTCTTCGCCGATACCTATTCGTTTTGCTATTGATAGCATCTCTTGTAGGTATGTGGAAAGACGGTCTGTAATGGTGGTGGGTGACATTAATTTGTCAAGCAAGTGCAGTTTTGTTCTTTCATGTGTTTCAATTAAGGAACATTTTTAGTTCTTCATAGTTCTTTGTCTCTAAAGTGTGTATTGATATTTTTGCTACCACCTCTGCAGGCAGAGATGAAATCACTGTGAATAATTTCGTTGTGGAAGCTGTTATGTTGCATAAGTGGAATTGTGCTTCCAAAATGGAAAACTAGTCATTCACTGCCGTTTCCATGAATTCTGTTTTTTTTATTCATTTGTTGCAAGCAGGTTTCTTCCATATTTTTTTGCGTATATATATATATATATATATATATATATATATATATATATATATATATATATATATATATATATATATATATATATATATGTGAAGAAAGGAGGAAAAAGTGTAATACCAATGTTAACCTTTAAAAGGAAAAACTTTATTTGCCATTTTACATTATGGAGAGAGTACACCTCTTGTTAATAATGTTCGTCGGCAACATACGTCTTGTTGGTTTGGTGGCTAAGAGTGTACTGGCTACTTGCCTGTCATGCTGGCTAGGGCTTCGTTAAGTAGAAAGAGAGAGATATAATGATGAGGGACCCTGGATAGCAGTTCTTAGTTTGTGCTCGGTTTATAAGCTGGAGAAAGAGAGGGCCTAATAAACTATTATTTTTGGGGAATGGTATTATTTTTGTCCTATTTCTTGGCTTTTAGGGGTGACTTAGGTCAGTCCTACCACTGTTTTGGTGACAGACAAATTATCAGTCATTCATCATATTATGATGAACCTGGACTATGGCCTTAGGCTACATCACAGCCGAACTAGAACTAGACATGTCACTAACAGAGTTATGTCGTCTTCATCTATTCCTAAGAAAAAAAAACTCTGATCCCTTTTCAGACATGCTAATCTGGTGCAATACGTCTATTGCACATCTAAGATCATACTTGGCTTTTTCTTGTAAAAAGAGAATTTTGGTCACTTTCACGACCTGCCACACCTTGGAAAGTGCACAACAGTCAAGTTGATCTCAGCTGAGTTTTTTTTTTTTTTGCCCAATATGAACGTCGATATATGCCGATGGACTCAGGCAAGTATTTCCTGCTCCAAAAATACATCGCCATACTAAGTATAGCCCAGGCAACATTTCAGTACCTTATCCTCGTTTCTCCCATATCCATCTAGAAATTGTTGGACCCTTGCCAACTTCCAGATGATATCATTACATTCTCACCATGATAAACCGTTTCACTTGTTAGTTAGCAGCAATCTTGCACGACATTTCCATAGAAGTTATAGCCCATACATTCGTAGAGAACTGGATCTCTAACTTTGGTAAGCCCACCACTGTTACCACTGACAGAGGTTCCCAGTTTACATCACACACTTTCAGAATTTCCTACATTGTGATTTCTGCTTATCACCCTTCCACTAACAGGATGGTAGAGCGCTTTCCTCATCGACTCCAAGCTGCCGTAGCTGCTCAGCCTGAACCGCATCACTAGAGTGAACATTTGCCGCTCGTTCTTCTTGGACTTCGGTCCATTTTTGAAGAAGATTTGAATGCTACTTCAGCCAAGATGGTTTTTGGAACCAGCTTTCACGTCCCTGGTGAATTTTTCAATCTACAGATCCATACCCGCAACCATCTCCAGCTATGCTGACCATCTGAAACTTGCAATGTCTCGAGTGATGTACACTCTGCCATGCTCTGTCACTTCCAAACCATACTATCCACCTGATCTTTATTCGTGCAAGTACATTTTATTCCATATCGACTCGATATACAGATCTCTCCAGCCACTCTATGATGATCCGTATATAGTGTTAGAACGTTCTGAAAAATATTTTGTCGTTGATCACAATTGTCAGCATGACTCAATTGCAATAGATCGTATTAAACCCGCTTTCGTGGAAAGCTCGTATGATACTAATGCTTTTTCTGCCAGTTTTTTTTTTTTTTTTCGGATTTGGAACCAGTCATACCCAGCCTTGATCCGATCGTCATACCAGATTCAGACGTTTTCATTATGCCTACTGCTTCCACGCCGGGTAATAAACCTGCCATAAACCTTCCAGATTCTAAACCTGTATCTACACCTGCGACCTGCACAACTCAAAGTTGTCGTCACATAGTATTTCCATTAAATACACAGACTTTGACACATCTTAACAAATTTCTTTTTCGTTCTGATATTCATTGACCATATACATCTGCATGCTTTTCCAATTTTCTTTCCTTTCCTTTAGCTTCCAGCTATCTGGGGAGGGAATACTATGGGAACCGAGTTCCACATGCAAGCAAACATACGAACACAAACTTGTGTTATTAAGCTAAACCTAATTATCCCCCTTTAATTCTAGCAATACGATTCCTTGACACAAGGGGGCATAACACCTTACTTCCATATCCGGTTCTTATTCCTCTTCCTCTTTTCCCTTAGACCTCGGATCATGCAGACACGTTGAAACTATGCCTCTGTTTTGCACTCACACAAAAAAATTGCACCCTTACAAAGAGACTCTCGAAACAATCACGCGTAATGTTTTTCTCTTTGGTATTGAACTATTTCACTTGTATCAATTACTGTAAATAAATGTACATCGGTTGTAAATATAATTTCTTCGCTAAGAAGACAATGCGACTTTCTCTCTAATCCTTTACTAAACAACAGCAGGTGACTTCGCCTGCTACAGACGTCATTTTCTAAAAACAAAAGAAAATATTTTTTGTGGTCATCACAGCTACACAAGATGACTATGAAAATATATTAAATAAAAAAATAGTCAACGATAAAATGGCTCAGAAACACACACACACACACACACACACAAAAAAAAAAAAATAAAACAACAATTTATCGCAGAAACGGATATAGGTAATGAGGAAATACATTTAATAAAGAAAAAAGTTTTTTAGTAAAAAAAACATAGATGTTTGATATACATGAGTTATTTCCCTTTTGACCGTGATTACTCATACTATTCCTCATGCAGCAACCTCCTACCACGCCAGAAACAACAGACATTAGTTGACTTCTATATTTAAGTTTAATATTTTGTAGTGTTCACACGTGTTTGTTGTTCATCGTATTAATTTGCTACTAACCTAATATAAACAATAGTCTCGACATTAATTACAATCGTTGCAGAATGCAAAAAAAAACAACAAAAAACTAAAAAAAAAAAACAGAACAATTTTGGGGGGTTTTAATAAACAAAACTGTGGGGAAAATAGAAACAGACATACACATGACCTACCTGTTAAGCGCCCACGTGTCTGCTTGTCATGCGCGTTGGATAGCAAAAAAAAAAAAGCAAGATGGCGTCTGTGATATTTAACAAAAACGGTCTTGTGACTCTTGTGTACTCTCGCGAAATTCACGTGGATGAATGTGATATAAAGCAGGTCGCTTAAAGGGGTTGGAAGAGCTTTTGGCTGTTCAGATGCTAAACAGGTAACGTTACAAGAAAGACGGTTACTTAGTGCATAGGGACGAGTGGAGGAGGTTCCAGTTCAACAAGCTGATGGCAGCAACGCTCTGAGCAGTCAGTACAGGAATGGGTGGAAAAGGCAGAATTGATATGCCAGCTCAGTGGTGTGAAGCGTCTGGAATGTATGGTCCCAATGCGCCTCCTCGCTGGGGGGGAGGGGGGTGCATACACTGTACACCAGCAGCTAACCGATGAAAAGAAGGCAGATTTCACCTGCATTAAAAACGCCCTCTACACAGCATTTGCATTAGATCCGGTTGCTGCATGGAAAGAGTTTTTTTTTTTTTTTTTTTTTTACACAGTGATCACCACTTATCAAGGCCCGGAAGCCACTCAGGGATAAGGGTTAGTGCAAGTTTATGGCATGCAAGTTACATTCCAGGGAAACTGTTGTTGTTTATCTGGCAGAACTGAAAAAGCTTGCAGTCCTGTTCAGAGAAATGCCAGAGAAAGGCCTGATGTGCGCATTTATTGCAGGATTGCCCGCTGGTGTGGAAGATCTGCTCTTAGCCTCATCCCAAGTAGACAAGATGGACATCTCTGAAGTACTAGCGCGAGCGCGGGTGATACTAAAAAGGAGTCCAGAGACTTAGACCGCACAGCAGCCATGCAGCCAACACAGGGTGGATCTTAGGACCTGGTTGGTTGGTTGTTTTTGTTTTATGGCATATCAACCCTTTTCAGGTTATTTAATGCCGAATCCAAAGATTTTGAAGAAAAATTTTTTTAATAGAATATATTTGTTGTGTTCAAGTCGGTTTCTATTTAACCTATAGTTGGGGCCCTAACAGTTACTACCACTCCGGGTCAGTGTGGACCTGGGAGCAATGGCAATTAAAGGGTGGCTCCACACTCCCCAAAGCCTGCAAGCTGGGGCCTCACCACTGGATATAGTTTAAGGTCATATCCAGGACCTTATGACCTGGGCACGGTTACAAGCTGCTACAAGTGTGGTGGGACCAACCATTTGGCCTGTGATTGTCTCTCATCGCGCTCACTGACTCGAAGGCTTAGCAGGCTTCAGTGCTATAGGTGTAAAAACCAGGGACACCTTGCCCATGCCTGTCTGGGAAACAGGCAAGGGCAGTCTTCTCTCCAGATCGTCACTGAACAAGGCGCTGTTACATGATAAGGGCTGCCCCCTTTTCATGTAAGTATAAAAATGGAGAATTTAGTTTAAAATGGAAATGAGATGGCAATAGAGAAATTCGAACTTCGTAATATTAGTTTAGAAATAGATTACGTGTGAGAATTTAAAAATGTAAAACAAAACATTTGTTTAGAAATAGATAAATATTTCAAGAAAAGAATGTGAGCTGTCAAGTTTATTATGAAATTTTAAATTGGAAGAATGCAGCTTATAAAATAATGTTTTAACATATTGAATATAGGTTAAAATTCCTTTTGTAGAAATAGGAAATGTTTGGACACGTATGTCCAGGACACGTGAAAGAATGCACATGTTTTAACATGTGTATGACGTCACGGAAAATAGAAAGTTCGAGGGAGAGAAAAACTTTAGAGTTAGATCAGTCAGTGAGAAAACTCAGAGGCAGGCCGTCGTCTGGGAGCGAGACGCCACTTCAAGGAAAAATGTGAGACTTTGAATTCTTGGTGATGGAACGGCCGGTCGTGACGAAATAAACCATCAAGTGTTTTTGTAAAAAAAAAAAAAAAAAAAAAAATTGCACGATCACAGAAATGCGAAAAAAAGACAAAAAATTGAACACACACGCACACAGAGAACAAAAGATACAAGAAATATTAAAAAAGAAAAAGAAGAAAAGGCCGATATGCCGTAAAAGAAATCCATAGTAATGAATGGAAAAATAGTAAACAAGTCACCATGAGTAATTCATTGATAAATGAATTGGATTGTTAAAAAACACACACACACATACACGCAAAGGCAAAGATTTGGGGTCACCCATTATTGTTTTGAAATTTGTATGGAGTGTCAAGTAAAAATGTGTGTCAATATGAAATCGTTTGGACGAATTGTTGAATTTAATCTGTCAATCAAACGGGAATTTTTCAAAGGTCGCATGTACTTTCTGAAACAGCGTGTAAAATTTGTTTAGAAGTGCAGTTTTGTGTTCATAGTTGAACTTTTCGGCTTTTTATTTTTTTGTGTATTTCATTTGAATTTTTTTTTTGAAAAAAAAAGAGACAATTGTTTTGGACAGACTGTTGAATTGTTGTTTGTTACAGATGATTTTTTTGTTGTTGAAAAAAAAGTTATAACTGTTGCAAAATGCTTAAATGTATTAAGGTATTTTTTTTGAAAATGTTTTTATGATATTGAACAAATATTATAAATTGTCTTATGTATGTAAATTTTATTGATTTTCACAGCAAGAATTCAAAGTCAGAAGTAAATATACAGCAGATTTATACAGTCTAGGAGAAAATAAGATTAAGACGTATGGTTGGCTTACAGATTCTGTTAGAATTTTAGAAGGGGGACAAGAATTAAAATTACGTAAACGGGTATTTGGAGAGTTTTTAGATGTGATAAGCCGTAAGAAAGACGTTTTGTTTTAGCATTTGGTTTTGTTGTTTATTTTTAGAGATCCTAAAAAATTTTCTCCAAGAAAAGTGACTTGGTAGGGATTGATAAGCACAAGATGTGCCCCTATACGAAAAATTTGGGAACCTGGTTAATTAAGTGCTTAAAATAAGCTGGTTGCACGTAACGACTCCAAGCAAGGTAGTAAGTAAGACTTGGCTTAATTAATAAACAGGCGTTGGAAAGAATACGAAAATTCTTAAGGGGACCAGTAAACCGAGGATAGGTAGTCCCGAGGCAATCACATATAGCATAATGAAGTAAGAGACAAGCAAAAATATGCCGTAGATTACGTAAGAAAGATATAACCTTGTATTTTTTTAGAGAGGCATGAATGTGGGATATATTTGCTGGATCTTTGAAGCTCTGGTGAGAGAAAAGAAAAATCACAAAAAAATCGGGCAATTAGATAGAATTTAGGCGCAATTAAGTTGTTGGGCGCAGGAAAGGTGTTAGTTAGTTAGGGGTGATATTTCTAAATCCTCGTCGAAGTTTCAAGAATCCAAGCAAGGAAATCCGAGTGAATCTGTATGAGAGAAAAATAAGGTATATCTTAAACTTCTAAAGCCAACCACAAAGATTTAAGTATATGAGCTTTGGTATGTCCCGTATAAGATAGTTATTGAAAAAGACAAAAAAAAAGCCATACTTGATAAGACTAACCATGCGGAAAGAATTGATCAGAACATTTTTGGGACAAAGAAAGACGTCCATTTCAAGAAAGGTGAAAACCTCTAGTCTGCGGCATATGGGTGGCTAGAAAATAGCTGATGTGAATCATAGGTAAAGACCCTACACCCAAAAAGTAAATGCCACAAAGATCAGAAAGGTTCTGATCTTATAAAAAAATAAATAATTGTGAAGTCGGCTGTGAAGGGCTGACTGAAAGAGATTTTTTTTCGTTTGTTTTTTAGCCTGATCTTTCTAGCCGTGTGGTTGTGTAGATGTAAAAATAAAAAAATGTACTAAATTTAAAAATGCATACATTTTTTTGTGAAATATGGAAGGGAGGGATGTTACATGATAAGGGCTGTCCCCTTTTCATGTAAGTATAAAAATGGAGAATTTAGTTTAAAATGGAAATGAGATGGCAATAAAGAAATTCGAACCTCGTAATCTTAGTTTAGAAATAGATTACGTGTGAGAATTTAAAAATGTAAAACAAAACATTTGTTTAGAAATAGATAAATATTTCAAGAAAAGAATGTGAGCTGTCAAGTTTATTATGAAATTTTAAATTGAAAGAATGCAGCTTGTAAGATAATGTTTTAACATATTGAATATAGGTTAAAATTCCTTTTGTAGAAATAGGAAAAGTTTGGACACGTATGTCCAGGACACGTGAAAGAATGCAAATGTTTTAACATGTGTATGACGTCACGGAAAATAGAAAGTTCGAGGGAGAGAAAAACTTTAGAGTTAGATCAGTCAGTGAGAAAATTCAGAGGCAGGCCGTCGTCTGGGAGCGAGACGCCACTTCAAGGAAAAATGTGAGACTTTGAATTCTTGGTGATGGAATGGCCGGTCGTGACGAAATAAACCACCAAGTGTTTTTGTAAAGCTCGTCTTGTGTCTTATGTTTCTTATACAAAGGTAAAGTCCAATTGTATTATATATTTGTGTTATATGTATTTACATACACGTCTCAACAACACAATGTCCGAACTGTTCACTCTAAGAGCTCTCCTTCTCTTCCATTCTACACAAGAAAAGAATGAACAGTTGTAAAATAAATATAAGAATCTCTCCTAACATGAACAATCTCTCAAAGTCTCTCTTACAAAAAAATGAACTTCTATCTCTCTCTGAGTCTTACAACATCCCTCACTGTAATAAGACTCCTTCTTAGCATCTCTTCCTAAGACTCTCTCTTTTAAGAAGACCCCCTATATGTAACAGCGCTGCCTGCAGTAACTGTGTGTGTTAACGGACATGAATGCCTCGTCCTTGTAGATACTGGATGCACCCAGACCCTGGGGCGCAAGGCATGTTGCAACACTTGGTACAAGGAGAGAATTCTGGTGCTAACCGTGGGTGGCGAATCACTGGCCTCTTGTGGGGGGAGCGTCATCAGCAGAAGTATCAGCGACGGGCTGCAGTAGTCGTGCAAGCCCTGGTTGTGGATGGGGAGCTGCTTGGATACGACCTACTTCTAGGGATGGATTTGATTACACAGTTGGGTGAAATCACTGTGGACTGCACTGGCAAGATAGAGTTCTCCCGCACATGAGAAACGTGCTTGTGCCGCAATTACCTTGGACGAACCTGACTTTCATGCGGAGTATGACAGGGAAACCAATGCGTGGACGGCATCTTGGAAGTGGACTGGCGATCAACCACCGATATCCTTATGGAACCGACTATCACAGGCTCAGGGGGCAGTATGAAGAAGAACTGCAGACTTGGATCAACAATGGCTGGCTACTTCCATACTCTGAGGATGAGCTCAGGCCCCTGCGAGGACTGATTTCCCTGATGGCTGTCTTACAAAATAGCAAACAGAAGGTCTGACCCATCATGGACTACCATGAACTTAATGAACATGTCGACCTGTACACAACAGGGGCGGATGTTTGTGCACTCAAATTAAGGGAGTAATGGTAGCAAGAGTCGGACGTGCAATTCTATTATAATTATATTTTACCCATTTAAAGTTTGTAAAACATGTAAAAAAAAAAAAAGCTTCTGCTAGATACCGGTGTCGACCTTTAAGAGCCCCTTTTAGTGAGTACCTGGTTCGAGGATATTTGTCCAACTAAACGGCAAATCTGCCTTGGCGCATGCGTCAAGTATCTTATGTCACAAGAAAGAAATGGTGGTCATTTTAAAGTATTAGATAAAACAGAAAAATATGAAAGTCTTAATAAAAGGTACGTCTTCATTTGGTAGGTGTATCAGAATTTTTGTAGGAATTTTTGACACCCCTAACACGAAACTGCGAATAAAATATAAAAATCTCGTAATTCCTCTGTTAAAAGTGGGTTATTTATTTTCTTTATGGATTATACTTCCAAAATAAACTATTAAAGTTGTTTTAAAAGTAATAGAAATATTTTTTTAAACAGTAATGCATTTTCCGAACTCAATATTTTTCAATTTTTAAACTTTAAAAATCTATCAAAATTTTTCTATTGATTCTATTTTTACGATATTTTCAGGGTCAATGTGAAATTTTATGTTCTTTCCAATAAACCGAATATAATATTTTAGAAAACTTTTTTTTTAAATTCACGCCCCCCACCATTTTCAAGTTTCTATTAAAAAGTAAATAATTAATTTACTCACCGAAAAGTAAATAATTAATTTACTCACAAATTGAAGAGAAAAGGTCAATAAATAATATATTCAAATTTCTAAAAAAAAACAAGTAGTGTTTTTTTAGAAATTTACCTGTAAAGTTTGAAGTTTAACACTTTTTTTTTAAAACCACGTTATTTGTTTTTTCTTTTTTTTTTAAATGGAACCTTGGTCCTATTTTTTTAATTGAAAAAATATTTGGGCTTGAATTATATTTTTCGAGGAGTTATAAGCTTGGAAAGACAGGGGGTCGAATAATTCACGCCTCCCATTTTGAAATGTCTATTAAAAAGTAAATAATTAATTTATGTACCAAAGTCTTATATATCACAAATTGAAGAGAAAAGGTCAATAAATAATATATTCAAATTTAAAACAACAAAAAAGAACTGTTTTTTAGAAATTTACCTGTAAAGTCCGATGTTTAAAACCTTTTTTTTTTTTTAACGTTGTTTGTTTTGTTTTTTTTAATGAAACCTTGGTCCTTGCTCCTTTAATTGAAAAAAGAATTAGGGCTTGAATTACATTTTTCGAGGAGTTATAAGCTTGGAAAGATGGGGTGGAATTATTCACTATTTTCACGAAATTCCTGACAAACTTACCGGTGCGGTACGTTACTATGCCAATAATATATAAACAATAATATAGGTATTTCAGAAGTTAAAAAAAACAAAAAAAAAACTTCTATTTATATTGCTTTTAATTAAAATAAAGATTTTCGTAGATTACAATTATGAAACGTTCTATTCATATTTAAATGTTTTATAGGGTTTGCATTACTGTACACATAGATTCGAAAAAGTGGTCAAAAATTAAAATATACAACAAAGAAATATTAACAGTAGCTATAAAAGTTACTTTGCAACCTACTTGAATCATTTATTAGTGTTTTTAAGTAGTTTTAAACGCTGTTTATTTGATACCAAATATCAACATTTTACGAGTCGTAAGAATTCAAGATGGCCAAAATTACTACCCCCCCCCCTTCTTCTTCGAAGAGAGAAGCCTCGTTTTCAAATTATAGTTCGCGCATATTTTTGGGGGAGGAGCTTGCCTCGTAAGCACGTGTCTCTGCGGACATATGTCTCTGCGGACATTTTGCGTTTACATTTTTATCCCATTTTTGGATGAAGTAAAGAATAGATACCCTGTAGCAGACGACGCCGCCTGGCGGTGCCAGGCGCACATTTCAACTAACACCGGTGATTCGACCTTGACATTGGCACAAGCACATGGCGTCAGTTGTTTTTAAACACGTCAAATAGCAAACATGCTCGAATCAGCATTTTTTTTTAAATATATTTACAAAACCTTTGAAGATTTAAAAGAAAAAGTATATATTTACAAAACATTTTTTTAAAATAAGTAACAAAACGAACGTATTTAAATAAAAGATATTTAAATAAACGTGTGTCTCTTTCTGTTTCGGATTTTTGCGACCAAGATTGATTTTTATGTGCCGTGTTTTGGGGGGTTCTGTGTGCGTTTTTAAGACAATTCAATATTTATTCTTTAAAACATTAACTTCAGCGACAATTAATATATTTTCAAAATAATATTTTTAAATATTACATTTTTACGAATATTCGCGAGCAAGATTTAAAAAAAAAAAGACGAGGTGTTTTTTTTTTTTTTTCAATTAAATTATAAACTTTATTTGAACTTTCAACAAACTTTTACAGACATAAAAATAGACTTTATAGATATTTTATAATAATTTTTTAAAAATATATTTAACGAAAAGTTTTTTTTTTACTATTTCATTGGTGAATAAAATTTCAAAGTAATAAATGGTGAAAAAAAATATCTCGAAAAGAAAAAACACCTCGTCTTTTTTTTTTTGTTTTAAATAAAAATTTAATTTTAAAATTTCGATGTTTGAAAAACAGTCCATAATATATATTTCATTATAAAAGTTCTATTTTTGTTTGATAAAAAGAATAAAACAGTTAATAAAAAAAAACAGTCCATTAAGTTCAAATAAAGACTGTTTGAATAAAACTTATAAAAAAAGATATGAATAAAATAATATATTTTTTTATCTCGATTGTTTATACTTGTGATTTTATTGTGCATAAAAAATTGCCTCGGCCTAAAAGGATTTCTCCTTCACTGACCACCGACATACATCGCACTGTAAATAAATATTGAATTGTATCAAAAACGCACAAAAAAAGAAATGGCCACAACAAATGAACCTTTTTTTATAAGTTTTATTCAAACAGTCTTTATTTGAACTTTTTTTTTTTTAATCTTGCTCGCGAATATTCGTAAAAATGTAATATTTAAAAATATTATTTTGAAAATATATTAATTGTCGCTGAAGTTAATGTTTTAAATAATAAATATTGAATTGTCTTAAAAACGCACACAGAACCCCCCAAAACACAGCACATAAAAATCAATCTTGGTCGCAAAAATCCGAAACAGAAAGAGACACCCGTTTATTTAAATATCTTTTATTTAAATACGTTCGTTTTGTTACTTATTTTAAAAAAATGTTTTGTAAATATATACTTTTTCTTTTAAATCTTCAAAGGTTTTGTAAATATATTTAAAAAAAAATGCTGGTGAATATTCGAGCATGTTTGCTATTTGACGTGTTTAAAAACAACTGACGCCATGTGCTTGTGCCAATGTCAAGGTCGAATCACCGGTGTTAGTTGAATTGTGCGCCTGGCACCGCCAGGCGGCGGCGTCTGCTACAGGGTATCTATTCTTTTTGTTTACATTTTTTAGAAGTTCCGTCCTCGTAATGAAAGTATTTGTAAACATTACATTTAATTTAGATATTTATTGCGGACAAATACTTTTGAGTTTTTTTTTTGTTTTATTTTGGGAGGGGGGATAACATATAAAGTGGTCAAAACGGTAAATATTTTTTTAAGTATACATTTTTAAGTAGTTTTGGTACTGACTGCACTGCAGAGAGTGACCTGGACGTAAATAATAACGCTATTATTTAAAAAGCCAGTCTTAACATGGGGAGGGGAGAGTGTTTTGTACCTATTCTATACTTTAACCTTACAATTGAATAAAAAACACACCATAAAACTTTAATTAAACTTGGAAATACGATTTGACACGGTAAGTTTGGGAAAAGGAATTATAAATAAAAAAACTAGACAAAATCCGGTTAAAAACTCGCTCAATATATGTTTCCGTGGCATAGGTTGACATGTATTCAGTGGGTTTTTAACAGTATTTTGCATATTTTTTATTTTCAACTCCTTTTCCTAAACTTACCGTGTTAAAGAGAGAGTCGGTCGCCATTCTTAATTCTCCAATACATCGATAAACATTGTATGTTTTTCGAGCTGAATAAACATGTTACATTAAATAAAAACACTAAAACATATCCAGTTAGGTAGAAAAGTAACTTATCTTGTTTTGATAGCATTTATTTGTTATATATTTGTTTTTTGACAACTTTTTTGAATCTATGTATACAGTAATACAAACTCGAAACGTGTTTTCGAGGGATTTTTGGGTGTGCTGACGGAAGGTTGCGCCCATTGGCCTCAGTAACAATTCACTGAAATCCCTATAAACAATCTGCGCTGCGCTTGAGCCATTTTTTTTTTTTTTTTTTTTTTTTTTGTTTTTTCAGAAATTGGAATTTGATAGGTTGCAGAAAAATACAGTTTCAGGAATCGATGGATATAAATTTAAAAGAAGTTTCTGAAAAGTGTATGATATGAATTTAAGTTTCCGAGAAGTGTATGATATAAATTTAAGTTTCCGAAAAGCGTATATTACTGGATAAAACACGCAGAAAAGTATGTTTGCAATATCGTGAAAATGTGATAGGTGTTCATTGTGTACAATTAAAAAAAAAACAACACGAAACATATAAAACATTTAAATATGAATAGAACGTTTCATAATTGTAACCTATGAAAACCTTTTTTGTTTTAATTAAAAGCAATATAAATAGAAGTTTTTCCTTTTTCTTTTTAAGTTATTTTCAAAAACAACTCCTAAGATACCTATATTATTGTTTATATATTATTGGCATAGTAAGGTACCGGTGATTAGGGAAATTAGTTCCTTTTATGTGATAAAAGGTTCGAGATTATTTTTCCACCTAAACTGCAGTCTTGCCCGAAATATATTTTGTTTTATTTTCAGCTTCATTTTCTGCGAACCTGCTCTTATGGTCGCCATTTTAAATGTAGTTTTTGTGCGTATTTACGTTTTAACAATTGTTTCTTGTTTATAAAGAAAATAACATTGTTCCAAAGCAGATTATACAGCAAAAAAGTAAGTAATGTCACTTGAATTTACTTAATTTTTCATGCTATTTTTTTTATTATGTTTATGGCGTTTGAACCATTCTTTTTATTTCTCCAAAATGAGTCAAACTTCCAATTTTCCAATGTAAATAAAACGCCCCTCCCCTTCTTTTCAACCCACTGAAAAAAGGGAAAGAAGAAACAATAGCGGATTGTGAGAAAATAAATTATTTTTATAATGAATGCATTTGTAAATCTAAAACTTTCTCCAATTTTCATTGATTTTTGCATTTTTTGTAAAGTAACCTTAGCAGTCTTATTCCTTATTGCTTTCAATTTTCAATATCGGTGGCGGGAGATGCAGAAGCATTTTTCTAAAAAAACATATAATGAAATCAATAAAATTTAAAATACTAAAATATAATTTTTAATAAAAAAAAATAAACAGTAAATCATTAACATTTTATTCATTTTTTTATGTAAAATATCATCAAGTATTTATTTTTATAAAATATATTTACAAAATATGTTTACAAAAATTTCAATTTTTTTCATGTAAACTTTCTTATTTGTTTGAAACTTTAACAGCAGAACATTTTTACATCACTAGAAGGTTTTCACCTGACACCAGTATTGGCGAACTTATTGGCACCGTATTTTCAAAAAGCTAAATATATTTTTTTTTAATTTACAGTTTTCACCGACTTAATAAAGACAGTGTGGTAGGTTTTATTACGTGTAGGTTCAGTGATAGACAAGTTTAAAAAATGTTTCCAATCTAATATGTAATGTACTACCGGCCAAACTGTAGCCTTTTTTGTCCCATCATCGCAATGTTGCATCCCTTCTGTGCCTGTTTTGCAAATATTTTAATGGTAAGTGTGTGGGGATTGATAAGAATTGACTGTGGACTGGAAGATGCAGGACTTCCGATGGAAAATGAAGTTTAGTTTTGGTGCGTTTTTCTGGGAGTTTGAAGAAGAAGAAAAAAAGGGACGGTTGATTTTCCACGTGGCCGGAGGAGCCCCAAAAAAAGTTATGAAAGTCAAAAACGACGTACTAGCCTGAACACCTTGAATGCCTAAACACTGCTTCGTTCATGAAAACCAGAAAAGGAAGACACCGAAGTAAATTCAAACCAACTTTGTTCCCACCTAAACCGATAAGTATAACCCAATGAACATTGTTTCTGTTGATTTTCTTACACACATTTCACGAACATTCTCTTCTGCCACAAAACGATCCTTCTCTATATACCTCCCAAATTGTAAATAAAGTTGCCATTTTATTCACCCTTGAAATATGTTTTTTTTTATTTATTTCTATGGAGTCAGAGAGTTAGACACAAACCTGATGAACCCACCACCTCTATAGCCCCATAAGTGCTTTGATGAAATCATAACACTTGTGCCCTCTGGAGGTTTTATTACATGTAGGTTCAGTGATAGACAAGTTTAAAAAATGTTTCCAATCTAATATGTAATGCACTACCGGCCAAACTGTAGCCTTTTTTGTCCCATCATCGCAAGGTTGCATCCCTTCTGTGCCTGTTTTGCAAATATTTTAATGGTAAGTGATTTGATGAAATCATAGCACTTGTGCCCTCTGGACGTACATCCCCCCTGACAAATCTGAGAGGCAGCAAAATCTCATCCTTTTACTGTTGGGGTTCCTAGATGCCACAAAGCCTTCTATTCCAATGATTTCTTCCCTCGAACTGCTAAACTTTGGAATTCCTTCCCTGATTCCTGGACTATGCCAATTCATAGAAGTTTTTAATGTGACATAAACTATAATCTCCTTATATATTCCCAAATATAATCCCAAATAGTATCCTCTTAAGCCTAAGTTGCAATATGCCTCGTTTGGAGTGAACAAGAGCAAAGAAAACAAAAGATACATGAATCTGAGGAAAGTATTTTGTCGATGCTATCATACATAGTAACACCCCGAGTTTAAGGGGAAGGTAGAAAAAATATTATTATTATATCACTGCTGAACTTTCCTTTTGCTATTTAAAGCAACTCAAAGAACAAAGTTAAATAATAATCAATAAAGAAAAATAAGACACTGAAATAGTTTGAATAAAACAAAGATTTTACAATAATAATAATAATAATAATAAAATAATGGTGGATGCTCAGACTAACTACAAGTTCCTGTACCCCCTCGACGAAAATATCCCTTGCAAACCTGACAAATAATGAAGTCTCACCCCTACACAGTAGAGATCCCTAGATATAAGAAAGCCTTCTACCCTAATAGCTTCTTCCACAGACCTGTGAGACTTTGGAATTCTCATCCGGTTTCCCACTTCCCCAACTGTACTGACATGCAGAATTTCAAGTATAATGTGAACAGACATCTTGCTGCTAAACTCCCTACATAGTACCCCTGCAACTTAAGTCCCTGATAGTAGCCCCCTACATCAAAATGGCAATGTACCTTGTTTGAGGTGAAAATGTAATAATAGTAATAATAATAATAATAAATATTTATCCAAACTTCTTGCCAAATCCCGACTTCAACTATAACCTTCACTGACCTTTCTCCCTATTTTTCTCTAAGCTGCCAAAGAAAAAAGAAGACTACCTTGTACTTTCACCTTCATTCTTTTATGAGAGCAGTCCACAAATGCAAATTAATGCCATCATGCTATCGCTATTAGTGGTTGGAGATGTATATTATAATTCTTAAATGAATCAATCTTTGTCTTGTTAGCAGTAAATGTAACTATCCAGTTTTAGCTCCACTCTACTTTCTTTGGAAATGTTTATAATTCGGAAATATTCAATTTGTGTGACTTATGATATCATGCTTGGTAAATTTCAAATAGAACAAAGAATGAAAGTAACATTTACATCAGTTGGCCATTCTTTAGATGCTTTTTTGCAATCAAGGAAATAAATAAACTGAGTTTGAGCTGTGACAAGAAATTTCTTTTAGATTATATAGTATGGTATTTTTAGGAGAAAGTTTTTACCATGCTTGATAAATTGAGCTTAAAAATCATATGCTTATGGACACTGAAAATTAACAACCTTATTAAATTCATAACTATAAAGGAACTGACTACACAGCATTATATATATTTTTTAGTTTTTTAGCCTTATTTTTAGTCTTGAGTTTAAAAATTAAAAAGAGCAAAAGACCTGAACTCAAATGCATTACATTAAAAAAATATACAACATAATTTTTTTTATTACTGCCTCAAAATATATGGTTTTGTTTAAATTCTTTGATTAAAATAATCAGACAGACATGAAATAATTGTGAGCCATTAATAAACCTTCATAGAAAATTTACTAAATAGGTAATGTTGATTTGTCAAAACATTTTAAGTTCTATTCTAATTTGATCATAAAAATGAAAGCAAATGGAATTACGTTTATAAGTTAACCCAATGAATTTTTATATTATTTTCAAGAGTTTGAAGCCAATAAAGGATTGAAAGACAATTAAAATTAATTTTGAAACAAGACATTCGTCTAATTTAATTAATTTTTTACGAATTGAAAAGAACCTTTATATAAAGAAAGATTTAGGGTCACTATTAAATTGTACAAAACTGCTTTCAAACTTTTAAAAATGTGAAATGCAAGTCTAATTAATGACAGAAGTTTCCTAATGGCAGATAATTATAAAAGTGTTGTATCATAAAATAATACCTTCTTTGAAAATAGCATATCTTACACAAAGCAATTTAGCATAGAATCGTTGTGCACAACTATTTCCTAAAGATTATTTTTGTACATATTACATTTCAAAATGATTTTGCTAGGTTTTAAGTTTCAAATCTCCCTAATTGATTCCTGAAGAGTTCAAATTAAATTTGTGATTAACTGATCACCTAATTTGAACCCA
Source organism: Euprymna scolopes (assembly GCF_053919585.1). Taxonomy (NCBI): domain Eukaryota; kingdom Metazoa; phylum Mollusca; class Cephalopoda; order Sepiida; family Sepiolidae; genus Euprymna; species Euprymna scolopes. The sequence continues at coordinate 3,886,472 of NC_136485.1, forward strand.
GCAGTATACATTTTTGTTTATACAACAATTTTTTCTTATAAGGTCATTTCAGGACTATCAATGCCATGTATCAGTTTTGAATCGGCAATTTTAAAATTAATTTTTTTTAAGAAATCGTTATATCTCTTTAATAGATGCAATTCCCAAGTGGGTGATTATTTGACATAAATTTATGTGAAAGTGATCCCATAACAATAAATTCTACATGTTTTGTCATTTTTACCACCAGAATTTTCAGGATGCATTCGCCTAAAAAGTAGGGTGATTATTTTACATAAATTTATGTGAAAGTGATCCCATAACAATAAATTCTACATTTTTTGTAATTTTTACCACCAAAATTTTCAGGATGTATTCGCCTAAAAAGTAGAATGTATTTTGGGGGTCCACTTTTTACAACTCTTCTAAGGATAAAATGTATCTCATTTATAACAAAAATATAATTGCAATATTTTAAAACTGTAACATCTTAATAAGGTAGAAACAACATATTGAAGCTGGTGCGCCCCTTTTAAGGGAACTGGGTGCTTCTACATTAATAAACCTTGTGCCTTACTTGGTCTTCACTTGTGTGGAAGCAAACACACACATTTATGTGAGGACACATTTTTTAAATGTTTAAAACTGTCGGCATACAACGTTTATAAATCCAGTGTTAAACTATGTTGACATTATAATTTGAAAAACAAATCATTGTGTAAAACGCATGTTTAACTCTCTCAATCTCTCTCTCTCTCTCTCTCTCTCTCTCTCTCTCTCTTTCTCTTTATTCATTGAAAGAGAGAATTGAAATATGATTGTATTGTTAAAACAGTTGAAATTTTCATTCTGGGGCCAACAAACGCGACATATCATGCATCTGGTTTCAACTCGCCTACATAAAAATATTCTCCTCGTTGTTAGATCTTAATAGCCGATGACATATCGATCCGTTGTGTTGCTGTTTCTATGTGTCTATTGTTGGATATCATTTATTCCCCCCGGGGAGCTGATTGCATTCCCAGGACATTCCTCAACCAAGTAACTCTCCTGAGGAAGTGATAGTACCATATTGGTAGTGAAATTATGTAATTTTATTTGTCTTATTTTAAAAAAATTGAATCATCTTTTCTTAATCTATGTTTATATTAACAAAAGTAAAAAATCGATCTACACTAATGCATATGTCTATATGTTTTGCTTTATCAATGAAATAAATTTATTTTAATGCGCATTTCTTTTGATTTGTAATACTTGTTTAATAGTATTTGTTTTTCATTCACAGGTAACTGCTATAAACTAAAGGATAATTCATCTACTAAATGACATGAAACCTATTTCAATTTGTTAAGTAATATGCACTGAGAAATACATGTACAAACACATGCTATATATGCTTCAAATAAAGATTCCTTTACATAAGGATTTTCCAAAAACGGTATATACTTTAAACAATAACTTTTTTCAAAAGTGTATGACTTAGAATTTACAAATAAATTTTTATTTACTTTTACAACATGCAAGGAAATGCTGGAGAAATACGTAATTTTTGTGTTGTGTGTGGTTCAACATTTTCAAGTAATCAGAGTTTAAAACAACACATGTTCACACATACTGGAGAAAAACCTTATTCTTGTGAAATATGCGGTTCAGCCTTTTCACAGAATGGTAATTTAAAATCACATATGCGAACACACACTGGAGAAAAACCATATTCTTGTCAGGCTTGTGGTTTATCATTTACAGAAAATTCAAGTTTAAAACGACACATTCGAAAACATACAAATGAAAGACCTTATTCATGTGAAGTGTGTGGTTCAACATTTTCTGATAATTCAAGTTTAAAACAACATTTCCGAACACACACTGGAGAAAAACCTTTTTCTTGTCAAATTTGTGGGTCAGCATTTATGAATAATTCTCATTTAGTGAAACACATTCGAATACACACTGGAGAAAAACCATATTCTTGTCAAATTTGTGGCTCATCATTTACAGAAAATTCAAGTCTAAAACGACACATTCGAACACATACGAATGAAAGACCTTATTCATGTGAAGTGTGTGGTTCAACATTTTCTGATAATTCTAATTTAAAAAAACATTTGCGAACACACACTGGAGAGAAACCTTTTTCTTGTCCAATTTGTGATTCAGCATTTGTGAATAATTCTCATTTAGTGACACACATTCGAATACACACTGGAGAGAAACCATATTTTTGTCAAGTGTGTGGCTCATCATTTACAGAAAATTCAAGTTTAAAACGACACATTCGAACACATACAAATGAAAAACCTTATTTCTGTGAAGTGTGTGGTTCAGCATTTTCTGATAATTCTCATTTTAAAAAGCATTTGCGAACACACACAGGAGAAGTAAAATAAAAAATAGAATCGCAAAAAGGGGAAAACCTTGTGAAACCTGCAGGTCTTCATTTTCAAAAACTTCTTACTTAAAAACAAACATAGTCGAACACACACTTTCAAACAAACACATTTGAACACACACTGGAGAACAAACATATTCTTGTGAAATTCATGGTTCATAATTTACAAAGATTTATCGTTTAAAAAAAACGCATATCGACTGACACAGGGAGCAACCTCATTTTTGTTACATACGTGAGAAAGTAATAAAACTCCATCATGACAAGTTTCAAGAAAAAATACACAATTAAACCCGGATCTCCAACTTCCAACATAGACCCCACCACCATGTCTCCTTCTCCAACATCAGGGGTCTGCATTCTAACCTTTCAGATGTTGAAACCCAATTACAGAAGACTAAACCAGATTTCTTATTTCTAAGCGAAACTGGCATTGAACAAACTATTTCCCTATATGAGTTCGTAATTAAAGGATACTCTAACTTAACTTCCAAATCTGACCCCCAAGATTACCATGGGCATGGAATATGTGCCTATATTAAATATGGCTTTTCATATGTGTTTTCGGGTTGCATTTCCTCACACTACTGCATTTATATTTACTCTCTCACTACCACAACAGCGGACATACTATCTTTAAAAGCATATCTGAGAAAATTGACCATGTCCTATTTGTTTATCCTTCAGCTAACATTCACGTATGTGGAGACTTCAATGTACACAATGTGGAATGGTTGACCCACTCAAACAAGACCGAAGATGAGGGGAGGTTATGTCACGATTTCTCCATTGCTTATAACCTCATTCAGATTGTACCCGAACCCACCCGTGTGCCTGACACTGACGGCCAGTATGCGAGTCTCCTAGACCTTGTTCTCACAACTTACCCTGAACTATGTTCAGTTTCCGTTCTGTCTCCTCTTGGATCTTCCGACCACTCTGTTGTATCAATTAAGATAAAAATGAAATGTAATAAGTCCTCAGACATACCTCTCCATCGTACAGTATATCGATACACTATGGCTGACTGGGATAGCTTCCATAGATTTATATCAGATCTACCTCTGTTCCATGTTTAAAAAGTATATGTTCTCTATAGTATCAGACCTAACAGAATGGTTAATTGTAGGTATAGACCGTTTCTTACCCTCAAAACTGTTCCAGCAAACCCTAACAGCCAGCCATTGTTCCTTCCAGAATGTGGGCGCTGCCATTGCGCACAGAAATCACTTTTTCCATTGCTTCCAACGTAATAGATGTATGGAGACTAAAGCCACTTTCAGGACTGCCAGCAACCATTGTAAGAAAGTAATAAAGAATGCAAAAGAGTTGTATGCTCAGTCCGTCAAGTCCAAAGTAGCTGAGCAGTGGCTTGGTAATCACCAGTTTTGGCAAAAAGCAAACAGAATCCTGAACAGAAGCGTGTGCTCTATCCCAACTATCATCAATAGACCTGAGGTAATCTTGTCAGCATCAGACAAAGCCAAGCTCTTTGCCAAGAACTTTGCAGCTAATTCTACCATTTGCGACCAAGGCCGCCAACCCCCAATATTTCCTCCTATATCAAAAAACACTCTATGTGATATACAAATATCTGTGTGTGATGTTGCCAAGCTAATCAAAAACCTTGGTTCCAGTAAAACAACCGGCCCTGATGGTATTCCAATTATAGTACTCAAAAAAACTACAACCAGAACTAGCGCCCTTACTTACAAAACTGTTTAAACGTTGTCTTAACATGAATTGCTTCCCATCACCCTGGAATATTTCATCATTATGCCCTATATTTAAGAATCCAGGTGATCGCTTATCCCCCTCTCAGTACAGGCCAATAAGTCTCCTGTGTGTCATGAGTAAGTTCCTAGAATCTGTGTTAAATAGAGAAGTAATCAACCATCTTAGAAAAAATATCGTTCTTAGTGACACACAATATGGTTTCCATTCTGCTAGGTCAACAGCAGATGTGCTTAGAGTTATATCTCATAGGATTAGCGAATCTCTCGATGGAGGCAACCTTTCTAGGGCAATTGCTCTTGACATATCAAAGGCCTTTGATGGGGTATGGCATAAAGGTTTACTTCACAAGATCTCCAGCTGTGGTATAGCAGGAAATGTCTTCTCAATTATTAAATTATTTGTCTCTGATAGGTTCATAATAGTAGTTGATGGGCAAAAATCAGAAGCTCACAGTATTAATGCTGGAGTCCCTCGCGGGCCCATTCTGGACCCAACTCTTTTCCTGATCTACATTAATGATCTTCCAAATCACATTCTTACATCATTCGTAGACATTTTTGTTGATGACACTACTATCTATGGTAGAATATCTAAGACCGTAAACAACTAAGTTTTCTCTCCTCTGATCTTGAGCAAGTGGTACAATGAGGAAAAAGATGGCTTGTTACTTTTAATGCATCTAAAACTAAGCTTTTATCTTTACATCATCAACACTGATCCCCATCTGGCATGAATTAAAATGAATGGCTCTTGTCTTGGGGAGGCATCATATTTTGATAAGCTTGTGGGCTTGACCTTTACTCCTGATCTTAAATGGAACACATACATTAAATCCGTTGCCAAGGCCACTGGAAAAATGGTGTGATACTTCTATCGATCTAGTAGATATATCACTGCTGATGCAATTCTCTATCTATATAAGAGCCAGGTACGTCCAAAGATGGAGTACTATTGCCACATTTGGGCAGGAGCTGCTAGAAAGGACTTATCCTGCCTTGATAGAGTCAAAATAGAGTTCATAGCCTTGTAGAGTATGCCCTTTTCTCTTCTCTGCAACCTCTTTCTAACAGAAGAGATGTTGCGAGTTTGTCTCTGCTTTATCGTTATTTTCATGGCAAGTGCTCGACTGAGCTTCAATCTATTCCCCCCTCGCCAAACTTTCACAAGAAACACTCGTCTAGCTGAAAACACTATCAATAATTCCCCTCACTCTTTATCTGTGCCTAAACCTAAACGTAGTTTGCATGAACAAAGTTTCTTTCTTAGAACTACACTCTGTTCCATTTCCCTGCTTTCCAGCTGACTACAATATGGTTGTCTTCAAGTCCAATGTAAACAAGCTCTTGATGAGCCGTTCAACTTAAGTTAACAAATTTACCGACTTTCCATTACTAACGATTACTATATTGTCCATTTGACTAGTGTACACTCTTAACTCTTATCCTCGAGTGGTCTCTGAGCCTTGATAAGTGGTTATGCGTATGTAAAAAAAAACAGAAAAAGATGCTATCTTTGAATGTCGAAGGTCTCTCTATACAGGGGTTTGTCAAGACAACCTGACATGAAGATATTTCCCCTACAAATAAATCCTGACAATTTTTGAATATAAAATATCTCATAATATTCACAACCAATTAAGATCTTCTTGGTATGACTAATAAACATTGGCTTTTACGAAAAATGGTGCACGTTCTCCAATAAAACCACGAGACGATAAGATACTAAACACATTTCATTTAAATGATCATGTTAGAAAACTACTGACACCTGAAATGTAATTTTTAAAAAAACGTTCTCACTTCAGTGTTTTAAAGGTAGAGGAGAACTTTAATGAAATATTCGAATATCTGTGGATCTCATGTAGAAACTAAGTGTTAGACCCAGGAGAATGGCTGACTTGGCTATCTATTACTTCTTTCTCAAATCAAGAGATCTCTGCTGCTTTATGACAACTTACATGTCATTATCAGGATAGGTGCTAGTAACCCTTACTCTAAACATCCAAACACGAGGCTGAGGCTGTAAACACCCACTGCTGAGTTTTAAAAACTTGTCTCTTTAATAAAAGTTGTTAAAAAAATAACACATTACATCTGCATGTAATTTCAGTTTGAAAAATGTGCGATACGAACAATATAAAGTGAAAGAGTTATGTCAGCTCAATTTGGATAGTTCTAAATAAACAATAACATACAAAAGCATTTCAGTGTGAACAATTAAAAATCTATTAAAAATCTACACGAATTTTCGAATTGAAAAGAATTGAACTTTTCAAGTAATAAAATGGAGAAAATAAAAAATACTTCAAGTTCATTTCATCAGAATTCCAAAAGCAAAATATCTAAAAATTAAAACTTTCTGGTAATACCATTATTTCGTATGACTTTTATATTGACTGACAACAATTGTACATAAATAATTTTTGTATGAAAACATTAATCCACCATTTATAAATCCACACATGTGCAAACTCGTACAAAATAATATGTTTGTTATTGCTCATAAATGTATTGATCTAATATCTTACTGGCCAGAATATTGCAGAACTCCATTTGTCAATCGGCCAATATTAAATGATGTTCAATCGAATTACTGTCTGCCTCATATTTGTGGGTTAAAAAATTGCATCTCAATTCTATGATATCACTCAAAAGTTATTGTTTACGTTTTTTTCTTCTAATAATCATATTATTATTTTCTTTCTTAAAGCTTTCCTTTTTTCCTACTCCTTCCTCTTCCTCTTCTTCTTCCATATGAAATGTTGGTTTTTATTTATAATCCTTTTCTTTCTTTTGATTTCTTTATCAAAATAAATTTCTCATTGTTGGAGAAATATTAGTTTAACTGTGAACATTTACATTTCAATAAGTCGTCAACCACACAAGTTTATCTGTGTATGTATATCCCCTTTTGTTTGACCAGCTGTGGTTTTTCAACTCAATACCTAAGTATTCAAATTTTGCCTGTTTCTTTTAAGAGTAATAAATTACATTTTACAAGTAATATTATCGTTTAACATTTGTTAATAGATTAGTAATAAAAACGACACAAGTCAGGTTACGATGTGAACACAGCCAAGTTGGCTATATTTTTTTCATGTTCTTTGAGGAAGTGTAGGTGACGGGGGTACCTATATTATCTTTATTTAGTGATGGTGTATCTAAAAGAAATAACTCATATTATAACATCCCTATTTTCGCAAAACAACAAAAACCAATTAAAACACAAACAAACTACGACATATGTAAAGCCTGATGGTTCGATCAGGGACTGTCCTCATTATAATTGAGCTTTGTAACGGACCAGAATATATATTACCCTAGCTCGCCACAAGAAAATAATGAAACCAATGGAATTGAAGGAAACAAAGACTCAATTGATGGATAAGATAAACATCGTTTATTTGCTGTTGAAAGAATGAACGTTTTAGTTATAACATGTTCATGTCCGCACGTGTGTAACCAATGTTCGTTGCGGGACTGGTGTTGTAGCAAGAATAGGAAATGTGTTTTCATCTCAAGTTCGGGCCACTATCGTTTGTTCGTGCGTGGGAAAAGAAATGAGTGTTGTAGTGGAAATTGAGAATGATAGTCCAGCGTGTAGACAAAGAAGAGGATATAAGAGTTGACGTCAGTTAGCAGTCAGCTACGCGGTGGTGTTCTCAGGGACCAGTAGTAGATAGAGAAAGAGTGTAGGTACTATCTGTTGGCTCGTGCTCCATACATAGTAGTAAGTGGGCGTGATACACGCGAGCGTGCACCTCCCGAAAGGGAGGCGGCTGGTTAGCCCAACCTCTCTGGTCGAGAGTTGGTCCTAAAAGGGTTAGAAACAGCTTGTCTCTTTGTTTTATACTCGTTTCCGGTGATCATTTGCGCATGTGTATAATTCCTTAGAAAGCGGAAGTGACGTCGTCCATGTGTGCGTTCATGTGCGCCTGTGTGAGTACATATGTGTGCATTAGCATTTGTGTCTATACACGTGAGTGTATGTACGCGAACGTGAATATGTGTACATGTGTGGACGTGGGCGCGTATGTTTGTGTGCGCGTATGTATATGACATAGCTTGAAATGTGAATGTGTTTTTTGTGAAACTTGAAAAAGGCTCGTACAGCTTTTTAGGTGGTCTTATTATGCAACCGAATCTGGATGTTTTTTATGAGTGCAGAGTGTCTTGTGGCGTGTATTTAGAACAGGTGTGTCATTGGTTGTGGTGGTGCTGGTTTGTTCCATGGGTGTGTAATTTATTGTAATACCAACTGTGCTGATTCTCCATGAAATTCTGAGAATATCACAGATATGGATGCATATGCTTCTAGGTTCATTGTTGCTGCAGACCTCTTTTCTCGCAGATGCTTGTGGTTTCTCTGAAGCAACTTATAGTAATGAGACAACGCAATGGAGTTTCATTCTATATTAATAAACAAACTTTATTTGTTATCTTCGTTAGTAGAGTGTACAAGGGAGAAACGGGTTAGTAGGTTGAATGTTCTTGTGTAGACATAGAATTAATATATTGCCGGCTTGAAAAAACGTCCATGCCAAATGTTTCTTGTTAGAACTAGTGCATAAATGTTAAAATATGCACACTAGACGATAAACTAAATGATATGACGTATGTACATACACACATTTACACGTACATGAATATACAGATAAAATATAAACCCGTTACATGTGTCTCCAATATGTACCCAACTATTCAACATGTCTCCAATATGTCCCGTACATAACACATCCTATGGAATGTTCGTAGGGAAAGTGTGTTACCTTCTGCACTTGAGTCCACTTTGCCTTTAATATGTAGGTGCTTGGTCTATTGATAAGACTTATTTGCAATTTTGTGGAGATTATCGTCCAATTATCTTTGCTGCTAAATTGAATCAAATGTCAGCTGTTCGAACTCTCTGTATTATAATTCAATTTGCGTCTGACTTCATCGAGCAGATTCGATTGTTGTGCTTTTTACTCTGAGTCTCACGCGGTTGTTTTTGAGTTGTGTGTGTTGTGTGTGATTGTTCTTCTTGTCTTGTTTTCATTCTTATCTACGCTCTAAATATGTGTACATTACAAATACTTCTGTAAATTGAATGAAAGCTTGATTTTGAAATTTCTTAGGGGTCCATAATTTTGTTAAAGATTATCAAGTTCGAAGCTCATGAAGAAAGCCAGGGATTATTTAAGCCTTTACCGTAGCATGGACTATAAGACAAACTCCTGTGATATTCTGTATGCAAATGACTATTAAGAAAAACAACGAAGCTGATTGTCCTCGTATGACCAAATCACCTAACAGGGATTGTTCTCGTCAGAAAAATAAAATTTATGACTGCTACAACTACATTGCCCAAAACGTTATAGAAGTAACAAACAAGATGAGGATAGTAGTCCCAATAAATTTTTCCTATTTATTTTCATTGATCTTATCAATCTGCAAAGGAAAAACATGTATGGAACTCGGCGTCATAGGAGACACAGAATAAAGAGAAAATACCTCTGAGTACAATACACTCGTTTTATTTACGCATTAACAAACGTTAAGAAGATAAAGAACATAGCATATCTGTGGTTTGAGTTGTCCCCCTTTTCAAAATGGCTGTTTGGAGAAATGGAAAACTAGATGGCTCTGTGTGGTTTGAGTTGTCCCCCTTTGCAAATTGGCTGTTTGGAGAAATGGAAAACTAGATGGCTCTGGTTGATAGTCAATTTGCATAAGTGGAGAAATGGGCAGCATATAAACGGTACTTTTTTAAAGCAGGCGTGAAGAGCGCAGAGAGTGAAATGACGGTTGGAAGAAGTGACGACGAATTCTTTTTGTGACGGTGAATTATTTTTTGACGTTGAAGAGCTCGACCTTTTGGAAGGAACAGCTGTGTCTTATACATTTTTTTTAATTTCTTTTTTTTCTACTTCATTACAAGCTATTTCGGCGGGAACTATGAAAGCAAAGAGGATCAGCAGTGAAATGCTTAAGACATTCTCTGGAGAGGGAGATGTTATAACCTGGCTGACCAAGGTTAAACTTGTCGCTAAGTTGCGGGACATCGCGGATGTAACCAGCTTGATACCGCTGTATCTTGATGGTGATGCTTTGGCCCTATATCTGGAGATGCGGGAGGAGGATCGACTGTCTGTTGACGCCATTGAGGAAAAGTTGAAGGAAGCATTTACCAAAGGACCGTTTGTGGCATATGGCAAACTAAGCCGTATGGTGTGGACCGGAGAGCCTGTCAGTGTTTACGCCAACAATATCAGGAGGTTGACGGGACTAGCAGGATTCAATGGAGGAGGCCGTCGACAGATGGTTAAGATGGCCTTTATCAATGGCCTCCCGGACCATATTTCTATAGCTCTGCAGCAACTGCCCGGTGTAAATACTATGGAGGTGGCGGAGTTGATTACACAGGCTAGGGTGCTGGCCAGGAAAAAAGAGAGTGAGCAGGGAATCGTAACTGTCGTTCACCGAAGCAAACTGCAGCAGGAAATTGTGAAGGACGAAAAGCAGAGAGGACTGTGGCAGAGACCCAGGTTCTCTGGCAGATGCTACCGATGCCAAGGCCCCCATATGGTGAGGGAGTGCAGGGAGCCAAAGCCAGAAGTCACGTGTTACCGCTGTGGGGAAGTCGGCCACATCAGCAGATTCTGTTCCCAGGGAAAACTCACAGGGGGAAGCCACTGCGCCGGTGGCTACCCCACTTATTCAATGAAGGCGCTTCAGGGTATGTCACCACAAGTAGAGGTGACCCTAAATGGACGAAGTGCAAAAGCCCTTGTCGACATGGGCTGTACTTCAACAATGGTTGACACATGCAATGGAATCAGCAGCATTACGGCAGTTGACGGCAGAGGTGAAGTGCAATGGCACAAGTATCGTTCAGTTGAGGGTACGTGGGATGTCACTAACAATCCAGGCGATTGTTGTTAACAAAACTGTCACGGGTGTCGATGTGGTGCTAGGGATGGACGCAATTGCTATACTAGGGGGCGTTACAGTATATAGGAACTCCGTGAGATTTGGAGGACATCAAGGGGCTGCAGGTGTGCAATTCGAAAAAGGTGTCACAGGAATGGCTGGGTTAGACAAAAGTTGCACGAGAGATGGTGAGAAATGGACAGTCAAGTGGGCATGGAAGGGAGAACCTCCCATACTGAACAACAGAGTGGAATGCTACAAGCATACATTGCGAGGAGGCACAAGAGTTGAATTTGAGAAGGAGGTGGACTGATGGATCTCAGTGTAACGTGCATCCAGGAGATAAGCGCCCGCGTGTTTGCGTGTTATGTGGGTACGTGGGAGAGATGGACGAGGGGAAAAGACTTACCTCGAGACCAGCTCAGCGTTACCGACCAAAAATAGAAAAGAAAGACCAAGATGGCGGCCGCCGTCTTTTGTAAAGTATGATGTCTCGCAAAGTCACACGAATTCTCGCAATATGCAAATTTAGCCGACCTAGAACGACGATAAAAGTGGGTGATGAAAAAGACGTGGGAACAGCGACGATTGAGTTGGCCGGGGAATCGTGTGGCTGTTGCTTCTCGTGCCGTGTGAGGATATTTTACCGTTGTTGGGTCCGGTCTGAGTAACCGTTCGCATCCGTCTAGGAACCTTGCCAGTTGGATTCCGTGCAGAACCGGTGTATAATGGTTATTGAATTGCTGCAACATTTATAACAGCTTTTCCTGAACTTACCGTGTTAAAGATAGAGTCGGGCGCCATCTTGAATTTTTCCTTATACATCTACAGAGAGCGCAGTAATTCTTTTTTTTTTTTTAAAGGACTTTCCTTACACATTTTTGTTACAAGCTATCTCGGCAATTTAGCCTCTAGGACTATAACCGAGTCGAAATTCGACTTAAAGCTCATACCCGAGTTTGACGGGTCGACGTCCATCGTCGACTGGGTTGAAAGGGTCGAGCTGACGTGCGACCTTTGTGAGGTGAAAAGGGTACACACTATGATTCCCCTGAGATAGGCGGGGGTTGCCTTGAGTGTATATCAGCAACTCAGTGCTGCCGAAAAGGGAGATGTCACCGCAATTAAAGCTGCGCTGTACAAGGCATTTGCCATGGATCCTTGTACGGCCTATGAAAAATTTGCTTCCAGAAAACTTCTACCGGAGGAAAGCGTGGACGTTTTCTTCGCTGAGTTAAAGAAACTCACAGTTCTGTTCGGTGGAGGAGTGTCGGAGCGGATGCTCGCATATGCGTTTGTGGCGGGCCTTCCCACTCGGGTGAACCAGCTTCTGAGAGCCTCAACCAGCGTTTCAACAACGACCATGGAACACTTGATGGAACGTGCTCGAGCCATCATCAAAGATGAGGAGGACCTGAGGGAACCAGTTGTGATGGCGACACAGACAGGCCAGATTGGCGCTCGGGAGATTCCGAATCAGAACCCTGCAAGCAATGGGAAATGTTTTCACTGCGGCCGACGCGGACATTTTGCAAGGAATTGCACCAACAGGGGGCGTGTGCGCTGTTTTAATTGTGGCGGTTTGGGGCATCTAGCCCAAAACTGTGCGGGAAACGTATCATGGGAGAGGACGTCAGCGCTACCCTGCTCCCCGAGCAAAATTTGAACAAGGCGCAACCAGGGATGACCGTCTACGTAAACAGGATACCCTGCTCAGCACTTCTCGACTCAGGCTGTTCGCATACTATAGTGAGCGCCAGGCTGTGTCAAAGTTGGACTAAGAGGAAGATCAAAGTCACCACGATAGGAGGCGAGACCCAGACATGCTGTGGAGCTGGAACTGTCAAGCTCTACACGGACACTGGTGCAGCCACTAAGATCAATGTGCTCGTGACCCAAGGAAATCTCCTGGGGTTTGACCTGTTGCTCGGATACGATGTTTTCACGGTTCAAGTTAAATAAATTCATTGTAAAAAGCGTTTAAAAGATAAATATTAGTTTCCTAGGTCTATTTCAAAGATAATTAGTAAAGTTCTAAGATATTGAATTAAATTTTTAAAAAACTTGTACAAAGAATAGCTTGATTAGACCCAAAATTGAGTGATTCTGCTGTTTGCAAAAGCAGCACAACCAGTTAAAGTTTTGTAAACACGGAATATACGGAAAGACAAAATATCAGCCAGTCGAACCCCTCCACTGTACTGTATACCAATACTCCATCGCTGACTGAGATAGCTTCCGTACATTCATATCTGATCTACCTCTGCATTCCATGTTTAAAAAGGATGTGTCCTCTATAGTATCAGACCTAACCGAATGGTTAATTGTAGGCATAGACCGATTCATACCATCTAAAAAATTCCAACAAAAACCTAACAGCCAGCCATGGTTTTCCCCAGAATGTGCTGCTGCCATTATGCACAGAAATCACTTTTTCCATAGCTACCAATGTAATAGATGCACTGAGACTAAAGCTGCTTTCAGGAACGCCAGCAACCACTGTAAAAGAGTAATAAAAAATGCCAGAGATCTATATGCTCAGTCTGTTAAATCCAAAGTAGCTGATCAGCAGCTTGGTTCCCACCAGTTTTGGCAAATAACAAATAGGATCCTGAACAGAAGTGTGCGTTCTATCCCAACCATTATCAACGGACCAGAGGTAATCTCGTCAGCATCAGACAAGGCCAAACTATTTGCAAAGAACTTTGCAGCTAATTCTACCCTATGCGACGAAGGCCATCAACTCCCCATATTTCCTCCTATAACACAAAAGACACTAGGTAATATACAAATATCTGTGCATGAGGTTGCCAAGCCAATCAAGAACCTTGATTCCAGTAAAGCAACTGGCCCTGACGGGCATCCCAATTATAGTGTTAAAAAAGCTTAGACCTGAACTTGCTCCTATACTTACAAAACTGTTTAAGCGTTGCCTTTACTAGAAGTGCTTTCCAACACCCTGGAAAGCCTCATCAGTATGCCCTGTATTTAAGAATTCAGGTGATAAGTCATCTCCATCTCAGTACAGACCTATAAGTCTCCTGTGTGTCATTAGTAAGTTGGTAGAATCCACACTAAATAGAGAAATAGTCAACCACCTCAGCAGTAATAACCTCCTTAGTGACATGCAATATGGTTTCCGTTCTGCAAGATCTACCGCAGATGTGCTAACGGTTATATCTCATAGGATTAGCAAATCTCTTCACAAAGGCTACCTTTCTAGGGCAATTGCTCTCAGCATATCAAAGGCCTTCGACAAGGTATGGCATACGGGTCTACTTCACAAGATTTCCAGCTATGGTATAACTGGACATGTTTTCTCAATCATTAAATCATTTCTCTCCAATAGGCTCATAAGAGTAGTGGTAGATGGACAAAAATCAGAGGCCTGTAGTATTAATGCTGGCGTCCTTCAGGGGTCCAATCTGGGCCCAACTCTCTTCCTGATCTACATCAATGATCTCCCTAAAAACATACTTAAATTATTCGTTGACATCTATGCTGATGACACGACCATCTACGGCAACACATCAAAGGCTGTAAATGACAAAGTTCTCTCTGATTCTCTCTTCTCTGATCTCGAGCATGTAGTTCAGTTGGGAAGACGTGGCTGGTTACCTTTAATGCATCTAAAACCAAACTCCTATCTTTACACCATCAATGCTCAGATCCCCATCTGGTATCAATTGAAATGGATGGCTCTCGCCTAGGAGAAGCTCAATGTTTTGACAAGCTTCTGAGCTTGACCTTTATTCCTGATATGAAATGGAACACGTACATCAAATCTGTTACCAGGGTCGCTGGAAAGATGGTGGGTTCCTTCTACCGCTCCAGAAGATATCTCACTACTGATGCAATTCTCTATCTATATAAAAGCCAAGTACGTCCAAGGATAGAATACTGCTGCCATATCTGGGCAGGAGCTGCTAAAAATAGCCTATCCTGCCTTGACAGAGTACAAAATAAACTTCGTGGCTTAGTGGGAGATGCCCTTTTCTCTTCCCTGCAACCTCTCTCCCACAGAAGAGACGTTGCAAGCCTGTCTTTGTTTTTACCGTTATTTCCATGGCAAGTGCTCGTCTGAGCTCCAATCTCTGGTCCCCTCTCGCCAATCTTTTATGAAAAACACCCGTCTAGCTGAAGCCACTGTCAAAAATTTTCCCCACTCTTTATCTGTGCCTAAATCAAAACGTAGATTCCATGAACACAGCTTCTTTCTTAGAACAGCATGCCAGTGGAACTCTGTTCCATCTGCCTGTTTCCCACCTGACTACAACTTGGATGTCTTCAAATCCAACATAAACAAATTCCTGATGAACCGCCCCCTTAAGTAGACACTTTATGAAATCTCAACACTAACATACAACGTATTGTACATGCAATAACCCTTATCCCTGAGTGGCTTCCGGGCCTTGATAGATGGTGACCTCCTTGTAAAAAAAAAGACTGTGAAAATGATGTCTTGCAATTAAAAGGGATGAAGGGGTGTGCTAGTTTTTTTCCCAGACGTGCGTCCATACATTCTTATTCTGAACGATTGTATCATTTTTACCATTTTCTAATTTAATTATTTTCCTATGTTCCTGTTTTTGAATTATTTTTTTTTAAATTATTGTTAAATACTATATACGAAGTCTGTTATGCTGAAAGTTTCACATTCATTTAAGCAAGGAAAATATTAAAATCATACATATAAAAAATAATCTAAAACTGTAATTTAAAAAAGTAACGTAGAAATATTTCTTGCTATTATAATTTTTTGTGTGAAAATATTAAATAAACAATGTTTAATTCAATGATAATATCGGTAGTTCGAGAAATTCATTTTTCTTAGAGTTATATCGAATTCTTTAATACAGACTTTAGGGGCTTTTAGCGTAATATTCCTGTAAAAATTATTGTTTTTGTTATATTTATGATGCTTTATTTTGATCTAAAAAGCAAAAAAAAAAAATCCATTCATTTCTTTTTTACTACTGAAACCATGATTTTAGTAAAGGTATTTTTTGTTTAAACAAATAATACATTTCCATTGAGATTTAAATAAAATTAATGGGTTCAATATATTCCGTGATCATTATTTGTGAAAATTACATTAAAATTGGTGAATTTTCTGATTTTTGGTGAATTTTTAAGTAAAGGGAGGGTTCAAAATTTATATTATTTTTTAAAATATATTTGAAAACATCAAAAATTTGTAATATCGTGATAAAACTTTAATAATTATTTGCCGGTTTTACTCTCAAATAAAAAATAATAAAATATTTTTTAAACCGTGTAACTTTGCTGTGCATGATAAAAGAAAAGAAAAAGAAAAATATTTAAATAATTTTTTAAATATTTTTTTATTAAATATTAATTAAATATTTTTTATTTTATGCTTTAAAACTTTAATAGTTCATGATTTGACAGAGTAAATACTGATATGACGCTTCTAAAGTTGTCGAACTTTCGAATTTGCCGGGCGTAACTGCAAGACTGCCAACATGTACCCCCTCCCACCCCAAACTTATTGGGATTTTTTTTTTTTAATTACCATATTTTCCATGAACATGCTCTAAAAATGTTTCAAAATTATCTAGTATTCATTCGCTCAACAAATGCCTTAATGAATCATGCTTTCCGGGCTGTTGGAAAACTGCTTCTGTGGTACCAGTATTCAAGAATTCTGGCGAAAGAACTGACCCATCAAATTATCGCCCCATTAGCCTCCTCCCACTTTTCGCCAAAATATTTGAGACCATAATTAACCATGCTCTAGTCCGTCACCTTACAGATGCTAAACTTCTGACTGACAAACAATATGGATTTAGACAAGCCCGTTCGACAGCAGACATCCTCACTGTAATCTCTGAACGTATATACCATTCACTGAACAAAGCGGGGGGGGGGGGCTGAGCGGTAGCTCTATACATATCTAAGGCTTTTGACAGGGTATGGCATGAGGGTTTCCTCAGGAAAATTAAATCATATGGTCACTGGTAGAATACTTAACATAATTAAATCCTTCTTAGATAAGAGAAAAATCCAGGTTGTCCTCGACGGTCGTACATCTAAACAATATGATATAAATGCAGGAGTGCCTCAAGGGTCTATCCTTGGACCTCTATTGTTCCTAATATTTATTAATGACCTCCTCGACAAAACTGCCTCTGAGATGGGTATATATGCTGTGCTGATGACACTGTTATATTCGTATGTTACGGGCGAATATGCGTATGGCTGCAAAACATAATATTAAATTGAGTAAATTAATATATATATATTTATTTACTACAAGAAGTTAAGATAGGCACCGCCAAAACTTGGGGGGCAGGTCAGTACTTTTTGACGGACCGTCTTTTTAAAAATCTACCAAAAATCAGGTAATTATCCGATCAATACGAAATTTTCAGCGATTATTAGGAGAAGAATGAACTTTATAACAGTGTACTTATTTTTCATAAACGATATTTATATATATACATTTTTTTGCTTACAACCCCCCCTTGTTTTGAAGTGGGAACAAATATGCTTAAAATAATCATCTGAAACTGAAATCAACATATTGTGTTGTTGTAAGGGACAGAATTATAAATTCAAAAAAAAAAAAAAAAAATTGTTTGCATACCTTATTTTGACGTCTGAATATCAGAACTTCGATTGTGTTTAATTATCCCGCTTTTGAGTTTTGAAGTGTGAAATTCGGTGAATATGTTAAGTAAAATAATTAATTTAAGTTAAGCAAAACAAAAAAAAAAAATTTTAATATTTATACGAAAAAAGCTATTTTAAAATTTTTGATAAATAAATTAACAATTTTTTTTTAGCGAGCCGAATAATGCATGACCATTATTAAACAGGGCATGCTTTGAATAATCGATACCAAAAAAAAAAATTCGATAAATATTGTGCCCTTTGTGTTAAAAATAGCATCATTTTTTTCGATCCCGTTTGAAAACGTTTGCCGCCTTTCGCCTACGGTGGACCAAACGCGCTGAAATAATTTTTTTTTATTCTGCTTTAAATTCCCCCCCCCCCATTTTGGGGAGCCTGGCCCCCACACACATACACATTAAAAACCAAACGCATACAAATGGTTACCCATCTGTTACTGGCCAGCCTCAGCTTAATAATACATTGAAATTTTCGTCACTGAAAAATAAGTTTTTTTTGGCCTGTTTGGTCTTCCATAGTTTGCTTTTTATCAAACGAAAACGTAAACAGAGTCGATCTGAACTCTACGTCAACGCGAAATATCTGGTTACCTATATGAATAAGTGGAATTATTTGAAATTCAGGTACTTATATTATAATATTTTTGCATATTCTCATAGAAAATCATCCTAAATCTTAGTTAGACAATAAATAAATTAATTAATTATTTCAAAAACCCTTTTTTTTAAATATTTAAGTACGTTTTTTGTGCAAGACAAAAAATGTCAATTGTTAACTTTTTGGGAAAATTTAACATTTAAAATTGAATTAAAAATAGTAGAAAAAGTTTTACATTATTCTGTTTTCTATATGATAAAATTCAGGGTTTTATCTTTCTGGGAAAAAAAAAGTTACTCAGAAATAATGGATTTTAATAAATGTAATTTCGTTTTAAAAAACAACAACAACTTGATTTTGCGGCCATTTTTGGCGGTGCCTAAGTTAAGAAGATTAATATAAGTGTTTATTACCGCAACAGTACACATGAGATACTGTTGGCATCCGTTAATAGTCAGCTAGCGGCGAGAGCAGGGTCTGGTGATGGCTCATCCGGTAAGGACGTCGTTGTTAATAATGTCGGGTATAGGAGTAGCTCGTCTGGTCGTAACGTCGTGAAGATGATACGTAGTACGGTAAATATGGGGTACTCACGAGACACTTAATTAACGGCCGTTTGTTTGGTAGTAGTCATCTCGCAGCGCCCTTTCGGTCATCCACCTGTTGCCCCTTGTTCTTTTTTTCTTCCTTCTTTTCCGGAAGTCCTCGAAAAAACTGCCCCGCAGATGATCAAAGAAAATCCCTTTCCTCTCCACACTTGAGACGACAACAACTTCCGTCTCTCGCAATCACGGCAAGATCTCATCTTGTAACAGCCCCCTTAGATCTTACCATGATTCGAGACTGTTGCCATGTTGTCGTCGCCCACCTGTGTGTGCATGTTTTTTACTTTTTTTGGTGGCACATAACGAAGTGTCGGAAGCTGTCTGCTGTCTGCGTGTTGATCGCTTCGTTAGATTTTGGCTTTCAGCACCACCTCCGGAACTGCAGTCATTTGTGCTGTCTGTGATATCCCCCTGACGAAAGTGTCGGGAGACGAGTCAATGGGTGATCAGGAATTTGACTCGGAGTGGATGGAAGCGGAGGTGGAAGTGGTAGACCCCTGTGTTGTAAGTTATTTGGTCGTGGTACGAGCCGGCGGATGTGTCCGCGGTGAACCCAATCTGTTCCGCCGTTTTCATTTTTTACTTGGATCACCAACCCATTCGTTTTGGTGACTACAAAATCACCTATCCAGGGCAGGTGTGACGAGTGGGCTATTGTGGATTTTGGTCGGTGGAGTAGCAGGTAGCACTCTGTCGCCAACCCGTATAGGGTCCTTAAAGGTGCCTCGGTTTAGTTTGGCTTCCGTACCGGTGATTAGGGAAATTAGTTCCTTTTATGTGATAAAAGGTTCGAGATTATTTTTCCACCTAAACTGCAGTCTTGCCCGAAATATATTTTGTTTTATTTTCAGCTTCATTTTCTGCGAACCTGCTCTTATGGTCGCCATTTTAAATGTAGTTTTTGTGCGTATTTACGTTTTAACAATTGTTTCTTGTTTATAAAGAAAATAACATTGTTCCAAAGCAGATTATACAGCAAAAAAGTAAGTAATGTCACTTGAATTTACTTAATTTTTCATGCTATTTTTTTTTATTATGTTTATGGCGTTTGAACCATTCTTTTTATTTCCCCAAAATGAGTCAAACTTCCAATTTTCCAATGTAAATAAAACGCCCTCCCCTTCTTTTCAAACCACTGAAAAAAGGGAAAGAAGAAACAATAGCGGATTGTGAGAAAATAAATTATTTTTATAATGAATGCATTTGTAAATCTAAAACTTTCTCCAATTTTCATTGATTTTTGCATTTCTTGTAAAGTAACCTTGGCAGTCTTATTCCTTATTGCTTTCAATTTTACTGGGTTTGTATTACTGTACACATAGATTCGAAAAAGTGGTCAAAAATTAAAATATACAACGAAGAAATATTAACAGTAGCTATAAAAGTTACTTTGCAACCTACCTCAATCATTTATTAGTGTCTTTAAGTAGTTTTAATCGCTGTTTATTTCATACCAAATATTAACTTTTTACGAGTCGTAAGAATTCAAGATGGCCAAAATTAATACCCCCCCTTCTTCTTCGCAGAGAGAAGCCTCGTTTTCAAATTATAGTTCGCGCATATTTTGGGGAGGAGGAGCTTGCCTCGTTTTCAGCACGTGTCTCTGCGGCATATGTCTCTGCGGACATTTTGCGTTTCCATTTTTTTTTTTTGTTTCCATTTTTTAGAAGTTCCGTCCTCGTAATGAAAGTATTTGTAAACATTACATTTAATTTATATATTTATTTCGCACAAATACTTTTTAGTTTTTTTTATTTTGGGAGGGGGGGATAACATATAAAGTGGTCAAAACGGTAAATATTTTTTTAAGTTTACATTTTTAAGAAGTTTTGGTACTAGTGCAGAGAGTGACCTGGACGTAAATAATAACTTTATTATTTAAAAAGCCATTCTTAACATGGGGAGGGGAGGGTGTTTTGTACCTATTCTATACTTTAACCTTACAATTGAATAAAAAAAACACACCATAAAACTTTAATTAAACTTTGAAATACGATTTGACACGGTAAGTTTGGGAAAAGGAATTATAAATAAAAAACTAGACAAAATACGGTTAAAAACTCGCTCAATATATGTTTCCGTGACATATGTTGACATGTATTCAGTGGGTTTTTAACAGTATTTTGCATATTTTTTATTTTCAACTCCTTTTCCCAAACTTACCATGTTAAAGAGAGAGTCGGTCGCCATTCTTAATTTTCCAATACATCGATAAACAATGTATGTTTTTCGAGCTGAATAAACATGTTACATTAAATAAAACCACTAAAAACATATCCAGTTAGGTAGAAAAGTAACTTATCGTGGCTTTGATAACATTTATTTAAAAACAATTTGCGCTTGAGCCATTTTTTTTTTTTTTCCTCAGAAATTGGAAGTCGTTATGTTTCAGAAAAATACAGTTTCAGGAATCGATGGATATAAATTTAAAAGAAGTTTCGGATAAGTGTATGATATAAATTTTAGTTTCCGAAAAGTGTATGATTAAAAATTTAAGTTTCCGAAAAGCGTATATTACTGGATGAAACATGCAGAAAAGTATGGCTGAAAAATTCTGAAAAAAAAAAAATGGCTCAAGCGCAAATTCTTTTTAAATAAATGTTATCAAAACCAAGATAAGTTACTTTTCTACCTAACTGATTGTGTTTTTAGTGTTTTTATTTAATGTAACATGTTGATTCAGCTCGAAAAACATACAGTGTTTATCGATGTATTGGAAAATTAAGAATGGCGACCGACTCTCTCTTTGACACGGTAAGTTTATGAAAAGGAGTTGAAAATAAATATGCAAAATACTGTTAAAAACCCACTGAATATATGTCAACATATGTCACGGAAACATATATTGAGCGAGTTTTTAACCGTATTTTGTCTAGTTTTTTATTTATAATTCCTTTTCCCAAACTTACCGTGTCAAATCGTATTTCCAAGTTTAATTAAAGTTTTATGGTGTGTTTTTTTTTAATTCAATTGTAAGGTTAAGGCATAGAATAGGTACAAAACACCCTCCCCTCCCCATGTTAAGAATGGCTTTTTAAATAATAACGTTATTATTTACGTCCAGGTCACTCTCTGCACTAGTACCAAAACTTCTTAAAAATGTAAACTTAAAAAAATATTTACCGTTTTGACCACTTTATATGTTATCCCCCCCTCCCAAAATAAAACAAAAAAAAAACTAAAAAGTATTTGTGCGCAATAAATATCTAAATTAAATGTAATGTTTACAAATACTTTCATTACGAGGACGGAACTTCTAAAAAATGGAAACAAAAAAAAAATGGAAACGCAAAATGTCCGCAGAGACATGTCCGCAGAGACACGTGCTGAAAACGAGGCAAGCTCCTCCTCCCCAAAATATGCGTGAACTATAATTTGAAAACGAGGCTTCTCTCTGCGAAGAAGAAGGGGGGTATTAATTTTGGCCATCTTGAATTCTTACGACTCGTAAAAAGTTAATATTTGGTATGAAGTAAACAGCGGTTAAAACTACTTAAAGACACTAATAAATGATTGAGGTAGGTTGCAAAGTAACTTTTATAGCTACTGTTAATATTTCTTCGTTGTATATTTTAATTTTTGACCACTTTTTCGAATCTATGTGTACAGTAATACAAACCCCAATTTTCAATATTGGTGGCGGAAGATGCAGAAGCATTTTTCTAAAAAAATATATAATGAAATCATTAAAATTTAAAATACTAAAATATAATTTTTAATTAAAAAAATAAACAGTAAATCATTAACATTTTATTCATTTTTTTATGTAAAATATCATCAATATTTATATAAAATATATTTATATAAAATATATTTACAAAATATGTTCACAAAAATTTCAATTTTTTTTTCATGTAAATTTTCTTATTTGTTTGAAACTTTAACAGCAGAACATTTTTACATCACTAGAAGGTTTTCGCCTAACACCAGTATTGGCGAACTTATTGGCACCGTATTTTCAAAAAGCTAAATATATTTTTTTTAAATTTACAGTTTTCACCCCGAGTTTAAGGGGAAGGTAGAAAAAATATTATTATATCACTGCTGAACTAGCAGTATCAGAATTTTTTGTGAAAATAGCGAATAATTCCACCCCATCTTTCCAAGCTTATAACTCCTCGAAAAATGCAATTCAAGCCCTAATTTTTTTTTTCAATTAAAGGAGCAAGGACCAAGATTTCATTAAAAAAAAAAAAAAAAAAAAAAAAAAACGTGTTTTTTTTTTAAAAAGGTTTTAAACTTCGGACTTTACAGGTAAAATTCGACGAGAACACGATGTCCGTTTTTTTTTAAATTTGAATATATTATGTATTGACCTTTTCTCTTCAATTTGTGAGTAAATAATTATGTACTTATCCGAGTCGAAATTAATTATTATTAGACATTTACAAAATTGGAGGCGTGAATTATTCGACCCCCTGTCTTTCCAAGCTTATAACTCCTCGAAAAATGTAATTCAAGCCCTAATTTTTTTTTCAATTAAAGGAGCAAGGACCAAGGTTCCATAAAAAAAAGAAAAAAGAAAAAACAAATAACGTGGTTTAAAAAAAGGTTTTAAACTTCAAACTTTACAGGTAAAATTCTACAAGAACACGATGTCCGTTTTTTTTTAAATTTGAATATATTATGTATTGACCTTTTCTCTTCAATTTGTGAGTAAATAATTATGTACTTATCCGAGTCGAAATTAAGTATTTACTTTGTAATAGACACTTAACAATTGGGATGGGGGGGGGGAACCGTGAATAAAAAAAAAAAAACGTTTGTCTAAAATATTATATTCGGTTTATTGGAAAGAACATAAAATTTCACATTGACCCTGAAAATATCGTAAAAATAGAATCAATAGAAAAATTTTGATAGATTTTTAAAATTTAAAAATTTAAAAATATTGAGTTTAAAAATTTAAAAATATTGAGTTCGGAAAATTCATTACTGTTTTAAAAAAAAAATAAAAATATTTTTATTACTTTTAAAACAACTGTAATAGTTTATTTTGGAAGTATAATCCATAAAGAAAATAAATAACCCACTTTTAACAGAGAAATTACGAGATTTTTATATTGTATTCGCAGTTTCGTGTTAGGGGTGTCAAAAATTCCTACAAAAATTCTGATAGTGCTACTGCTGAACTTTCCTTTTGCTATTTAAAGCAACTCAAAGAACAAAGTTAAATAATAATCAATAAAGAAAAATAAGACACTGAAATAGTTTGAATAAAACAAAGATTTTACAATAATAATAAAATAATGGTGGATGCTCAGACTAACTACAAGCCCCTGTACCCCCTCGACGAAAATATCCCTGACAAACCTGACAAATAACGAAGTCTCACCCCTACACAGTAGAGATCCCTAGATATAAGAAAGCCTTCTACCCTAATAGCTTCTTCCACAGACCTGTGAGACTGGAATTCTCATCCGGTTTCCCACTTCCCCAACTGTACTGACATGCAGAATTTCAAGTATAATGTGAACAGACATCTTGCTGCTAAACTCCCTACATAATACCCCTGCAACTTAAGTCCCTGATAGTAGCCCCCCCCTACATCAAAATGGCAATGTACCTTGTTTGAGGTGAAAATGTAATAATAGTAATAAAAATAATAATAAATATTTATCCAAACTTCTTGCCAAATCCCGACTTCAACTATAACCTTCACTGACCTTTCTCCCTATTTTTCTTTCAGCTGCCAAAGAAAAAAGAAGACTACCTTGTACTTTCACCTTCATTCTTTTATCAGAGCAGTCCACAAATGCAAATTAATGCCATCATGCTATCGCTATTAGTGGTTGGAGATGTATATTATAATTCTTAAATGAATGAATCTTTGTCTTGTTAGCACTAAATGTAACTATCCAGTTTTAGCTCCACTCTACTTTCTTTGGAAATGTTTATAATTCGGAAATATTCAATTTGTGTGACTTATGATATCATGCTTGGTAAATTTCAAATAGAACAAAGAATGAAAGTAACATTTACATCAGTTGGCCATTCTTTAGATGCTTTTTTGCAATCAAGGAAATAAATAAACTGAGATTGAGCTGTGACAAGAAATTTCTTTTAGATTATATAGTATGGTATTTTTAGGAGAAAGTTTTTACCATGCTTGATAAATTGAGCTTAAAAATCATATGCTTATGGACACTGAAAATTAACAACCTCATTAAATTCATAACTATAAAGGAACTGACTACACAGCAGCATATATAATTTTTAGTTTTTTAGTCTTATTTTTAGTCTTGAGTTTAAAAATTAAAAAGAGTAAAAGAGCTGAACTCAAATACATTACATTAAAAAAAATATACAACATAATTTTTTTTATTACTGCCTCCAAATGTTTTTGCTTAAATTCTTTGATTAAAAAATCAGACACACATGCAAAATGATTGAAATAAATGTGAGCCATTAATAAAACTTCATAGAAAATTTACTAAATAGGTAATGTTGATTTGTCAAAACATTTTAAGTTCTATTCTAATTTGATCATAAAAATGAAAGCAAATGGAATTACGTTTATAAGTTAACCCAATGAATTTTTATATTATTTTCAAGAGTTTGAAGCCAATAAAAGATTGAAAGACAATTAAAATTAATTTTGAAACAAGACATTCGTCTAATTTAATTAATTTTTTACGAATTGAAAAGAACCTTTATATAAAGAAATATTTAGGGTCACTATTAAATTGTACAAAACTGCTTTCAAACTTTTAAAAATGTGAAATGCAAGTCTAATTAATGACAGAAGTTTCCTAATGGCAGATAATTATAAAAGTGTTGTATCATAAAATAATACCTTCTTTGAAAATAGCATATCTTACATAAAGCAATTTCGCATAGAATTGTTGTACACAACTATTTCCTAAAGATTATTTTTGTACATATTACATTTCAAAATGATTTTGCTAGGTTTTAAGTTTCAAATCTCCCTAATTGATTCCTGAAGAGTTCAAATTAAATTTGTGATTAACTGATCACCTAATTTGAACCCAGCAGTATACATATTTGTTTATACAACAATTTTTTCTTATAAGGTCATTTCAGGACTATCAATGCCATGTATCAGTTTTGAATCGGCAATTTTAAAATTAATTTTTTTTAAGAAATCGTTATATCTCTTTAATAGATGCAATTCCCAAGTGGGTGATTATTTTACATAAATTTATGTGAAAGTGATCCCATAACAGTAAATTCTACATTTTTTGTAATTTTTACCACCAAAATTTTCAGGATGTATTCGCCTGAAAAGTAGAATGTATTTTGGGGGTCCACTTTTTACAACTCTTCTAAGGATAAGATGTATCTAATTTATAACAAAAATATAATTGCAATATTTAAAAACTGTAACATCTTAATAAGGTAGAAACAACATGTTGAAGATGGTGTGGCACAATTAAAAGTGACCCTTTTAAGGGAATTGGGTGCTTCTACATTAATAAACCTTGTGCCTAACTTGGTCTTGTGTGGAAGCAAACACACACACATTTATGTGAGGACACATTTTTTAAATGTTTAAAACTGTCGGCATACAACGTTTATAAATCCAGTGTTAAACTATGTTGACATTATAATTTGAAAAACAAATCATTGTGTAAAACGCATGTTTAACTCTCTCTCTCTCTCTCTCTCTCTCTATCTATCTATCTATCTCTCCCTTTCTCTCTCTTTCAATGAAGAAAGAGAGAATTGAAATATGATTGTATTGTTAAAACAGTTGAAATTTTCATTCTGGGGCCAACGGACGCGACATATCATGCATCTGGTTTCAACTCGTCTTCATAAAAATATTCTCCCCGTTGTTAAATCTTAAATGAAGTTTATTTTTATAAAATGCATTTGTTTGCTATTTTTGTATAAGCGTTAAATTCTAGGATGCCATAAATACTGACAATGGAAAGATGTCTGTAACGACACAATGAAGAAGGGACTCATGCCAGCTGGTTATAACCGATGACATATCGATCCGTTGTGTTGCTGTTTCTATGTGTCTATTGTTGGATATCATTTATTCCCCCCGGGGAGCTGATTGCATTCCCAGGACATTCCTCAACCAAGTAATTCTCCCGAGGAAGTAATAGTACCATATTGGTAGTGAAATTATGTAATTTTATTTGTCTTATTTTAAAAAAATTGAATCATCTTTTCTTAATCTATGTTTATATTAACAAAAGTAAAAAATCGATCTACACTAATGCATATATCTATATGTTTTGCTTTATCAATGAAATAAATTTATTTTAATGCGCATTTCTTTTGATTTGTAATACTTGTTTAATAGTATTTGTTTTTCATTCACAGGTAACTGCTGTAAACTAAAGGAAGGATAATTCATCTACTAAATGACATGAAACCTATTTCAATTTGTTAAGTAATATGCACTGAGAAATACATGTACAAACACATGCAATATATGCTTCAAATAAACATTCCTTTACATAAGGATTTTCCAAAGACGGTACATATTTTAGACAATAACTGTTTTCAAAAGTGTATGACTTAGAATTTACAAATACATTTTTATTTATTTTAACAACATGCAAGGAAATGCTGGAGAAATACGTAATTTTTGTGTTGTGTGTGGTTCAACATTTTCAAGTAATCAGAGTTTAAAACAACACATGTTCACACATACTGGAGAAAAACCTTATTCTTGTGAAATATGCGGTTCAGCCTTTTCACAGAATGGTAATTTAAAATCACATATGCGAACACACACTGGAGAAAAACCATATTCTTGTCAGGCTTGTGGTTCAACATTTTCTGAGAATTCTAGTTTAAAACAACATTTGCGAACGCACACTGGAGAAAAACCTTTTTCTTGTCCAATTTGTGATTCAGCATTTGTGAATAATTCTCATTTAGTGAAACACATTCGAATACACACTGGAGAAAAACCATATTCTTGTCAAATTTGTGGCTCATCATTTACAGAAAATTCAAGTCTAAAACGACACATTCGAACACATACGAATGAAAGACCTTATTCATGTGAAGTATGTGGTTCAGCATTTTCTGATAATTCTAATTTAAAAAAACATTTGCGAACACACACTGGAGAGAAACCTTTTTCTTGTCCAATTTGTGATTCAGCATTTGTGCATAATTCCCATTTAGTGACACACATTCGAGCACACACTGGAGAGAAACCTTTTTCTTGTCCAATTTGTGATTCAGCATTTGTGAATAATTATCATTTAATGAAACACATTCGAATACACACTGGAGAAAAACCATATTCTTGTCAAATTTGTGGCTCATCATTTACAGAAAATTCAAGTCTAAAACGACACATTCGAACACATACAAATGAAAAACCTTATTTCTGTGAAGTGTGTGGTTCAGCATTTTCTGATAATTCTCATTTTAAAAAGCATTTGCGAACACAGGAGAAGTAAAATAAAAAATAGAATCGCAAAAAAGGGAAAACCTGCAGGTCTTCATTTTCAAAAACTTCTTACTTAAAAACAAACACATTCGAACACACACTTTCAAACAAACACATTTGAACACATACTGGAGAACAAACATATTCTTGTGAAATTTATGGTTCATAATTTACAAAGATTTATCATTTAAAAAAACACATATCGACTGACACAGGGAGCAACCTTATTTTTGTTACATATGTGAGAAAGTAATAAAACTCCATCATGACAAGTTTCAAGAAAAAATACACAATTAAACCCGGATCTCCAACTTCCAACATAGACCCCACCACCATGTCTTCTTCTCCAACATCAGGGGTCTACATTCTAACCTTTCAGATGTTGAAACCCAATTACAGAAGACTAAACCAGATCTCTTATTTCTAAGCGAAACTGGCATTGGACAAACTATTTCCCTAGATGAGTTCGTAATTAAAGGATACTCTAACTTAACTTCCAAATCTGACCCCCAAGATTACCATGGGCATGGAATATGTGCCTATATTAAATATGGCTTTTCATATGTGTTTCCGGGTTGCATTTACTCACACTACTGCATTTATATTTACTCTCTCACTACCACAACAGCGGACATACTATCTTTAAAAGCATATCTGAGAAAATTGACCATGTCCTATCTGCTTATCCTTCAGCTAACATTCACGTATGTGGAGACTTCAATGTACACAATGTGGAATGGTTGACCCACTCAAACAAGACCGATGATGAGGGGAGGTTCTGTCACGATTTCTCCATTGCTTATAACCTCATTCAAATTGTTCCCGAACCCACCCGTGTCCTTGACAATGACGGCCAGTATGCGAGTCTCCTAGACCTTGTTCTCACAACTTACCCTGAACTATGTTCAGTTTCTGTTCTGTCTCCTCTTCGATCTCCCGACCACTCTGTTGTATGAATTAAGATAAAAATGAAATGTAATAAGTCCTCAGACGTACCTCTCCATCGTACAATATATCGATACACTATGGCTGACTGAGATAGATTCCATGGATTTATATCAGATCTACCTCTGCATTCCATGTTTAAAAAGGATATGTTCTCTATAGTATCAGACCTAACAGAATGGTTAATTGTAGGTATAGACCGTTTCTTACCCTCAAAAAAGTTCCAGCAAACCCTAACAGCCAGCCATGGTTCTCTCCAGAATGTGCTGCTGTCATTGCGCACAGAAATCACTTTTTCCATTGCTTCCAACGTAATAGATGTATGGAGACTAAAGCCACTTTCAGGACTGCCAGCAACCATTGTAAGAAAGTAATAAAGAATGCAAGAGAGTTGTATGCTCAGTCTGTCAAGTCCAAAGCAGCTGAGCAGCGGCTTGGTACTCCCCGGTTTTGGCAAAAAGCAAACAGAATCGTGAACAGAAGTGTGTGCGCTATCCCAACTATCATCAATAGACCTGAGGTAATCTTGTCAGCATCAGACAAAGCCAAACTCTTTGCCAAGAACTTTGCAGCAAATTCTACCATTTGCGACCAAGGCTGCCAACCCCCAATATTTCCTCCTATATCAGAAAACACTCTATGTGATATACAAATATCTGTGCGTGATGTTGTCAAGCTAATCAAAAACCTTGGTTCCAGTAAAGCAACCGGCCCTGACGGTATTCCAATTATAGTACTCAAAAAACTACAACCAGAACTAGCGCCCTTACTTACTAAACTGTTTAAATGTTGTCTTAACATGAATTGCTTCCTATCACCTTGAAAAATCTCAGTATGCCCTACTGTATATTTAAGAATTAAGGTGATCGCTTATCCCCCTCTCAGTACAGGCCAATAAGTCTCCTGTGTGTCATGAGTAAGTTGCTGGAATCTGTGTTAAATACAGAAGTAATCAACCATCTTAGAAAAAATATCGTTCTTAGTGACACACAATATGGTTTCCATTCTGCTAGGTCAACAGCAGATGTGCTTATATTTATATCTCATAGGATTAGCATATCTCTCGACGGAGGCAACCTTTCTAGGGCAATTGCTCTTGACATATCAAAGGCCTTTGATAGAGTATGGCATAAAGGTTTACTTCACAAGATCTCCAGCTGTGGTATAGCAGGAAATGTCTTCTCAATTATTAAATCATTTGTCTCTGATAGGTTCATAAAAGTAGTAGTTGATGGGCAAAAATCAGAAGCTCACCATATTAATGCTGGAGTCCCTCACGGGCCCATTTTGGACCCAACTCTTTTCCTGATCTACATTAATGATCTTCCAAATCACATCTTTACATCATTCGTAGACATTTTTGCTGATGACACTACTATCTATGGTAGCACATCTAAGACCGTAAACAACTAAGTTTTCTCTCCTCTGACCTTGAGCAAGTGGTACAATGAGGAAAGAGGTAGCTTGTTACTTTTAATGCATCTAAAACTAAGCTTTTATCTTTACATCATCAACACTGATCCCCATCTGGCATCAATTGAAATGAATGGCTCTTGTCTTGGGGAGACATCATGTTTTGATAAGCTTCTGGGCTTGACCTTTACTCCTGATCTTAAATGGAACACATACATTAAATCCGTTGCCAAGGCCACTGGGAAAATGGTGTGATACTTCTATCGATCCTGTAGATATCTCACTGCTAATGCAATTCTCTATCTATATAAGAGCCAGATACGTCCAAAAATGGAGTACTGTTGCCACATTTGGGCAGGAGCTGCTAGAAAGGACATCCTGCCTTGATAGAGTCAAAATAGACTTCATAGCCTCGTAGGGTGTCCTTTTCTCTTCCCTGCAACCTCTTTCTCACAGAAGAGATGTTGCGAGTTTGTCTCTGCTTTATCCTTATTTTCATGGCAAGTGCTCGACTGAGCTCCAATCTATTGCCCCCTTCGCCAAACTTTCACAAGAAACACTCGTCTAGCTGAAAACACTATCAATAATTCCCTCCACTCTTTATCTGTGCCTAAATCTGAACGTAGATTCCATGAACAAAGCTTCTTTCGTAGAACTGCGCGCCTATGGAATTGTCTTCCGTTTGCCTGCTTTCCAGCTGACTACAATCTGGTTGTCTTCAAGTCCAATGTAAACAAGCTCTTTATGAGCCGTGCCACTTAAGTTAATAAATCTACCGAATTTCCATTACTAACGATTACTATATTGTCCAATTGACTACTGTACACTCAACTCTCATCCTCGAATGGTCTCTGGGCCTTTATAAGTGGTTATGCGTATGTAAAAAACAAAAAAAAAACAGAAAAAGATGCTATCTTTGAATGTCTAAGGTCTCTCTATACAGGGGTTTGTCAAGACTACCTTACATGAAGATATTTCCCCTAGAAATAAATCCTGACAATTTTTTAATATAAAATATTCACGAAAAATGGTGGACGTTCTCCAATAAAACCACGAGACGATAAGATACTAAACACATTTCATTTAAATGATCATGTTAGAAAACTACTGACACCTGAAATGTAATTAAAAAAAAAATTGTTCTCACTTCAGTGTTTTAAAGGTAGAGGAGAACTTTAATGAAATATTCGAATATCTGTGGATCTCATGTAGAAACTAAGTGTTAGACCCAGGAGAATGGCTGACTTGGCTATCTATTACTTCTTTCTCAAATTAAGAGATCTCTGCTACTTTATGACAACTTACATGTCATTATCAGGATAGGTGCTGATAACCCTTACTCTAAACATCCAAACACGAGGCTGAGGCTGTAAACACCCACTGCTGAGTTGTAAAAACTCTTTAATAAAAGTTGTTAAAAAAATAACACATTACATCTGCATGTAATTTCAGTTTGAAAAATGTGCGATACGAACAATATAAAGTGAAAGAGTTATGTCAGCTCAATTTGGATAGTTCTAAATAAACAATAACATACAAAAGCATTTCAGTGTGAACAATTAAAAATCTATTAAAAATCTACACGAATTTTCGAATTGAAAAGAATTGAACTTTTCAAGTAATAAAATGGAGAAAATAAAAAATACTTCAAGTTCATTTCATCAGAATTCCAAAAGCAAAATATCTAAAAATTAAAACTTTCTGGTAATACCATTATTTCGTATGACTTTTATATTGACTGACAACAATTGTACATAAATAATTTTTGTATGAAAACATTAATCCACCATTTATAAATCCACACATGTGCAAACTCGTACAAAATAATATGTTTGTTATTGCTCATAAATGTATTGATCTAATATCTTACTGGCCAGAATATTGCAGAACTCCATTTGTCAATCGGCCAATATTAAATGATGTTCAATCGAATTACTGTCTGCCTCATATTTGTGGGTTAAAAAATTGCATCTCAATTCTATGATATCACTCAAAAGTTATTGTTTACGTTTTTTTCTTCTAATAATCATATTATTATTTTCTTTCTTAAAGCTTTCCTTTTTTCCTACTCCTTCCTCTTCCTCTTCTTCTTCCATATGAAATGTTGGTTTTTATTTATAATCCTTTTCTTTCTTTTGATTTCTTTATCAAAATAAATTTCTCATTGTTGGAGAAATATTAGTTTAACTGTGAACATTTACATTTCAATAAGTCGTCAACCACACAAGTTTATCTGTGTATGTATATCCCCTTTTGTTTGACCAGCTGTGGTTTTTCAACTCAATACCTAAGTATTCAAATTTTGCCTGTTTCTTTTAAGAGTAATAAATTACATTTTACAAGTAATATTATCGTTTAACATTTGTTAATAGATTAGTAATAAAAACGACACAAGTCAGGTTACGATGTGAACACAGCCAAGTTGGCTATATTTTTTTCATGTTCTTTGAGGAAGTGTAGGTGACGGGGGTACCTATATTATCTTTATTTAGTGATGGTGTATCTAAAAGAAATAACTCATATTATAACATCCCTATTTTCGCAAAACAACAAAAACCAATTAAAACACAAACAAACTACGACATATGTAAAGCCTGATGGTTCGATCAGGGACTGTCCTCATTATAATTGAGCTTTGTAACGGACCAGAATATATATTACCCTAGCTCGCCACAAGAAAATAATGAAACCAATGGAATTGAAGGAAACAAAGACTCAATTGATGGATAAGATAAACATCGTTTATTTGCTGTTGAAAGAATGAACGTTTTAGTTATAACATGTTCATGTCCGCACGTGTGTAACCAATGTTCGTTGCGGGACTGGTGTTGTAGCAAGAATAGGAAATGTGTTTTCATCTCAAGTTCGGGCCACTATCGTTTGTTCGTGCGTGGGAAAAGAAATGAGTGTTGTAGTGGAAATTGAGAATGATAGTCCAGCGTGTAGACAAAGAAGAGGATATAAGAGTTGACGTCAGTTAGCAGTCAGCTACGCGGTGGTGTTCTCAGGGACCAGTAGTAGATAGAGAAAGAGTGTAGGTACTATCTGTTGGCTCGTGCTCCATACATAGTAGTAAGTGGGCGTGATACACGCGAGCGTGCACCTCCTGAAAGGGAGGCGGCTGGTTAGCCCAACCTCTCTGGTCGAGAGTTGGTCCTAAAAGGGTTAGAAACAGCTTGTCTCTTTGTTTTATACTCGTTTCCGGTGATCATTTGCGCATGTGTATAATTCCTTAGAAAGCGGAAGTGACGTCGTCCATGTGTGCGTTCATGTGCGCCTGTGTGAGTACATATGTGTGCATTAGCATTTGTGTCTATACACGTGAATGTGAGTGTATGTACGCGAACGTGAATATGTGTACATGTGTGGACGTGGGCGCGTATGTTTGTGTGCGCGTATGTATATGACATAGCTTGAAATGTTAATGTGTTTTTTGTGAAACTTGAAAAAGGCTCGTACAGCTTTTTAGGTGGTCTTATTATGCAACCGAATCTGGATGTTTTTTATGAGTGCAGAGTGTCTTGTGGCGTGTATTTAGAACAGGTGTGTCATTGGTTGTGGTGGTGCTGGTTTGTTCCATGGGTGTGTAATTTATTGTAATACCAACTGTGCTGATTCTCCATGAAATTCTGAGAATATCACAGATGTGGATGCATATGCTTCTAGGTTCATTGTTGCTGCAGACCTCTTTTCTCGCAGATGCTTGTGGTTTCTCTGAAGCAACTTATAGTAATGAGACAACGCAATGGAGTTTCATTCTATATTAATAAACAAACTTTATTTGTTATCTTCGTTAGTAGAGTGTACAAGGGAGAAACGGGTTAGTAGGTTGAATGTTCTTGTGTAGACATAGAATTAATATATTGCCGGCTTGAAAAAACGTCCATGCCAAATGTTTCTTGTTAGAACTAGTGCATAAATGTTAAAATATGCACACTAGACGATAAACTAAATGATATGACGTATGTACATACACACATTTACACGTACATGAATATACAGATAAAATATAAACCCGTTACATGTGTCTCCAATATGTACCCAACTATTCAACATGTCTCCAATATGTCCCGTACATAACACATCCTATGGAATGTTCGTAGGGAAAGTGTGTTACCTTCTGCACTTGAGTCCACTTTGCCTTTAATATGTAGGTGCTTGGTCTATTGATAAGACTTATTTGCAATTTTGTGGAGATTATCGTCCAATTATCTTTGCTGCTAAATTGAATCAAATGTCAGCTGTTCGAACTCTCTGTATTATAATTCAATTTGTGTCTGACTTCATCGAGCAGATTCGATTGTTGTGCTTTTTACTCTGAGTCTCACGCGGTTGTTTTTGAGTTGTGTGTGTTGTGTGTGATTGTTCTTCTTGTCTTGTTTTCATTCTTATCTACGCTCTAAATATGTGTACATTACAAATACTTCTGTAAATTGAATGAAAGCTTAATTTTGAAATTTCTTAGGGGTCCATAATTTTGTTAAAGATTATCAAGTTCGAAGCTCATGAAGAAAGCCAGGGATTATTTAAGCCTTTACCTTAGCATGGACTATAAGACAAACTCCTGTGATATTCTGTATGCAAATGACTATTAAGAAAAACAACGAAGCTGATTGTCCTCGTATGACCAAATCACCTAACAGGGATTGTTCTCCGTCAGAAAAAAAAATATTTATGACTGCTACAACTACATTGCCCAAAACGTTATAGAAGTAACAAACAAGATGAGGATAGTAGTCCCAATAGATTTTTCCTATTTATTTTCATTGATCTTATCAATCTGCAAAGGAAAAACATGTATGGAACTCGGCGTCATAGGAGACACAGAATAAAGAGAAAATACCTCTGAGTACAATACACTCGTTTTATTTACGCATTAACAAACTTTAAGAAGATAAAGAACATAGCATATCTGTGGTTTGAGTTGTCCCCCTTTGCAAATTGGCTGTTTGGAGAAATGGAAAACTAGATGGCTCTGTGTGGTTTGAGTTGTCCCCCTTTGCAAATTGGCTGTTTGGAGAAATGGAAAACTAGATGGCTCTGGTTGATAGTCAATTTGCATAAGTGGAGAAATGGGCAGCATATAAACGGTACTTTTTTAAAGCAGGGGTGAAGAGCACAGAGAGTGAAACGACGGTTGGAAGAAATGACGACGAATTCTTTTTGTGTTGGTGAATTATTTTTTGACGTTGAAGAGCTCGACCTTTTGGAAGGAACAGCTGTGTCTTATATATTTTTTTTAATTTCTTTTTTTTTCCTACTTCACTACAAGCTATTTCGGCGGGAACTATGGAAGCAAAGAGGATCAGCAGTGAAATGCTTAAGACGTTCTCTGGAGAGGGAGATGTTATAACCTGGCTGATCAAGGTTAAACTTGTTGCTAAGTTGCGGGACATCGCGGATGTAGCCAGCTTGATACCGCTGTATCTTGATGGTGATGCTTTGGCCCTATATCTGGAGATGCGGGAGGAGGATCGACTGTCTGTTGACGCCATTGAGGAAAAGTTGAAGGAAGCATTTACCGAAGGACCGTTTGTGGCATATGGCAAACTAAGCCATATGCTGTGGACCGGAGAGCCTGTAGATGTTTACGCCAACAATATCAGGAGGTTGACGGGACTAGCAGGATTCAATGGAGGAGGCCGTCGACAGATGGTTAAGATGGCTTTTATCAATGGCCTCCCGGACCATATTTCTATAGCTCTGCAGCAACAGCCCGGTGTAAATACTATGGAGGTGGCGGAGTTGATTACACAGGCTAGGGTGCTGGCCAGGAAAAAAGAGAGTGAGCAGGGAATCGTAGCTGTCGCTCAACGAAGCAAACTGCAGCAGGAAATTGTGAAGGACGAAAAGCAGAGAGGACTATGGCAGAGACCCAGGTTCTCTGGCAGATGCTACCGATGCCAAGGCCCCCATATGGTGAGGGAGTGCAGGGAGCCAAAGCCAGAAGTCACGTGTTACCGCTGTGGGAAATCGGCCACATCAGCAGATTCTGTTCCCAGGGAAAACTAATAGGGGGAGCCACTGCGCCGGTGGCTACCCCACTTATTCGATGAAGGCGCTTCAGGGTATGTCACCACAAGTAGAGGTGACCCTAAATGGACGAAGTGCAAAAGCCCTTGTCGACACGGGCTGTACTTCAACAATTATCACCAAAGACATGGTTGACACATGCAATGGAACCAGCAGCATTACGGCAGTTGACGGCAGAGAGGTGAAGTGCAATGGCACAAGTATCGTTCGGTTGATGGTATGTGGGATGTCACTAACAATCCAGGCGATTGTTATTAACAAAATTGTCACGGGTGTCGATGTGGTTCTAGGGATGGACGCAATTGCTCGACTAGGGGGCGTTATGGTATATAGGAACTCCGTGAGATTTGGAGGACATCAAGGGGCTGCAGGTGTGCAATTCGAAAAAGGTGTCACAGGAACGGCCGGGTTAGACAAAAGTTGCACGATAGAGGATCAAGATTTCTCTGCAACCTTTGATGGTGAGAAATGGACAGTCAAGTGGGCATGGAAGGGAGAACCTCCCATACTGAACAACAGAGTGGAATGCTACGAGCATACGTTGCGAGGAGGCACAAGATTTGAATTTGAGAAGGAGGTGGACCGATGGATCTCAGAGGGGATTTTAAGACCATGGACGGAGAAGGCGGAAGGTGTGCTGCCGAAAATGGCGGTTGTTCAGCCCACAAAACAAAAAGTTCGGCCAGTACTGGACTTCAGGGAGCTGAACGTACACGTTGCGTGTCACACGGGAGGCGATGTGATGGACGTGTGCGGAGAGACCATGCGAGAGTGGAGGCAGATTCAGAAGGCTGCGACGATTGTGGATTTAAAAATCTGCATACCTACAGATCTACATTTCACAGGAATTCTGGAAATACCAGCTGGTAAGATACGTACTGCCTGACTAGGTTGGGTTTTGGCCTGAATTCTGCACCAAAAATCATGGCAGCGATTCTCAAAACGGTGCTAAGCAAGGAGGACGCAGTCAGAAGAGCCACCAGTTCCTACATTGATGATATTTTGGTGGATGAGACGGTAACAACTGCGGAGGACGTAGTAAAACACCTCAACAGCTTTGGGCTAATTGCAAAACGCCCGGAATCGTTGGAGGGAGGAGCTGTGTTAGGGCTCCAACTAAGAAAGGACCAGATAGGACGGTTAGTGTTCCGGAGGGGAAATGAGATCCTGGAGGTGTCGGAAAAATTGAGCAGGCGAGAACTCTTCTCAATATGCGGAAGACTGGTGGGCCATTACCCTATTGCAGGATGGCTACGGACTGCATGTAGTTATATCAAAAGGCTAGCTAGTGGAGCGAAGTGGGAGGATGGAGTTGATAAAGAGACTGTGGACATTATGAGAGAGATTATTGAAGAGGTGAAGAGGGAGGATCCAGTGAGAGGTGTTTGGCATGTACCCAACAGTGCAGAAGGTGTTGTGTGGTGTGATGCAAGCTGTATAGCAGTGGGGGTCACCTTGGAGTTAGTTATTTCGAACTACTATTTTCATATGTAAGGAAAACACACATGCATTTAACCCGACGCATACATGTTTAATGACTATCTTCTTTTCCCTTCAGAAAATAACCAATAATATGTTAGTAAATGTTAGGTACGGGCAAAAATGTACGAATAAAGATGGGGGGGCATAGTTTTGAAAGCCGATTTATCATAATTTTTTGTAGGTTTCCAACTACTTTTTGATTGTCTTTGAAAGATTAGAGATTAAAGTTAAGGACTAAACGTAATTTCCATAAGGAAAACATATCTGTACACGTAAAAAAAAAGTTATGAAAAATGTTTTCGCGGTTTCAAGTTAAATAAATTCATTGTAAAAAGCCTTTAAAAGATAAATATTAGTTTTCTAGGTCTATTTCAAAGATAATTAGTAAAGTTATATTGAATTAAATTTAAAAAAAAACTTGTACAAAAAAATAATTAGACCCAAAATTGAGTGATTCTGCTGTTTGCAAAAGCACAACCAATTAAAGTTTTGTAAACACAGAATATACGGAAACACAAAATATCAGCCAGTCGAACCCCTCCACCGTACTGTATACCAATACTCTATCGCTGACTGGGATAGCTTCCGTACATTCATATCTGATCTACCTCTGCATTCCATGTTTAAAAAGGATTTGTCCTCTATAGTATCAGACCTAACCGAATGGTTAATTGTAGGCATAGACCGATTCATACCATCTAAAAAATTCCAACAAAAACCTAACAGCCAGCCATGGTTTTCCCCAGAATGTGCTGCTGCCATCGCGCACAGAAATCACTTTTTCCATAGCTACAAACGTAATAGATGCACTGAGACTAAAGCTGCTTTCAGGGACGCCAGCAACCACTGTAAAAGAGTAATAAAAAATGCAAGAGATTGTAAATAATTGCTGTTATCTCATATGAATAAGACACAACACAAATACTAACTTGAATGATTATTTTATTTTTAAGTTAAACACTGCGAAGTATTGGTAAGATACATTATGTAGCAGTTTTTATAAACGCGTGCGTACTGGACTTAGTCGCATGAACTCTCTGACTGTAGTAGTTATAAAGGACACCCACACCTACCCTCGTCTCTATGGACGATAGCAGGCGGTGGGGGACGAGTCAGCAAGCAGGACCACCCGGCGAGAGGAAGGCCAAAGAATCAGAATTGTCTCTTTTTCACTGTAGGGAAAGGAAGGTTTAATATAATGCAAAAGGGAATGGTAGTATTAATTTTGCTTTTGTGGCCTAAATCTTTGGTCAGTACAGAGAGGTACCCTGCCAGTAGACGGAGTGCTCATATATATATGTATATATATATATATGTATATATGTATATTTTTATTTTTTTTATTTATTTATTTTAAAAAGAAATTTTTGATAATAAATGTATTCAGTATATTTTTTCCATGTAACTCTCCTACTTGAAGTTCTTGTTTTTATCTCATGTTCCTGCACTTTTTCGGGGAGTAAAATGTCGTTGTTTTTATTTTTGTTGATAGTTGTATTTTGCGTACATTTTTGCTTGTTTTCAATGTAAGGTTTCAAACGGTCTATTGAAACTTGTATATGCGTGTTTGGGTTCGTTTCTATTAGGAAATATTTCGGTGTTCGTTCGAGTACAATGTAAGGACCTGAATAGGGTGCTTCTAATGGTTTTCGAACGCGGTCTATCCTAATCCAAACTTTATCACAGGTTTGAAGTTGATTTGGTACGTACGTTTTCTTTGTTGATTTATCTCTGTTTGAAAAGTCTGTTAGATCAAATTTTTCCAGTTTTGTGTAGTTCTCTTGTAAAATTTTGTGTAATTATTTCTGTATTTTCTGTACCAATCATTAGTTGTGGTAATAACATTTGTGTACCTGTGACCGCATAAAATGGGGAAAAATTAGAGTCGTTGGGCATACTTCGAATTCCTAAGAGGACTATTGGTAGAGCTGAAATCCAAGATTCTTTTCGGGCCATTATAGCTGCTTTAATAGTTCTATGTGCTCTTTCTATAAGTCCGTTGCATTGCGGATGATAAGAAGTCGTTCGTAATCTATAGAATCCAATAATTTTTGACAATTCAAGGAATAGTTCGCTTTCAAATTGTGTGCCTCTGTCAGTTATGACATGCAGTGGAACACCAAAGCGAGTAATCCATGTGTCAACAAAAGCTTCTGCTACAGTTTGTGCTGTAATATCTGCTATAGGTTGTGCTTCTATCCATCGACTGGTTCGATCTATACATGTTAAAACATACCGACATGGGCTTGTATAAGGATTGTTGGCACGTTTTGCTGGGGGTAATGGTCCAACTATATCAATGTGTACGGTCTGGAATCTTGATGATGGTATTTCCAACGTTTGAATTGGTGATTTAGTATGTCTGTATATTTTTGCTTGTTGACAAGATGTGCATGATGCACATAATTCTTTAATTGTTTTATCCATATGTGGCCAGTAAAATCTAGCCTTAATCATTTTGATAGATGATTTTATTCCAGGATGTGATACTGGATGTAAGCTGTCAAAGATAGATTTCCGTAGTGTGTATGGTACAAAAGGTCTAGGGTATGACGTTGATGTATCACATAACACAAATTGATATTTTCCATATAATGTGAATTTCTTTAAGTCTGGATAGGACTGTATTTCGGTGTCTCTTTTCTGTGCATCTGTGAGTGCAGGGAGGTCGTACATATCTATTTGTACAGCAAATGTTGGGCGAGATAAACAATCTGCAACTATATTTTGGTCACCCTTCACATGGGCAATATCTGTAATTAATTCTGGGACGAAGTAAAGAATAGATACCCTGTAGCAGACGACACCGCCTGGCGGTGCCAGGTGCACAATTCAACTAACACCGGTGATTCGACCTTGACATTGGCACAAGCACACGGCGTCGGTTGTTTGTAAACACGTCAAATAGCAAACATGCTCGAATATTCACCAGCATTTTTTTAAAAATATATTTACAAAACCTTTGAAGATTTAAAAGAAAAAGTATATATTTACAAAACATTTTTTAAAAATAAGTAACAAAACGAACGTATTTAAATAAAAGATATTTAAATAAACGGGTGTCTCTTTCTATTTTGGATTTTTGCGACCAAGATTGATTTTTATGTACCGTGTTTTGGGGGGTTCTGTGTGCGTTTTTAAGACAATTCAATATTTATTCTTTAAAACATTAACTTCAGTGACAATATATTTTCAAAATAATATTTTTAAATATTACATTTTTACGAATATTCGCGAGCAAGATTTAAAAAAAAAAAGACGAGGTGTTTTTTTTTTTCAATTAAATTATAAACTTTATTTGAACTTTCAACAAACTTTTACAGACAGTTTTTTTTTAAATAAAAATTATAAAAAGATTTCTATCT
The DNA here is from genome assembly GCF_053919585.1 of Euprymna scolopes. NCBI lineage: Eukaryota > Metazoa > Mollusca > Cephalopoda > Sepiida > Sepiolidae > Euprymna > Euprymna scolopes. The sequence goes on from NC_136485.1 coordinate 3,927,970, forward strand.
TGTGATACTACATTTCATCTTTATAAAAATAAAAGTTATAAAAAGATGTGAATAAAATAATATTTTTTTTTTTATCTCAATTGTTTATACTTGTGATTTTATTATGCATAAAAATTGCCTCGGCCTAAAAGGATTTCTCCTTCACTGACCACCGACATACATCGCACTGTAAATAAATATTGAATTGTATCAAAAATGCACAAAAAAGAAATGGCCAAAACCGTATAGAATGAACCTTTTTTTATAAGTTTTATTCAAACAGTCTTTATTTGAACTTAATGGACTGGGACTGTTGTTTTTTTTATTATTTATTAACTGTTTTATTCTTTTTATCAAACAAAAATAGAACTTTTATAATGAAATATATATTATGGACTGTTTTTCAAACATCGAAATTTTAAAATTAAAGTTTTATTTAAAACAAAAAAAAAGACAAGGTGTTTTTTCTTTTCGAGATATTTTTTTTCACCATTTATTACTTTGAAATTTTATTCAACAATGAAATGATAAAAAAAAAACTTTTCGTTAAATATATTTTTAAAAAATTATTATAAAATATCCATAAAGTCTATTTTTATGTAGGTATGTGAAAATGCCAAGGCTTTTACGAGGGTTAAGTGGCATTGGTAACTTGTGTAAGCCGTAATTCTGTGCACTGAGGTATGTGTCATAAATTGGCCCCTGCCACCTATATCCGGGGGGTTAACTACACCGCAGGGATACTGATGAGGTAGCACACATGTTTCGCTACATGCTGGTATTTGAACTATTTCCATACGTTTAGTAGAAGTGTAAAAAATTTTGAAGTGAAGTTTTGTGTCATTTAAATCATCATTATTAGACCTGAAGGTAAGTTGTAATAGTTTTGAAACTATATATATTCGTTAATATAGATATTAAACCTTATTTGTGCGAAATATGAAGCCTATATGACTTTACCTTCATTGGTTTTGAGTTTACCTAAAATGTGAAGCCGTTACGAAAATTTTCAAAATTTCACTAACGCCATATCGTTAACCTACGCACTTTGTTTACAAATATTTTCCAACAACGGCAATGACGCCAAACTACGGCTGGCTAAAAAAATTCTTTTAAATTATTAAAATTTATTTCAGCATAATGAACTTTTAGGATTTAAATTATTTTACTTTCTTTAAACCAAAACATTTCTCCCCGACAAAATGTATTTTTTTCTATTTTATCATTTTATCGAGCTGCTTTTTTTTTCTTCCATTTTGTTACTTTGCTTTTTTATTTTATGATAAACAAATTTACAATTAAAAAAAAATACAAGAGTTATTTTTAAAATTAAAAAATAAAACTTTCATGAATATATTTTTTATTATGCACATTTTGCAAACTTTAAATTCTAAAAGTTTTAATAATTTAAAAGAAATTTTGGGGTTTGTATTACTGTACACATTCGAAAAAGTTGTCAAAAAACAAATATATAACAAATATTATCAAAGACAAGATAAGTTACTTTTCTACCAAACTGGATACAGGTTTTGTTTTTATTCAATGTAACATGTTTATTCAGCTCGAAAAACATGCAGTGCTTACCGTTGTATTGGAAAATTCAAAATGGCGGCCACTCTCTCTTAAACACGGTAAGTTTGGGAAAAGGTGTTATAAATAATAAACTAGACAAAATACTATTAAAAAAACACCGAATATATGCCAACTTATGTCACAGTAACATATGATGAGCGAATTTCTAACAGTATTTTGTCTAGTTTATTATTTATAACATCTTTTCTTGAACTTACCGTGTTAAAGAGAGTGTTGGGCGCCATTTTGAATTTTCCAATACATCGATAAACACTGTATTCGAGTTAAATAAAAACACAAAAAATATATCCAGTTAGGTAGAAAAGTAACTTATCTTGCCTTTGATAACATTTATTTGTTATATATTTGTTTTTTTGACAACTTTTTCGAAATTTTAATTTATATGCTAAAAGAAATTTTTATAATTTATATGCTAAAAGTTCATGAGAAATGTAAAAAAAAAATTATATCTATTAAATAAAAAAAAAAAACGGTGCTTCTGCAGTTTATTTTGACATAAAAAATCAGCATTAGCAGTAGACTTCATATGCGGGGATGTAATATTGCCTTAGTAATTGACTGCATCTTCCGCCCCAGCATCCCCTTTCACCTCTTAATCTTGTAAATAATTCATTAATAAACTTTCAAAATATATTTTTCTTGTTCTCCATTCAATAAGCTCTCCAGTGATATTTGTCTTTTTGAAATCGGACAAGAAATAAGAAAGCTATGATAAAATAACTGTGAAAAATCTTGATATCGGTCACAACTTTGTTAAGGAAATCCATTGATTCTATTGTCAAAAATTAGCCTCAAATTTCAACTTTAGAATTGCTGTAACTTTCTTATTATTTGTCCTACAGAGGTGGTTCAAGTATCATTAGAATGGTCTCTGCATACTCTTTCTGCTGAGCTGTTCCATTTTGAGATATGTTAACTTTGAAATTTTCTTTCACGTACCTATTTTATGTCTGTAAAAGTTTGTTGAAAGTTCAAATAAAGTTTATAATTTAATTAAAAAAAAAAAAAACACCTCGTCTTTTTTTTTTTTTTTTTTAAATCTTGCTTGCGAATATTCGTAAAAATGTAATATTTAAAAGTATTATTTTGAAAATATATTAATTGTCGCTAAAGTTAATGTTTTAAAGAATAAATATTGAATTGTCTTAAAAACGCACACAGAACCCCCCCCCCCCAAAAAAAAAAAACACGGCACATAAAAATCAATCTTGGTCGCAAAAATCCGAAACAGAAAGAGACACCCGTTTATTTAAATATCTTTTATTTAAATACGTTCGTTTTGTTACTTATTTTAAAAAAAATGTTTTGTAAATATATACTTTTTCTTTTAAATCTTCAAAGGTTTTGTAAATATATTTAAAAAAAAATGCTGGTGAATATTCTAGCATGTTTGCTATTTGACGTGTTTACAAACAACCGACGCCGTGTGCTTGTGCCAATGTCAAGGTCGAATCACCGGTGTTAGTTGAATTGTGCGCCTGGCACCGCCAGGCGTCGTCGTCTGCTACAGGGTATCTATTCTTTACTTCGTCCTAATTCTGTAATGATGGTTAGTTGTCTTTGTTGCCTATCTGATTTTGCAGGTTTTAGACTGTGAAATGCACCGCATATTGGTTTATGGTCTGTCAGAAGCAATACTTCGCGACTTTCTATTATGTGGCGAAAGTGTAATACGGCCAAATATGCTGCTAAAAGTTCACGATCGAAAGTGGAATATCTCGTCTGTGTTGCTGTGAGTTTTTTTGAGAAAAACCCTATTGGTACTGGGGTTCCATCGATGACTTGATGTAAGGCAGCACCTACTGCATCTTTGCTGCTGTCCGTTACTAGTTGATATTGGGTACAAGTTGGTTGAGGATGGGGCAATTCTGTTAGGTTACCAAGTATTTTTGTCATAGTAGAGAAGGCTTCTTTTTCCGATGTATTTAAGGTGATTAAACCTTTCGGTGTTAGTCTCATTCTCTCAGATAGGGGTAAGACTAATTTCGCAAATCCTGGTATTAATTTCCTATAAAATCCTACCATACCCAGAAATCTGCGTAGGCTTTTTGCATCTTTAGGGCACGGAAAAGATTCTATTTCTTTAATTTTATTTGCAGTTGGTGTAATTCCTTTTGAATTGATTCTAAATCCTAGGAAGTCAAGAGATGTCACATTGAAGATGGATTTGGAAAGAGATATTTTTAGGCTGTTGTTTTCTAAGATTTGAAAAACTGTGTCGATATCTTGTTTGTGGGATTGTTCGTTTTCACTGAAGATCAATATGTCGTCTATATAAATGAAAACACAGTCGATATCTCGGAAAATTTTGTCCATAAATCTTTGAAATGTAGCCGCTGCGTTTTTTAGTCCAAACGGCATGTATTCATATTGATAGAGTCCCATCGGCGAGATTATGGCAGTTTTTGGAATATCATCGGGGTGCATCTTAATTTGATGATATGCCGAAATCAAATCAATTTTCGAAAATCGCTGTTTATCAGCGAGTTTAGCCGTAAAGGAGTTTATATTGGGGATTGGGTATCTATCACTTTTAGTGATGCTGTTTAAGGCGCGGTAGTCTCCACAACAACAATAGCCTCCACTTTGTTTGGGTACCAGATGTAGTGGGCTTGACCACTCGCTGTCTGAAGGGGTTATTACACCTTCGTTTGTCAAACGTTTGAATTCCTCTTTCGTCGCCGTCAGCTTTCCAGCGGACAGTTGTCTGGATTTAGCGAAAACTGGGGAGTGGCTGCCTGTGTCGATTCTGTGATAAACACCACAGTACTAACTGTTTTTGTTGGTGTGCGGAGAAATAATTTCTGGGTGTTTATCCAGGCTTTTTCTTATGAATACCGGCAGTTCTATTTCATTTATAACCACATTTACTGGTGCTGCAGAATTTAACAGTAACTTTTTTTTGGTGGTAGTAACTGGGTCGTAAATTGTTTTTTTTTTCCACTGTAAGGCCAAATTTATTTAAAAAATCAAGTCCGAGGAGGGGATTGGTGATGTTTGCGATAACAAATGTCCAGGAAAATTATCTTCTCAAACTTGGTATCCCAATTTCGAGGTTAGCTTGGCCGTGGCATTCTATTTTCTCACCGTTGGCAGTGGTTAGCGATACTGGTGTTGGGTGTAATGTGACACCGTTTATCATGGCTGCTGGTATTATCGAGATACTTGCGCCTGTATCTACAATAAAGTTTAATGTTTTTGTCCCTAGTCTTGCTTTGACTTGTAGTAGTTGCGAACTCAAGGGGACGGACATGGCTCGCGCAACTAGTTTTCCGAGTCACTTGGTGTGGGTGTGGGTGGGCATGAGTTTGGTAACATTTTTATGTTTCGCTTCCCTGGCCATTTGCACCAGGGTTTGCAGGTTCTGGCTTGTTCCGCGAAGTAAATATGTGCTCTACATATCCTTGTCCTTTGTTCGGGGAAAAATGGTTTAACACCTATCGGTATCCGAACGTTTCTCTTGTTTTTGTCAATATGTTGAGATTGCTGAGCGGTAAACGCTGTTGCATTTATATTATTTAACAAGGGCATTAGTTCGCCCGCTAGTTTTCCTAGTTGAGATGGGTTTAATTCTTTCTGTGAGGCAATGACCGGGGAAATTGTTGCGGGTAAGGCTTGTAAAAATTTATGAAGAACAATCTCTTCGCCAATACCTATTCTTTTTGCAATAGACAGCATCTCTTGAAGATAAGCGGAAGGGCGGCCAGTTATAGTGTTAGTTGACATTAGTTTGTCGAGCAATTCCGGCTTGGTCCTTTCGTGGGACTCAATTAAGGAGCATTTTAGTTCCTCATATTTCCTGCCTTCTAAAATATTTATCGGTATTTTAGCTACCACTTCTGCAGGCAGTGATGATATGACAGCGTAAAATTTGGTTGTTAAAGCTGTTATGTTGCGTAGGTGGAATTGGGCTTCCAGAATGGAAAACCAGCCATTTACTGCCGTTTCCATAAATTCAGGAGTTTTTATGTTTATTTGTTGCACACTGGATTCTTCCATTTTCTTCCTTTCTTTTTTTTTTATATATATATGTGTGTATCTTTTCTTTTGTGTGTGTGTGTGTGTGTGTGTGTGTGTGTGTGTGTGTGTGTGTGTGTGTGTGTGTGTGTGTGTGTGTGCGTGTGTGTGTGTGTGTGTGTGTTGACTAGGAAGGAGGGGGAAATATAGTATTGTTGTACTTACGTCGAAGGTTTTCTTTGAAACGTTTGCGACGAAAATGTGTATTTTCCTGAAGATTCCAAAGTGTTTTTCATTTCTTTTCGGTACGAGTCCAGTTTACGTTGTTCATTTCTTAGTGTAAAGTTCTTTTGATGAGGTGCAGTGTTCTTTAGGCGGGATCACCATTGTAAATAATTGCTGTTATCTCATATGAATAAGACACAACACAAATACTAACTTGAATGATTATTTTATTTTTAAGTTAAACACTGCGAAGCATTGTTAAGATACATTATGTAGCAGTTTTTATAAACGCGTGCGTACTGGACTTAGTCGCATGAACTCTCTGACTGTATTAGTTATAAAGGACACCCACACCTACCCTCGTCTCTCTGGACGATAGCAGGCGGTGGGGGACGAGTCAGTAAGCAGGACCACCCGGCGAGAGGAAGGCCAAAGAATCAGAATTGTCTCTTTTTCACTGTAGGGAAAGGAAGGTTTAATATAATGCAAAAGCGAATGGTAGTATTAATTTTGCTTTTGTGGCCTAAATCTTTGGTCAGTACAAGATCTATATGCCCAGTCTGTTAAATCCAAAGTTCCTGATCAGCAGCTTGGTTCCCACTGTAAACATAACACTGAGTTATGTACCCTTAACCCGAGCTCTCCAGGAAGGAGAGAGAAAAAGGGACTGTCATGGCGGACCCAATAAAGGTACACATGTACGTCGCTTATCGAGGCTAACTACTGTGTCTTGTTGTCTTTCCCTTATTAATTATACATGGTGTCAGGAGTCGGATAAAAACAAAAATAACGAAACAAAGGAAAAATACAACGACCCATCCTAAAAATAAAACGTGAAAATACGTATGAACGATCAAGGACGCACCCTCACCACGTGGTAAACTTTTGTCGTTTCTTTGTTTGTTTTGTTTTTAATATCCAGTCAGTATACATATTCAATACTTTTTGACACTCTAGTTAAACACAAATATGTCTAACCCAAACGAAGCTTCACCAAAACATGCCGAAATCGACCCAATTTCTTTAATGTTACAAATGCAACAACAACAACTCACCATGCAAGAACAGATGACGAACCTCATGGCACGCCTTCTGCCCACCGGGCAACACGCCCCCACCCCATTGTCGCGCCAGTCACGGGTGAAGCCCGAGCGACCAGTAATAGAACCTGACTCATCAGACAATAAATGGATCATTTTTAAGGATGCATGGCTTCGTTATAAGGAGATGACACAACATAACGACCCCACAGAAATCCGAAATGAGTTACGATCTGCATGCAATTCATCTGTCAATGAGATGTTATTCAATTTTATTGGTTCGGATGCCCTACATAATGCTACAGAGGAGCAGCTGCTGGAATATATTAAATCCGTTGCCGTGAAAACCGTCCATCCCGAGGTATACCGTCAGCAGTTCTTTGTAATGAGGCAAAGTGATGGGGAGACTATCACATCCTTTATTTCCCGGTTGAAATCACAAGCGATGCTCTGCGCTTTCAATTGTGGCAACCAGCAATGTACAATGTCATTTTCCGAAGACATGATCAAATCTCAAATCATTGCCGGATAACGGGACACCTCCCACCAGAGCAAAATTTTAGCAAAGATTACGTCCCTGCCAACTCTAAATGACTTAACTAGACGTCTCTTGACTCTAGAATCTACCGCCAGAGCATCAAATCACTTCCGACCAGCAGAGATCACACAAGTGGCCCAATTTAAATCTGCGTCATCAAGAAAGTTTCCACCACCAGACAAGACCAAAAATGATAATGGCAAATGCAAAGGTTGTGGACACAAGGCACACCCAAAAGGACGAAGACAATGCCCCGCTTGGGGCAAATCATGCCACAAATGTGGCAAAGAGAACCACTTCTCAACCACATGCCATGGCACAGCATCGTCAAATGCCATAATGGGAGACTACCCAAATGACAGCCAAGATGAAGATTCTTCGTTCATATCGACAATGACTGTGCAACCTAAATGACTAGAGGAAGAAGAGGGGATCCCGCATGGGTCATGGACCAACAACAAGTTCACACCAAGCCGACCAGAGCCACCTCCATTTTTCAATGTTACTATCACATTAGATACAATGGTCCACCAACATCTCGGATGATTCAAACATATAAATATGAAACACCAACCCGTCCAATTGCTCGCTTTGGCAGACACAGGAGCTCAGACAAGTACAGCTGGTGTGGACTTATTGAACAATCTGGGGTGCACTTCTGAACATCTGCTGCGCACCAGACATCGGTTACGTGCCGTTAATGATGACAACCTGCCCATTAAGGGGGCCTTAATTGCCACGATGTCACTCGGTAAGGCAACATGTTCGGAGGTGATATACATCAGCCCAAGGGTTAAGGGCCTGTATATATCACAAATGGCCCTGAAAAAACTCAAAATTATCAACGACGACTTTCCAGCACAAATTAATAGTCTGGTAGCTACAACAAAGATGGACCACAAACCAACTGACCAAATGTTAGCCCCATGCGGATGCCTATACAGATCACCATGCCCACCACTGCCAGACAAGCTCCCGTTTCCTGCCACACCGGAATATCGAGGAGAGATAGAGAGCTGGATCAAATGCTATTTTGCCAGCAGTGCATTTAATACATGTACACACCAGAAATTGCAGACCATGACCGGAGAACCGCTTACTATCACATTCCTCGACAACCACCAACCTAAGGCTGTTCACAAACCAATCCCTGTCCCTCACCACTGGAAAGAAGCTGTCAAATCCCAGCTTGATGCAGACGTAGCACTGAACATCATTGAACCAGTGCCAGCAGGGACACCAACGACATGGTGTTCGAGAATGATCACCGTGCCCAAAAAAGATGGCAGCCCTAGAACGGTCGACCTCCAAAATTTAAATGCAATGACAAGACGAGAAACACACCACACACCCTCCCCATTCAATCTTGTCAATACGATACCCCCAGGAAAAAAGAAAACTATTCTGGATGCCTGGAACGGATATCACAGTGTTCCTCTGGCTGTAAAGGCACGGGATGCCACCACTTTCATAACAGAATGGGGCAGATACAGGTATTTGCGAGCCCCCAAGGTTTTCAAGCGTCCAATGATGGTTACACAAAGAGATTCGACACCATTACAGAAGGTTTCCCTCGTGTTGCTCGCTGTGTGGACGACTCTATCTTGTGGGATGATGATATGGCACTATCCTTTTGGCACACCATTAGATACATCATACTATGTGCTGAAAAGTGAATAGTATTTAACCCAGAAAAATTCCAATTCGCAAAAGACAATGTAGAGTTTGCTGGCTTCGACATTAGCTTAACAGGGTACAAACCATCTCAAAAATTACTTGAGGGCATCAGAAACTTCCCATCACCGACAAACATTACAGGAGTTAGATCTTTCTTTGGTTTGATTAACCAAGTTTCATATGCGTTTGCCCAAGCACCCATCATGTCACCCTTCAGAGAACTACTGAAACATAACAGCAGGTTTTACTGGGACGATACATTGGAACAACTCTTCCAGCAATCCAAGGAAACAATCCTAGAAAACATCCGGGATGGCGTTCGAACATTCGAAATAAATCGCCCAACATGTCTGACTACAGACTGGAGTCGAACAGGAATAGGATTTACCCTACTCCAAAAACATTGTGCATGCCCATCCACAATGGACCACCGTTGTGAGCGAGGACATTGGAAAGTTGTATATGCTGGCTCCCGATTCACTAGACCTGCTGAGAACCGGTATGCACCAATTGAAGGGGAAGCTTTAGCTATAAAGTTTGGATTGGAAAGCTGCAAAATGTTTGTTTTAGGATGCCCCCACCTAATACTTGCTATTGATCACAAACCCCTTGTGCCGATATTCAATGATCGTAGCTTGGACGAAATAAAAAATCCCAGGATTTTAGATATCAGAGAGCAGATCCTGATGTACCAATTCAGGGCCATATCAATACCAGGCGACGCCAATGGTGGAGCAAATGCCATGTCCCGTATCCCTACACATACCACCAAGGTCGCAGCAGCGGAATTGGATAGCATGGAAGAAGCGTTGCAAGCTGGAATAGAATCCTGATACAACCAAGAAACATCTCCTATCAAGATGGTGCGCATACAGCAAGAAGCCGCGATGGATCACCAATACATGAACCTCGTGGAAACAATAGAACAAGGATTCCCTGAACACAAGGATCTTCTACAGCCAAATATTAAATAGTTTTGGAATATGCGAAGCGAAGCGACCTATACACAGTTCAGTCTCTAGTATTCAAGGAAGGCCGCATATTAATTCCAAAAAACCTACGTCGCGAACTCATCGACCAACTCCATGTTGGCCACCAGGGGGTCAACAGTATGAGAAGCAACGCCAGACAACGTTTTTTTTTGCCTGGTATGGGAGCACAATTGCAGGAAAAGCGCAATCAGTGCAAGCGCTGTAACGAAATTGCCCCATCAAACCATAAAGAACCTGCAATGGAGCCTGTCCACCCAGAATACCCTTTCCAGTCGACAGTAACAGATATTTTCAACATGGCGGGACGGAAATATATGATATATGCTGACAGATATTCAGGTTGGACAGAGGTATCTTCAATGCAACAAGACGCCAGGATCTCCACAGTATGCAACATCTTACGCAAGTATTTTGTGAATTATGGTGTGCCGGAGGAAATTGCTTGTGACGGTGGACCCCCATACAACTCTGATGAGTGGAGGACATTTCTCAAAACATGGGGCATATCCCTCCGAGTCTCGTCGGCATATTATCCACAAAGCAATGGCAGAGCTGAGGCAGCTGTCAAGCATATGAAGAGGATATTAACAACAAATGTTAGCCCCAATGGTTCACTGGATACAGATGAAGTGGCAAAAGCACTGCTACTCCATCGCAACACACCACCACCTGACATAGGTGCGTCACCATCAGAACTTCTATTCGCTCGTCCCCTGAATGACCACTTACCAAACCCCACGAAATTTCGCCGTGAATGGTTGGAACTCGCCGACATGCGCGAGAGGGCCATTAACCAGCGTTTCCTCAACAACATGAAACACACTGAAAACAGGCAACAACTCAACCCACTAAGAATTGGGGAACATGTGTCAATTCAAAACCAACATGGACACAAACCACTGCGCTGGGATAACACCGGCACGATTGTTGAAACTCTCCCCCACGGACAATACCGTGTATTAGTTGATGGCAGCAGAAGAACTACACTCCGAAACCGCCGTTACCTTCGCAAAATAAGCACGGATAGCCGCAACCTGGCTCATGATGACACCCTACCAGATGACCTACCAAACAGAATCAGGATCCATTCCCCACAGTCACCTACAAACTCAAACCCAGTACGCCCAGACAGCCAACAACACCCTCAAATACAAATAACACCAACCCCACCTTCCACACCAGGTACTTAAATAAAGAATGAACCCCTGAAAATGACAGATACAGGGCAGAATGAAAGATCTGAAGCTAGGTCTAGACCTATCCGTAACAGACGATTACCGTCTAGATTTAAGGACTTCCAGCTTGGATGATAATAATAATAATAGTGGTAATAAAATAAAAAAAAATAAAAAAATAAATAAAAATAACATGTAAACATAACACTGAGTTATGTACCCTTAACCCGAGCTCTCCAGGAAGGGGAGAGAAAAAGGGACTGTCATGGCGGACCCAATAAAGGTACACATGTACGTCGCTTATCGAGGCTAACTACTGTGTCTTGTTGTCTTTCCCTTATGAGTGAAGTCCTTCCCTCTTAATTATACACCCACCAGTTTTGGCAAATAACAAATAGGATCCTGAACAGAAGTGTGCGTTCTATCCCAACCATTATCAATGGACCAGAGGTAATCTCGTCAGCATCAGACAAGGCCCAACTATTTGCAAAGAACTTTGCAGCTAATTCTACCCTGTGCGACGAAGGCCATCAACTCCCCATATTTACTCCTATAACACAAAACATGCTAGGTAATATACAAATATCTGTGCATGAGGTCGCCAAGCTAATCAAGAACCTTAATTCCAGTAAAGCAACTGGCCCTGACGGGCATCCCAATTATAGTGTTAAAAAATCTTCAACCTGAACTTGCTCCCATACTTACGAAACTGTTTAAGCGTTGTCTTTACCAACACCCTGGAAAGCCTCATCAGTATGCCCTATATTTAAGAATTCAGGTGATAAGTCATCTCCCTCTCAGTACAGACCTATAAGTCTCCTGTGTGTCATGAGTAAGTTGCTGGAATCCACACTAAATAGAGAAATAGTCAACCACCTCAGCAGTAATAACCTCCTTAGTGACACGCAATATGGTTTCCATTCTGCAAGATCTACCGCAGATGTGCTAACGGTTATATCTCATAGGATTAGCAAATCTCTTGACAAAGGCTACCTTTCTAGGGCAATTGCTCTCGACATATCAAAGGCCTTCGACAAGGTATGGCATAAGGACCTACTTCACAAGATTTCCAGCTACGGTATAACTGGAAATGTTTTCAAAATCATTAAATCATTTCTCTTCGATAGGCTCATAAGAGTAGTGGTCGATGGACAAAAATCAGAGGCCTGCAGTATTAATGCTGGAGTCCTTCAGGGGTCCATCCTGGGCCCAACTCTCTTCCTGATCTACATCAATGATCTCCCTAAAAACATACTTAAATTAAATCATTCGTTGACATCTATGCTGATGACACGACCATCTACGGCAACACATCAAAGGCTGTAAATGACAAAGTTCTCTCTGATTCTCTCTCCTCTGATCTCGAGCGCGTGGTTCAGTGGGGGAAGACGTGGCTGGTTACCTTTAATGCATCTAAAACCAAACTCCTATCTTTACACCATTAACGCTCTGATCCCCATCTGGCATCAATTGTGATGAATGGCTCTCACCTAGGAGAAGCTCAATGTTTTGACAAGCTTCTGGGCTTGACCTTTACTCCTGATATGAAATGGAACATGTACATCAAGTCTGTTACCAGGGTCGCTGGAAAGATGGTGGGTTCCTTCTACTGCTCCAGAAGATATCTCACTACTGGTGCAATTCTCTATCTATATAAAAGCCAAGTACGTCCAAGGATAGAATACTGCTGCCATATCTGGGCAGGAGCTGCTAAAATAGCCTATCCTGCCTTGATAGAGTACAAAATAGACTTCGTGGCTTAGTGGGGGATGCCCTTTTCTCTTCCCTGCAACCTCTCTCCCACAGAAGAGACGTTGCAAGCCTGTTTTTGTTTTACCGTTATTTCCATGGCAAGTGCTCGTCTGAGCTCCAATCTCTGGTCCCCCCTCGCCAATCTTTCACGAAAAACACGCGTCTAGCTGAAGCCACTGCGAAAAATTTCCCCCACTCTATATCTGTGCCTAAATCAAAACGCGGATTCCATGAACAAAGCTTCTTTCTTAGAACAGCATGCCAGTGGAACTCTGTTCCATCTGCCTGTTTCCCACCTGACTACAACTTGGATGTCTTCAAATCCAACGTAAACAAATTCCTGATGAACCGCCCCCTTAAGTAGACATTTTATGAAATCTGAACACTAACATACAACGTACTGTACATGCAATAACCCTTATCCCTGAGTGGCTTCCGGGCCTTGATAAGTGGTGACCTCCTTGTAAAAAAAAAGACTGTGAAAATGATGTCTTGTAATTAAAATGGATGAAGGGGTGTGCTAGTTTTTTCCCAGGCGTGCGTCCATACATTCCTATTCTGAACGATTGTATCATTTTTACCATTTTCTAATTTAATTATTTTCCTATGTTCCTGTTTTTGAATTATTTTTTTTTTTAATTATTGTTAAATACTATATACGAAGTCTGTTATGCTGAAAGTTTCACATTCATTTAAGCAAGGAAAATATTAAAATCATACATATAAAAATTAATCTAAACCTGTAATTTAAAAAAGTAACGCAGAAATATTTCTTGCTATTATAATTTTTTGTGTGAAAATATTAAATAAACAATGTTTAATTCAATGATAATATCGGTAGTTCGAGAAATTAATTTTTCTTAGAGTTATATCGAATTCTTTAATACAGACTTTAGGGGCTTTTATCGTAATGTTCCTGTAAAAATTATTTTTTTTGTTATATTTATGATGCTTTATTTTGATCTAAAAAGCAAAAAAAAAAGTCATTCATTTCTTTTTTACTACTGAAACCATGATTTTAGTAAAGGTATTTTTTGTTTAAACAAATAATACATTTCCACTGAGATTTAAATAAAATTAATTAGTTCAATATATTCCGTGATCATTATTTGATAAATACTGAAAATTACATTTAAAATTGGTGAATTTTCTGATTTTTGGTGAATTTTTAAGTAAAGGGAGGGTTCAAAATTGTTATTCATTTAAGGCATTGGCATTCATTTTGCACGTACCTAATAAATGTTATTTTATCACGGTACAGCGATCTGGAACATGTTTTTTTCCTCACATACACACACACACACATGTACGCACGCACATATGCACAGACATGTACATATATTCACGTTCACGTATATACACTCACATTCATGTGCATACACACACAGGCTAACGTGCATACATGTACGCACACATATGCGCACTTGTACACATACATGTGAAACGTCACTTCCCCTGAAAGGAATTCCAGACATGCGCAGTCAGAACACTGACCTCGGTATAAAAGTCAACAACAAACATTCAACTTCCTCTTTCTTCCCTTTTGCCTTGGTTCGTCAACCAGACAAGTTCGCGTCCGCAGCTCTTGGCTTGAAGACTTTTCCATGTGGACGACTGCTATAATGCACGTGCGGCTTTGCTGAAGCCAACACCCTCTCTCTCTCTCTCTCTCTCTCTCTCTCTCTCTCTCCCCCTTTCTACATACGGGACTGCCATTTCTTGTTCCACTACTTCATTCCTTTCTTTTTCACGCGCGTATGTCGTCAACAACTGAATGACCACTTGTCCACCTAAACCCTTTATTTTTCAACAGAAAATAAACGACATGTGTATTTTATCCAGCAATTGAGTTTTGTTTCCTTCTTTCCATTCGTTTCATTATTTTCTTTTGTAGCGAGTTAGGATATTTATATCCTGGCCCACAACAGATGTTGCTATTTTTCTGAAGTTTTTCACGCCTTTTAAATTTATATGGATGTGGATGTAAATCGGAGATCTCGTTAAATTTATCTTTAACGGTCCCAGTGATACTCTACCACTTTCGACTTATAGATATGCCTGCACCTGCAACCATCATCTCTAATATTGACGGATTCTGACTGCAAATTAGTGAATGCCAATTCACAAGCCACAATCCTATACCTGGTAACTCCGGCGGGGTTCCTATAGGATAATATTAAATTAAATTACAGTGACATCGTGTTACATATGGGAGCAGGGTGTAAATCTGTGGCGCGCATTTGGAGGTTCTTAGAGTGGCGTTGTTTTACAATTTGTCACTGAGCAGAGGGGCACAACTCTTGTTTACTAAGAGATTCGTTCATTTTTCATGTCATAATTTAGGACGCGATATATATTTTTTTAATCAGAACATTAAAAAAAGTTGCGACGAATTTTTTAATGAAACAAAGTTGATAACATTAATAATACAAAATGTTTTTATGCAACTATTAAGAATACAAAACTATTAAGAGAAACCAACGATATTTTCATTAGATGAAAACATTTTAAAAAAGAAGTTTGGCAATTTTTTTTTTTCATTAAGGTTTTTAAGAAATTAGTCTTTAACCTTAAAAAATACTAAGAATGATTATTATGAAATCATTTCCCACTGATAGGTTCATGCTCTATCCCAACTATCATCAATGGACCTGAGGTAATCTTGTCAGCCAATATTTCCTCCTATATCAGAAAACACTTTATGTGATATACAAATATCTGTGCGTGATGTTGCCAAGCTAATCAAAAACCTTGGTTCCAGTAAAGCAACCGGCCCTGACGGTATTCCAACTATAGTACTCAAAAAACTACAACCAGAACTAGCGCCCATACTTACAAAACTGTTTAAACGTTGTCTTAAGGAGAATTGCTTCCCATCACCCTGGAAAATCTCATCAGCATGCCCTGTATTTAAGAATTCAGGTAATCGCTTATCCCCCCTCTCAGTACAGGCCAATAAGTCTCCTGTGCGTCATGAGTAAGTTGCTGGAATCTGTTAAATAGAGGAGTAATCAACCGTCTTCGAAAAAATATCGTTCTTAGTGACACACAATATGGTTTCCATTCTGCTAGGTCAACAGCAGATGTGCTTACAGTTATATCTCATAAGATTAGCAAATCTCTCACCGGAGGCAACCTTTCTAGGGCAATTGCTCTTGACATATCAAAGGCCTTTGATAGAGTATGGCATAAAGGTTTACTTCACAAGATCTCCAGCTGTGGTATAGCAGGAAATGTCTTCTCAATTATTAAATCATTTGTCTCTGATAGGTTCATAAGAGTAGTAGTTGATGGGCAAAAATCAGAAGCTCACAGTATTAATGCTGGAGTCCCTCAGGAGTCAATCCTGGACCCAAACTCTTTACCTGATCTACATTAATGATCTTCCACATCACATTCTTACATCATTCGTAGACATTTATGCCGATGACACTACTATCTGTGGTAGCACATCTAAGACAGTAAACGACCAAGTTTTCTCTACTCTGATCTTGAGCAAGTGGTTCAATGGGGAAAGAGGTGGATTGTTACTTTTAATGCATCTAAAACCGAGCTTTTATCTTTACATCATCAACACTCTGATCCCTATCTGACATCAATTGAAATGAATGGCTCTTGTCTTGGGGGAGACATCATGTTTTGATAAGCTTCTGGGCTTGACCTTTACTCCTGGTCTTAAATGGAACACATACATTAAATCTGTTACCAAGACCGCTGGAAAAATGATCGGATCCTTCTATCGATCCAGTAGATATCTCACTGCTGATGCAATTCTCTATCTATATAAGAGCCAGGTACATCCAAGAATGGAGTACTGTTGCCACATCTGGGCAGGAGCTGCTAGAAAGGACTTATCCTGACTTGATAGAGTTCAAAATAGACTTCGTAGCCTCGTAGGGTATGCCCTTTTCTCTTCCCTGCAACCTCTTTGTCACAGAAAGATGTTGCGAGTTTGTCTCTGCTTTATCGTTATTTTCATGGCAAGTGCTCGGCTGAGCTCCATTCTATGGTCCCCCCTCGCCAAACTTTCAAAAGAAACACCCGTCTAGCAGAAAACACTATCACTAATTTCCTCTACTCTTTATCTGTGCCTAAACATAAACGTAGATTCCATGTGCAAAGCTTCTTTCTTAGAACTGCACGCCTGTGGAATTATCTTCCGTTTTCCTGCTTTCCAGTTGACTACAATATGGTTGTCTTCAAGTCTAACGTAAGCAAGTTTTTGATGAGCCGTTCCTTATAAGTTAACAAATTTACCGAATTTATATTACTAACGATTACTATATTGTCCAATTTCTACTGTACACCCTTTAACCCTTATCCTCGAGTGGCCTCTTGGCCTTGATAAGTGGTGATGCGTATGTAAAAAACAAAGAATTAAAATCCTTAATAAAACAAGGATGAAACTTTTAAAGCTGCAGCGATTTTTTTTACTGCACCAACGCTTATAATATTAATAACACCAATATCTAGTATTTTTAAAGGTTAAAGACTAATTTCTTCACAACCTTACCATAACACTTAGTTTTTAATTAAGAATAAAAAAGTTGCTGAACGTTGTGGGAACACGATGAGAATTAGCAGCAAACCGGATGTTAAGGCATCCACGATAAGAGACAAAATGAAAAATCGTCTTTTGCACATGGCTCCATGCATCACTTCGTCTTGGGAAGAAAAAATAAGATAACCACAAAATAATTATCGACCAATGGCAGAGCTCCACACCTAAAATAAACACCTTAAATATCACAGTCGCTGGGAGCCGGTTTGCCACTATAAAATGAGGGGACCAAAAAGAGGAAGGGAGGAGATTTGCCCTGCTGCGTCAGTGAATGCATGGACGGATTCTCCCACCCGACCTAAAGAGATGAAGAAGAAAAAGAAATAAGGCACCAGTGAACTGAAGCCGACTACGCTCTCATGTTATGGGCCAAACGCCTTCAATTCTAAACAATGCCTAATTCATACACACCAAAGAAGAGAGGAGGAGAAAGAAGACGAAGACGCCGGGCTGCTAGCGCTGATGAAAGGAGTCACTCGCTTTCCAGTTACAAGCCAGGACATGCATCACCGACAGCAGGATGACCGGCCTACCCTAACCCTCTTCATCGTCCAAAAGATAAGTTACATTTTACGAACATTCATTCCTTGTCAATTCATACTAGGCACCGCCAAAAATGGCTGAAAAATGAAGTTCTTGTTGTTTTTTTAAAACGAAATTACATTTATTAAAAACCATGATTTCTGAGTAACTTTTTTTTTCCCAGAAAGATAAAACCCTGAATTTTATCATATAGAAAGCTGAATAATGTAAAACTTTTTCTACTATTTTTAATTAAATTTTAAATGTTAAATTTTCCCAAAAAGTTAACAATTGACATTTTTTGTCTTGCACAAAAAGCATATATAAATATTTAAAAAAAAAGGTTTTTGAAAGAATGAAGTTGTTTATTTTTAGTCTAACTAAGATTTAGGGTGATTTTCTATGAGAATATGCAAAAATATTATAATATAAGTACTTGGATTTCAAATAATTCCACTTATTCATATAGGCAACCAGTTACTTCGCGTCCATCTAGAGTCCAGATCGACAATATTTACGTTTGTGTTTAATAAAAAGCAAACTATGGAAGACCAAACAGGCCAAAAAAAACTTATTTTTCAGTGACGAAAATTTCAATGTATTATTAACGCTGAGGCTGGCCAGTACTAGATGGGTGACCATTTGTATGAGTGGTTTTTAATGTGTATGTGTGGGGGTTAGGCTCCCAAAAATGGGGGGGGGGGGGTAAAGCAGAATAAAAATTAAAATTGACCCACTCTAGAAAGATTTCTCCTTCATTGAACGAGGAAGAACTGTAGGGTTTTTTTACTACATAAGCAACCCCGAGGCTGGCCAGTACCAGATGGGTGACCATTTTGATGAGTTTAGTTTTTAATGTGTATGTGTGTGGGGGGGTCAGGCTCCCCCAAATGGGGGAGTGGAATTCAAAGCAGAATAAAAATGAAACTAAACTACATAAGCAACCCTGAGGCTAGCCAGTACCAGATGGGTGACCATTTTGATGAGTTTGCTTTTTAATGTGTATGTGTGGGGGTTAGGCTCCCAAAAATGGGGGGGGGGGGATAAAGCAGAAGTAAAATTAAAATTGAAATGAAATGCAATGAAAAGAGAAACGTCTCGTTTCTATGTGAATGTTGACCAACATAAATTGTACTGATTCACACTTGCACCGGTTTTGGCAGTCATGAAGATCCAACAAAATTATTTCAGCGCGTATGGTCCACCGTAGTCGAAAGGCGGCAAACGTTATCAAATGGGATCGAAAAACTGATGATATTTTTTAACACAAAGGGCACAATATTTATCGATTTTTTTTTGTATCGATTCTTCAAAGAATTCTCTGTTTAATAATGGTATGCATTATTCGGCTCGCTAAAAAAAAAATTATTAATTTATTTATCAAAGATTTTAAAATTGTTTTTTTGTATAAATATTAAAATTTTTTTTTTTTTTTTTGCTTAGCTTTAATTAATTATTTTACTTAACTATTCACAGAATTTCACACTCCAAAAGTCAAAAGCGGAATAATTAAACACAATCAAAGTTCTGATATTCAGACGTCAAAATAAGGTATGTAAACAAGTGTTTTTTTTTGGGGGGGGGGTATCTATAATCCTGTCCCTTACAACAACGGAATATGTTTTGTTTAGTTTCAGATGATTATTTTAAGCATATTTGTTCCCACTTCAAAACAAGGGGGGGGTTGTAAGCAAAATATATATATATATATATATATAAATATCGTTTATGAAAAATAAGTACACTGTTATAAAGTTCATTCTTCTCTTAATAATCGCTGAAAATTTCGTATTGATTGGATAATTATCTGATTTTTGGTAGATTTTTAAAAAGACGGTCCGTCAAAAAGTACTTACCTGCCCCCCCCCCCCCAGTTTTGGCGGTGCCTAATTCATACATACCTACAAACATTTTACAAACATTCATTCCTTGTCAATTCATACATACCTACAAACATTTTACGAACATTCATCTCCTTTGTTAAATCACATTCCATCCTACGAACACTTTGCCTCTCCGAATACAAATTGTTGGTAGTAAATAAAGTCGGTTCTCAACCTTCAATATTCGCCTGTCTTTAATTATATCGAGTCAGAATCTTCCCGCGTTATTCATTTCATGTATTCTTGGTTGTGGCCTCTATGGAACCCTTTCCCACCCCTAATCCTTTTCATAAAAACGAGGCCATAACTTCTTTTTTTAAATGTTTTAATCTAATGAAAACAGCGTTGGTTCGTTGGTTTTCTCTTAAAAGTCGCATAAAAACTACATTTTGTATGATTAATGTTATCAACTTTGTTGCATTAAAAAAAAATTGTTGTAGCTTTATTTTTTAATGTTTGGATTGTAAAAAATATGTCGCGTCCTAAATTATGAGATGAAAAAAAATGAACGAATCTCTTAGTAAATGAGAGTTGTCTCCCTCCAGGGCAAATTGAAAATCAGCGGCTCTTAATTTTATGTAAGGTAGATAACTCTATGGGATTATGTTCCTTTAACCGTAAACATTAGTTACTATCTGCCAAGCTATTTCCATTAACAATATCCAGCACTTATGCCAACAGATACTTAAATCTAAGGGAGATAACCAGCATAGACATAACAAAAATAAGCATATTTTGCAAGTTATATTTTGTGTCGCTTATTAATTAACGTACACAAAACAAAAAGTAAACAACCTCTTATAATGAAACGATGGTAAGTAATCAAAAACAAAAATTGGCTGACGTACAAGAGTGAGGCCCCTATAGCAAAATACCGATCGGCTCCGATGTTGTACGCAGTAAGCATGTTCGGGGGAGCTGTTATTATCTCAGATTAATAATCTGAAAAGAAAGGAAATAATTTTTTATTTTTTTTAATTTTTATTAATTATGATTATTTTGGCCTGAACTTTTGCGCTTTTCGCATTATTTTTTTTATTTTATTTTATTTTATTTTTTTGCCGAATATTATAGTTATAGGTAATTATTAACAGGAAAATTTGTGCAAGTACAGAGCACTTGTGACGATAAACAAAAACCTATCACGGAATGTCGTCAGTGTTTTGTGCGTGTGTGTGTGTGTGTGTGTGTGTGTGTGTGTGTGTGTGTGTGAGTGTGTGTGTGTTTTCTAATCGAAAAACTGAAATTTTATTTGGTGCTAGTGCACTTATCCGCGCTATTTTTAAAATAGTTAAATTAAAGTTTTACGATATGTTTTTATTAAATTGTTAGGTGAACGTCCCATGTTAAGAATGGCTTTCTAAATAAAGTTTTTATTTCAGCACGGACCAATAAGTGCATGCATTAAAAAAACACACCCTACTCGACGAGAACACGACTGTTTTTGTTTTAATTTATTATTAAAAAAAAAAAAAAAAATTTCAATTGATCCGGGCAAACTCGAAAGTAAGTTCGATAATTCCAGAAGGATCACATCAGTATTTACACCGTCAAATCATTGTTTTTTTTTTTTTTTTTTTTTTTTTAAGAAAATTATATTGAACGAATTGGAAGTAACCAGTTGATTAAATAAAGTAAACGAACAAAAATATACATTTTTATATATTTATAAGTATTTATTCAACAGAAAAAAGAAACAAATTTTAAACAATATGGATTTAGACAAGCCCGTTCGACAGCAGACATCGTCACTGTAATCTCTGAACGTATATACCATTCACTGGACAAAGCGGGAGAAGGCAGAGCGCCGAGCGGTAGCTCTAGATATATCTAAGGCTTTTGACAGGGTATGGCATGAGGGTCTCCTCAGGAAAATTAAATCATATGGTATCACTGGTAGAATACTTAACATAATTAAATCCTTCTTAGATAAGAGAAAAATCCAGGTTGTCCTCGACGGTCGTACATCTAAACAATATGATATAAATGAATGAGTGCCTCTCAGGGGTCTATCCTTGGACCTCTATTGTTCCTAATATTTATTAATGACCTCCCCGACAAAACTGCCTCTGAGATGGGTATATATGCTGATGACACTACACTCTATAACAGGCATGACAGGAAAACAAATGAACACATAACTAAAGAAATGGCAGAAACACTAGAGGATGACCTCCAATCTGTAGTGGAATGGGGACAAAAATGGATGGTCACATTCAATGCTGCCAAGACTAAACTGGTTTCCTTCAATAATTACAAGAAACTTTTTCTGCCACCAATAGCAATGGCCAGTGACTCCCTGTCTGAGAGTACATCTTTCAAGCTGCTTGGCCTAACGTTCACAGGAAACATGAGTTGGAACAATTACATTGCAAACATTGCCAGGGCCGCTGCAAAGAAGGTAAGCTCTCTCTACCGTGCTAGAAAAACTACTGACACCTGAAAGTATCCTGTACCTCTACAAGGCCACCATTCGCCCATGTATGGAGTATTGCTGTCACATTTGGGTTGGTGCATCTGCTGCTAGTCTCTTGCTCCTAGACAAGGTTCGAAAGAGAGTCGTCAATCTGATAGTCCCTGAACTGGCATCTAAGCTTCAGCCTCTATCCCATCGACTAAACGTTGCATCCCTCTGCCTGTTCTCCAAGTATTTTAATGGTGAATGCTCTGACGAACTGCAGACACTTGTGCCCCCACGACGTAGACACCCTCGACAAACCCGACAAGCAGCTAGATCCCACCCTACACAGTAGAGATCCCTAGATGCAGAAGATCTTTCTACTCCAGTAGTTTCTTCCCCAGAACCGCTAGACTCTGGAATTCCATTCCAGGTCCCTGCTTCCCCAACTGTACTGACATGCAGAAGTTCAAGTGTAATGTGAACCGACATCTTGCTGCCCAAATCCCAACATAGTGCCTCAGTAGTTGCTGCCCCTGATGATTAAAAAAATGTTATAAGCTTCTCTGTACATCCTCATCGACATGAGACCATTTCATTTCTCCTACTCATCCTGATATGCATTTTAGTGTTTATATCGCCACAAGTGTTAATCTGGACTTGCACCAATTTTCCTGTTAATAATTACCTATAACTATAATCTCCGGCAAAAATTAAGGAAAAAAAAAAAAAAAAAAAATCCAGCAAAAATAACAAAAACATAATAACCAAATAATCCACGCTCCCTGAAACGCGCTGTGTACAACATCGGAGCCGATGGACACCTCCAAAAAGTCACCACAGAATTACCCCACCCTATATGTAAAACGATGTAACTTTATTATAAATTAAGATTATCAATATAAATTTTGTACGATTTAAAAGAAGGGCAAATAAACTAATTAATAATTTTAAAAAAAAATTTTCATCGTTCGAAAATAATTAAATTGCGAGACGAAAATCGTGTTTACATAATTGGCACTTAAAAATAAGGTGCCCGGAAAACTCGTCCCGGGAAAACTCGTCTCGGGAAACTTGTCTCGGGAAAACTCATCTCCGGAAAACTCGTCTCCGGAAAACTGGTCCCCTTTCGCTAGGTAGGAAAACTGGTCCCTTATTGAATAAATATCGATTGAAAACACATTTTATGATCATTCTTGAAGGAGATACTATTTTTTAAAATAGACTATAGCCCCCCCCCCAATATTTAAAAAAATATATTTTTACTTGTTTAATGTTTTTTTTTTTTTTTTTTTTTTAAATAAAATCGATTTTCTAAGTGTCCGTTTTCTACCTAACTGGCTAAGTTCTTAGTGGTTTCACTTATATTAAAGCGTTTATTATGTTCATACAAAGTTAATTACAATTTTTTTTTGTTCTTATTTTAACGATGTTTTTTGGAGTCATAAAAACAATAATTAAAAACAAAACCAAAAAATGAAAAAACAGGGAGCGATTCGATTTTTCGTTACTTTTTTGTTTTTGTTTTTTAATTATGATAGTTTTTTTGTTGTTATGTTTTTGTTTTCTCTCATACCAAATGCACTCATGCGTTATTTAAAATTATAATTTTATCAATTATCAACATTTATTGTCGTCCTGTCAAATTTTGCAAAAATTAACTAATAAATTAAAAACGAAATATTTTTTTGGTGCGAGAGATACCATGTGCTAACAATCTCTCGTTAACTAATTTTTAATTTTTTTTAATTTTTACTTCAAAATTCTAAAATCAATCATTAAGAGAAAAAGTAATCACTAAATAAATTTATTAATCAATTTTCGGGTTTGTATTACTGTACACATAGATTCGAAAAAGTTGTCAAAAACAAGTATATAACAAATAAATGTTATCAAAGGCAAGATAAATTACTTTTCTACCAAACTGGATATAATTTTCGTGTTTTTATTCAATTTAACATGTTTATTCAGCTCAAAAAGCATACATTGTTTACCGATGTATTGGACAATTCAAAATGGCGGCCGACTCTCTCTTTAACACGGTAAGTTCGGGAAAAGGTGTTATAAATAATAAACTAGACAAAATACTATTAAAAAACCACCGAATATATGTCAAGTTAACATATATTGGTAACATATATTGAGCAAATTTCTAATATTATTTTGTCTAGTTTATTATTTATTACACCTTTTTCCGAACTTACTGTGTTAAAGAGAGAGTCGGCCGCCATTTTGAATTGTCCAATACATCGGTAAACACTGTGTGCTTTTCGAGCTGAATAAACATGTTAAACTAAATAAAAACACGAAAATTATATCCAGTTTGGTAGAAAAGTAATTTATCTTGCCTTTAATAACATTTATTTGTTATATATTTGTTTTTTTGACAACTTTTTCGAATCTATGTGTACAGTAATACAAACCTAAAAAAAAAAAACATTAAACAAGTAAAAATATTTTTTTAAAAATATTATGGGGGTTATAGTCTATTTTAAAAAACAATATCTCCTTCAAGAACGATCATAAAATGTGTTTTCAATCGACATTTATTCAATAAGGGACCAGTTTTCCCACCTAGCGAAAGGGGACCAGTTTTCCGGAGACGAGTTTTCCTAAATTCAAAAATAACGTTCCCATGAAGTATTTCGAACGTGAAAATACTTGTGTTTAATAAATCTAGCAAAATCAGCGAATGGTCAGATTTTCGTGAAATACAGTTTCCGTAAAATATACGAGGGGAAATATTTTTTTTTAGTGCGTTGCGTATCCCCACCACCATATTTATTTTTTTCGAAATTTGAACAAAATATCGAAATTCCTATTTATTATGAAACATAAGAGTTCAAATAAGTAAAACATATTTATTTTTGTTCAATTTAAATACGTATTGAATAAAAACAAGAGCTTACATTGAAGTTGCAATTAAAAAAATTATATAAATTTAATATTATTATGGTTTTTTAAATAACATTTTTTCGAATTAATATATACTATAATCAGGTGAATTGCAAAGAAAAAGAAACTTCCTAAAAATTAATTAATTTTTAAAAGATTAAAATGATTATAATTCCATTATTTCAAAATGTTCTGTTACAACATAGATTTTTAATTAATTGTGTTTAATTAAAAAAAAATAATAATATAAACATGGCTTTTGTCAGCTATTTTATCGCCAAATTAAAACCGATTTGAAAATATTATTACACAAATATTAAGCATTTTGTAGGCCCCCCATCCTATTTTGAATAGGTACAAAACACCCTCCCCTCCCCATGTTAAGAATGGCTTATTAAATAATAACGTTATTATTTACGTCCAGGTCACTCTCTGCACTAGTACCAAAACTTCTTAAAAATGTAAACTTAAAAAAATATTTACCGTTTTGACCACTTTATATGTTATACCCCCCCCAAGAAAAAAACTGAAAAGTATTTGTGCGCAATAAATATCTAAATTAAATGTAATGTTTACAAATACTTTCATTATGAGGACGGAACTTCTAAAAAATGTAAACAAAAAAATGGAAACGCAAAATGTCCGCAGAGACATATGTCCGCAGAGACACGTGCTTAAAACGAGGCAAGCTCCTCCCCCAAAAATATGCGCGAACTATAATTTGAAAACGAGGCTTCTCTCTTCGAAGAAGAAGGGGGGTAGTAATTTTGGCCATCTTGAATTCTTACGACTCGTAAAAAGTTAATATTTGGTATGAAATAAAGAGCATTTAAAACTACTTAAAAACACTAATAAATTATTCAGGTAGGTTGCAAAGTAACTTTTATAGCTGCTGTTAATATTTCTTTGTTGTATATTTTATTTTTTGACCACTTTTTCGAATCTATGTGTACAGTAATACAAACCCCATGGGGGGCTTTTGTCAGCTATTTTATCGCCAAATTAAAACCGATTTGAAAATATTATTACACAAATATTAAGCATTTTGTAGACCGCCCCTCCTATTTTGTTTGTCTCTTTTTACCCAACAAAATATGGGAGGTGGTAGTTAACAAAATGAACATTCAATAAAACCATATTTAATATACAAAAGTTTATAATATTATTAATCATTAAATTGTGTAAATCTTAAAATCTAACAACATTATAACAAAGATTAATTATTAATTGCAGTTTGAAGAAGATAAACAAAGGTTTTAAAAATCATTAAGTCGCTTCTGCTTTTCCATAGTTTGTATAGTTAGTTAACAGAAGTATGACGTCACGGAATCATACATATTTTTTTCACATTCGTTTGGTAATACCTAATTACCATCATTTCATTGTAACAGGTTGTTTACTTTTGTTTTGTGTAATACGTTAATTAATAAGTTTATTTTGTTACTTAACATATTTTTAAGTTCGTTGATTAACTTGTTACTTTTTTTTTTTTTTTTTTTTTTTTTTGTTAAAATTTCCGGGACTGCTTGTATTTTTTTTTTTTACTGCTTCTGCAATTTCTGTGACTAACCTCACTCAGGTATAGTTTGAGCGATAACTTGTTTTTCTTTTCATAAACTGCTTCGGCAATTTCTGGAACTCGGCGGGCTACAGTAATCGTGTAATCATTTATTTTTTTCATTTAACATTCTTTCATTGTTTTACTGTTATTTCAGCGTCCCAAGTTATATCTGGCAAAATATGCTTATTTTTGCTATGTCTATACCTGTTATCTCCTTTAGATTTAAGTATCTGTTGAATATAAGCGCCTGTTGCGGGGGCCGGTCGTCCGGAGACAATCGACCCAACAACCAACAAAATAGACACAGGCAAAAGGTAAACAGCAAAAAAAAGGCAAAGAAGAATGACAGACACAGGTTGTTTGGTGAAAGACGAGGGTTCGCCTTTTATCTTGAATAGAAGAAGCAAAAATCATTCAATCTGGGTGCTGGTCGCCTGGAAGGTCGCACGTCACTGGAGGCAAGGTCTGGAGGTCCGGACTGGTATTCTGGACGGAGTGTGGTTCAAAGGGTGCTCGCTGGGTATGGAATGGTCAGTTGGGTGTCAGGGCGATCCGGGACGAAGGGTGAACAATGAGAGCTCGGGGGTCAATGTTTAGGAACCGACAACACTGAGAACGGAGGGATCAGTGTTCGGAACGGACAACACTGAGAATGGAGGGATCAGTGTTTAAGAACGGATGACCGGTAGGGAGCCAGATTGCGGAACAACGTGCGAGCGAGGTAGCGTGGTGCAAGGCGCAAGCGAGGTAGCAGACCAGAGGTGCAAGGTGCAAGCGAGGTAGCGGACCAGAGGTGCAAGGTACAAGCGAGGTTGCAGGCGGGAGATGCAGGTGCAGTGCAGGAAGCTGAGGCTGCAGGTAGGAGGTGCAGGAAGCTGCAGGCAGGAGATGCAGGAAGCTGGGGCTGCAGGCAGGAGATGCAGGAAGCTGCAGGCAGGAGATGCAGGAAGCTGAGGCTGCAGGCAGGAGATGCAGGAAGCTGGAGGCTGCAGGCAGGAGGTGCTAACAGAGTAAACAAAGTGGTAGGTCTTTCGTAGGAACCTAGCCCTGAAAAAGGCTCTTTGAATTACTGCTGTCGCTGCATCGGCGCTGGTTCTGGAGAGGTTATGAGGAGGGCTAACAGAGTAAACAAAGTGGTAGGTCTTTCGTAGGAACCTAGCCCTGAAAAGGGCTCTTTGAATTACTGCTGTTGCTTCTTCGGCGCTGGTTCTGGTTCTGGGGTGTTTCCTGACCGCTGCTGCTACCGCATGAGATCCTTCGGCAAGTGAGTGGATCTCCAAATTCAGGGGACTCGTAGCCCCCTAGCCGGCTTGACTTTTTTGGCCGAGAGGCGCTTTCTTTGTGGGGACAGGGTGTTACAAGTGACGTCGCTCTCGGAAAATGAATAAATGAAAGACATTAATTCCAGACGAAATTTTTACAAATCAAACTTAGTTTAGAAGTTTGAGAGTTGTATTTTAATTCATTCCATCGGAAACAAAAAGACAATCATTTAGCTTTTTAATCGTAAAAGATAAATTTTTATGTGTATTTCCTTTCACAGTGAGGATGCTGGGGAAAGGAGACATAAGTAGGTCAGCTGGCCTTGCCTTTTAGGTTTGGCTATTCGTCCACTCTCCTTTCTTTTCCTCCGTCGCTCATGCTAGAAATGACGCATGCTTATTTTATTGTATATAAAACGGTGGAGTGGAGGAAGGTAGTTTTTCTTGCCCCCACGACATGCCCAATATCCGTACTCTAACTGAAACTCTCAATGTCAACCTGACTTAATTGGGAGTTCAGTTTCTGCAAATTTATTCTTTCTACCGACTTCAACAATGTTGGCATCTTTTGTAACATGACATTAGAAAATTCTTTCACTGTGGGATCCCACCATATCCGGCTACTCGCTATTTCAAATAAAGAAATAAGATCCCAAGATTTTTCACACCCTACCAGGTAAAAGAAAAGGTCAGACCTGTGGAGGACTAGGATATATTTACATCTTAATCCCGTTACAAAAGAAAATAATGAAACGAATGG
This sequence comes from Euprymna scolopes, assembly GCF_053919585.1. Classification (NCBI taxonomy): domain Eukaryota; kingdom Metazoa; phylum Mollusca; class Cephalopoda; order Sepiida; family Sepiolidae; genus Euprymna; species Euprymna scolopes. The sequence continues at coordinate 3,956,740 of NC_136485.1, forward strand.
AATTGAAAGAAACAAAAACTCAATTGATGGATAAGATAAACGTGTCATTTATTTACTGTTGAAAGAATGAATGTTTTAGATATAACATGTGTTCATGTCCGCGCAGGTGTAACCATCGTTTGTTGCAGGATTGGTAGTATAGAAGGAAAAAGGAAATGTGTGTTCATCTCATGTTCGGGTCACTGTCGTTTGTTCACGTGTGGAAAAAGAAGTGAGTAATGTAATGGAACGAGAAATGGCAGTCCATCGTGTAGACAAAGAAAAGGATAGAGGGTTGACATCAGTTAGCAGTCAGCTATGCGAAGTGTTCTCAGGGACCAGTTGTATATGCAGAGAGAGAAAGAGTGGGAATGTCAATCCAGTTCAGGGAGAGAAAAAGCATATACAGTGTACATACGGTCTATTAACTTTTTGTCCCACATAGTAGCAAGTGGTGTGAGGTATGCGCGTGCGCACGCCTGCCGAAACGGCGGTGGCTGGTGCGCCGACCAACCACCTCGGAAGGCAGGTTTTAAAAGGGCTGGAAACAGCTTGTCTCTTCCTTTTATAGGTGTTTCCGGTGGTCTTTTGCGCATGTGTAGATTTCCTTTGAAAGGGGAAGTGACGTTGTCCTTGTGTGCGTACGTGTGCGAGTGTGTGAGTACATGTGTGCACGTTAGCGTGTGTGTCTATACACGTGAATGTCAGTGTATGTACGTGAACGTGAATATATGTACGTGTGTGGACGTGGGCACGTATGTTTGTGTGCGCATATGTATATGACAAGTAATATGGATTGAAATGTGAACGCGTGTTTTTGTGTGAGACTAGAAAAGGCTCGCGCACCTACACTAAAAACCGACCTTGTGTCTAACTCTGCCCTCGTGGGAAGGCAAGTAAATTAGAACATAAATAATTACATTGCTGAATATCCGAAAAACTACTTATTTGCGGAAAATTTAAATGTGATATTCGTTTTCAGCACACCCGAAAGCTCCAAGTTTTTTTTACCCCCACCCCAAAAGGTGGCCATAAAGTGGGTACTCATTTTACGTTAAATCAATATAGAAAGGTGATCCCCTTTTTGAAAGTATTTCTTCATAGCGTGGCAACTAATTTGTTCTTGGAATTTTAAACATTACTTTCGTTTTCAGTACCCCCCCCCCCAAACCTATACTAGTGGTAATTTTAAAGGATTTCTTGAGCGTGGAAAGATTATTACCAAAATTAGGTTTAATTTTAAATAAGAACCGAAATAAAAAAAATTTAGGCTTTAATCGAAGAAATGTTATTTTATAATAATGAAACAGGAAATGAAAATATTAGACAACGTTTTAAAAATGCAACATTTACGAGGAAGAAAAGCTGAACGCTTTAATTGACGCCTCAACAACTGGTTATTTCTAACCGAGAACTTTTACTTTTCTACTTCATTTCATTTTATTACATCAGTCACAGGAAGAGAATCAATTAAGAAGAAACTTTCTGGTCTTCTCTTTTCACTTATTTTCGATTTTGAAAAAATAAATTTTGTATTAAAGTTATTCTTCGCCTCGGTCATCTTTGTGTTGGTGGTACAACTCTCCATATTTTACATACTTATAACTGTGCTGTTCTTTTTAAACATTATTTCTGCGTAACAAATTAACTGTTCATATATAGATTTTATTTGTCCTTTCCAAGGTCAGGATTTATCCTTTCAAATTATTAAAAAAAATCTCATTCATGTGGATTTCAAACGAAATGAATACGGAGTAAATGTGGTATTCTGGTGATTTTATTATTCAATGCTTCCAACCAAACCTGGCATAAACAAGTCACATTTCTATATTTATTTTGTGACAGTCTATTCATCTGTTATATAAAATTCAAATTACCATCAATACATCAACGTGAAGAGCTACAACTTTAGCAAAGTGCTCGATTAAAAAATATCAAAAAATTGAGAACTTATATTTTTTATCTATATGCATTAGAAAACTCAAGACAACCGTCAGTTTTGATTTTCCCAAAGGATTGGTGTAAATTACATACCTCTTCTATCCTTATTTAATTTCTCTTTTCACAACTATTTTAAATAAATAGCTCAAATTTTTTAAATGTTTCAATTATTTCGGTGAGAGTCTTTCTTTCTGTTACAAAAATCAGAATGATGACATTTTAAGGTGGGATGACTTTCTCCTCGATAGTTTAAATTCTTCAAAACTGCTCCCAAGTAATTCAGTATTTCATTTTTTTTTTATCAAATTTTGAAGCCAACTGACTTGACAATTTAAATATTTCAAAACTACTCCCAAATAATTCATTTCATCTTTTTTCTATAAAATTCTGAGGCTGAATGACATTCTACTCGACATTTTGAATGCTTCAAAATCACTCATGAGTAATCCACTAATTCATTCTTCTCTAAAAAAAACCTTCTTTCATTTCACAAGATCTCCAAATTCAATGTGTGGCCAGGTGAATTGACTTTTTTAATCAACAGCTTAAATGCTCCAAAACCATTACCAAGTAATCCACAAGTTAATTTTTCTATAAAATGTTTTAGTTTTTGTTTTGCAACAATATCGTAACTGCTTGCCACAGCCACGATAGAAATGGCGTTTGAATTGGCAGTTTAAATTCTCTAACTTTTCCTAATCTCAGTTTTATTTTTTTATAAAATGTTGCTTCATCCTACAAGATTTAACGTTTCTTCTCTTTTCTCATTTAGTTTTCTATCTTTTAGCAACATCTGAGAGGACAATCTGTGCTGCAATTCGCCAGCACCTCATGCAAATGGGGGCCCTCCATGCACATGCGGGAGCCAGCAAATGCACCACAGTTCCCCTCGAGGACATCGCTCGAACACTCATCTATTTTACCTGCTTTCACTAATCTTGGGTTGAGGAATGTCTTGCCTCTCCCCACTCGCTTTAGGGGTAATTCTTTTCCTTCTGCAGCTGTCTCTTCTTTTCTCCATTTTTTTCTGTGGTTGAGTTAGAGGAATTTCATCTTCTCCCCATTCATTTTCCTCATTCACTGACTTCACAGTTGGGCCCAGTTGGATCTGATCAACCTATTTTATTAGTTTAGCATGGGCAAACTTTTCCCTTTTCTTTATTCGTATTGTCTTACCTGATGTGTTGGCCATCAGTATCTTCCCCAACCCCCGATCCATTTAGGCTTACTTCATCCTCATTATCTATATATTTCTCTGCATGGTCTACCTGGAAAAGTCTCATCCCCTGGTCTTTTTGCGCTATCTCTCTTGCCTCTACAGAACATGGTCGTCCTTGGGAGAGGCTCCACATCTCTTTCGGCAGTCATGAGCAAAAAGTCACTTTCTGTGCCACTCCGAGGAATTTCTACTCCCTCTATCGTCAGCATAGCTGCGTCAAAATTCAACTTAGCTCGCTTCACTCTGAGCCAATCTTCTCCCAGAATCATCTCATTACACAACCCATCAGCCACATAGAAAAGGAATTTCCCTTTTATTCCACCTACTTTCAAGGGCAACTATACCATTCTAGCCACTTGCATCTGTTGCTACTGTTGGCCTGACTGGCCACTAAATCTTTTTTCTTACTCAACTTCACCCTAAACAAGGCATATCACCACTTGGACGTTAGGGGCTACTAATTGGGACCATACCTAGGAAGGATTAACAAGATGTCAGTTTACGTTAGATTTAAACGTCTCCATATCAGTAGACAGGGAAGCAGGTAGCAGGAAGGAAATTCCAAAGTCTAGCTCTTTGAGAGAAAAAGCTTTTAGAGTAGAAAGCTTTCTGGCATTTAAGGACCTCAACAGTGAAGGAGTGTGATTTTGTTGCTAAGCGGGTTGTTGAGGATATGTACGTCGACGGGCACAAGTGCAATAAGTTCATCAGAGCACATGCGATTAAAATACTTGTAAAACAGGCACAGGGGTGCAACATTGCAGCAATGGGACGGGTTGGAGCCTAGTTGACAACAACGTGGGATATATTAGATTGAAGACCATTTTTTGGACCATATCCCAGAGGGAGAGATTAGTGGTAGATGCACCAAACCAGATATGGCAACAATACTCCGTGCATGGGTAAATGGTGGCCTTGTAGAGGTACAAAATACTTTTAGGTGTAAGTAGTTTCTAGCTTGATAGAGGGTGACCATAAACTATATCCGATGGTGAGGCCCCAGCTTGCAGGCTTTGGGGAGTGTGGAGCCACCCTTTAATTGATATTGCTTCCAGGTCCACTCTGACCCAGAATGGTAGTACCTGTTAGGGCCTCAACTATGAGTTAAATAGAAAATGATTTGAAAAAAAAATATATTCTATTAAAAAAATTTTCTTCAAAATAACTGGATTCGGAATTAAATAATCTGAAAAGGGTTGATATGCCGTAAAACAAAAACAACCAACCAACAATCTGTAATTGTTAAAGGAGAGCATTTTAGTCTTACTAACATCCAATTATGTCCCTATTCCACTAAGGTCTTGAGGTCATTTTCTAAGGATTCAGCCATTGTCTTAGACTTGTGTACATCCTTTCTTTCCTCATGGAATGTTGTATCATCAGCAAATTTACCCATCTCGTACACAATATTATCGAGGATAATAATAGTCCCAGGATCGACCCCTGAGGCAATCCTGCATTAATACTTGGATGAACGTCTATTAATCACAATCTAATGGGTACAGCTTTCTTTTCCTTGCCTAAGTTTGATACACCTTTGTGTCTAGCAGGAAGACCAGTATCCCAGTGTTGGTCAGCGCCTTCACCTTTATAGTTCCTATCAACACATCACACACATCATGCGGTGGTAAGCAGAGAGAACATCTGGGCTCTTCTTTTTTCCTCTCTGTCCTTACAGATTCACTTAGAGGAAAGAATTCGGTTTGGACTTTTGGCTGCTTCTCTTCAGAGGACCTCTTGCCTCTGAATGGCATATCTCCGATCAGGATAGTCTCTTTGAATGTGAACAATGTCTCCACAATGCCAGCACTTTTGAAACTGGCAATCGGTAAAGTGTCCACTTTTGTTGTTCGTCCAACATGCTTTCAGTCTAGTTCTTATCATGGCAACCCTGCCTTTCACTTTTTGACTCAGTGGCCCACCAGCATTTCCCTATTAGCCCAGGGTGATCAACCTCTGGTATTCTAATCCCTAACCTCCAATTTCTCTTATTAGTAGGATACTCTCTTATCCAGTGCTTCTCACATTAACAGGCGCTGCATCTCGGGCTTCTCCTGCCTTGGGTGGGCCCATAAAACCCATATCAAAAGTCCCATATCCTTCTTTTGGGACCGGTCTTTGGACTTTTCTATGCTGGTCTTGCTCTGGGTCTTCCTGGTTCTCTTGTACCCTTTAGCCATTTTCCCCATACTTACATGGTCCTATGCTAAGTCCTTAGCTTCCATTACAGAGAGAGTGGCTGACCTCTGAGGACATCTCTCCAATTTACCTTTTTGCTTAGGCCATCCATAAATACTATCAGAATGACCTGAATGAGATTGCTGGTTCCGATTGCTTCCTCAGAGAATGCAAGCACTGCTAATCTCTCTATGCAATCCATCAAATCGTCAATACCTTCATGGTTAGAAATCCTTAGACGCCTCAGTCTTTAGACAGCTTCCATTCGCTGGCATACTGCTTCACCAATGACTAGCACAATTCTGACTAGGTGACTCTGGTTATTGGCATAGATTGTCCCAATAAATCAGGATCATCTCATAATCCATCAATTCGTAAATAAATCCTTTCTTTTGTATCACCGCCAGCTATTCCTGCAACCCGGTGGGATCATTCCAATAACTCCCTCTAAAGGCCTATCCATTTCTCTTGATTTCAGGTTCAAATAAATAACTACAGTAGGAATTGGAATACACTCTACTAAACACGGATTCCAGATTGTCACAGCTAGTGAATTCCAAAAATGCAATCTGGATGTGTGGACACTTAAGATGTGCAATAAAATTTTGCTTTAAACTTAGAAAAAATTCCACAAACGTATGGACTGCTTTTGGACATCTTGCATAAATTGAGCATCGGTTTTTGAGTGGCATAAGAGATTTAAGGAAGGTATGGAGTCTGGAAAAGATAATGAGATGTGTTGGAGGAGTAAAGAAGTCAAAACACCAGAGTTGATTGGCCAAAATACATTCAGAGACTATAAGTGCACACAATCATTCGCGAGGAACTGCAACTGCGGAAGATTTGCACGAATGCAACCAAAACTTTATCCTTGTCAGCGACTATTTAACCAAGATTGGCATCAAAATAGTTCTGTTGTATTGTGGTGTGGCCCCCAGGTTGGGAATCGTAGTAGTTCGTAGGACCCCCTGGTTGTGGCACATAGCAGTTTTAATTACGTCGATCGTCCGTGGTTTCACCTGTTTACTAAGCGGTTGTCATGACAACGAGTTAAGACTAGTGAGTTATCTCACCTTAGACTGGCACTTTTTCCTTATCTTGCCTCTCGTCAATTGTCAAAAATGTCATAACAACGTTGAACCTGAAAACAAATCGGTTGACAACTTAGAACGATCAGCCGTAACTTAAAAATATGCATTAAAAGACGTAAGTCACAATTGCGTTTGTTTTTGTATAAAATTATATTTTACAATATTATACATATTTACAATTTAAACAGTTCGTCTTTTTTCTTTTGGTGGTTTTGAAGTTCACAGCGATAGTAACAGTGTTCTCACAGTGATCTGAGGAGGGAAATTGACGTTTCAATGATCCTGTCTTCAGCGACGTTCTGTCCCTTGTTTCTCCTCTCTCTGCTAGCTCTGTTATCTGTCGCGCGTCTGTTCCTTATATGGCATTCAGCTCAACTTTCTGACGTCACGCGTCCTAGAGCTAATTTACATATAACCAACAGAATATTTAGGTCTCGGCTTCCAAGTGAGTCCTTAGCACGTTTTTGTTTTATTTATTTAGTCGGACGATTACTTCTGCATGTGCCGATAATTTACCTGTCATCAGGAAATTCCATTCATTGCTTTCCATAAAATGCCGTGCAAAATATGCGAATCACAGTAACCTAAATTATCGTTTTTGTCAACAATTACGATCGTCCGACTTTTTCTATTTACACTGTGAATTCTTTTTCTTTAATTCATACTAGTGGACTATCAACATTCGAAGTCCAGCTATCAAGTTATTAAAAAGGGATTTTATTTAAACCTTTATGTATCGGTTGGCCCTAGCCAAACACTACATAACAGTTCCACACCTTCCCTATTGTCTAGACTCTGTTCCCTGTGACTTTTGGTTATTCCCCAAGCTCAAGAAACACTTTAGAGGTTGTCATAATGAGACAGTTGAGGAGAGGCTGTGACAAGGGTTTTTGACATGCTCACACAAGAGGACTTCCATAGGGCCACCCGAAGTTGTTGGAATGGTACAATAAGTGCATTGCAGCCGAAGGAGATTACTTTGAAGGGGAGTAGAGTTTCATGCATGCACTAGCAATAAAAGTGCGCATATGAAAAAGTCTGAAAACTTATTGAAGGCACCTCGTATATCACGCAACTTTAATTTTGGATAAAATGATTCTTTTCTAGGAACATCAATTTGTGCAACATGCAGCATCATTTGTGTCTGTACAACTTCATTTAAAGTTCGCATAGCACGTCTTAACCATTGTTTCCAACGAAGCAGATCCTGAATAAGACTTAGCAAACTGTTGCTTTGCTTGAACAGTATTTTTCCTGATCAGAAAGCAATGCTTTATCAACACACAAAATTCAGATTTTTCAATTGTTTTGAAAAGTTGCAACAGTAACTTTACTTAACAATACTTTGTAAAGTAATAATTTGAATTGGTTCAAATGTTACATGCGTGATTTGAAGGTTAGTACTTTATTAATAGTGGCATCTATCAATCAATAATGTTATGCATGAGCCTTGCATTATGGTAGTCAGACTGATATATAACCATACTCTTTATTTGCTGTATTTATTTTTCTGGTCATACATTTTTCTAGAAATTACCAAGTTTTGTCTTTCTCCCGGACCTTTATGGGACCAAAATGGTTAGGTGTTATGGCTTGCTTATTAGTTCAGAAATACAAAATGACATAATTTGTAAAGTAATAATCCAAATTAGATAAAGTTTTTACATGTATCATTTGAAGGTTAGTACTTCAAAAGTGATAGAGATTTTATCAGTGGTTCCATCTACGTCAGGCCCTGAACTTATTAAGTGAGGTGTTATGCCTTGTTTGTTTCAGAAAAACAATAAAGTTGATTATTTCAAAGACACAAAATGATGATGCGATGATGGAACTTTTGCCGAAACATTACAATCTGGTTCCGTTTAACTGATTCTTTCATCTGTTCATCACAAAGGAATCTACTTGATGAGATTGAAACACTGGGTATGACTACGAATACTGTTCAAGAAATAGATTGAATTACATGAAAATATAGTTTACATCAAATATATATATATATATATATATATATATATATACTTCAGAATAAAATTATTCAACAATCAGCTGGTATGGAAACCTGTGATTATAAGATTTACAAGATATTACTGGTAGTAATATTCTATAAGTATTATGCCACCTAAATAAGAATTGCTCGATATACTATTTGCTAATATTTTCTCCTCTGAAGAGATGGTAGACATCAAAATCCTATAAGATAAGGAGTTAAAATATTTCAAATGTATTCTTTGTCTTACATAGAATAATAAAAATCTTTTGATCTGACACTCAAAAATTGCACGTCATAAATTCATTGAATGACTAAAAATTATATATATATATATATATATATATATATATATATATATATATATATATATATATATATATATAGTAGAACCCTGGGATACAACATTAATCATTATGGGATTGGTGAAATTGCCATATGGCAGGGCCTAATCAAAATTTTATACAGTACATATTAAAAATTAATGACAAATGCAGTACAGTATATAATACACATGTATATAATCAAATAACATTATAAATAACACCGTAAGGCAGGGCAAATACCGCAACCAGGGGCTGGAAAAACATTGTATTCCACATTGTAACCTGGAAAAAAAAAAAAAAAAAAAAAAAAAACGTATTCCGAGGTCCTACTGTATGTGTTTGTGTGTGTGTGTATATATATATATATATATGTTTTTATATGTCATTAAGTAAAAAGGAAAGTTTCAAATAGATTTTTTGATAATTCTTTACACAATTCTAAAAAAAAAAAAAAAAAAAAAAAAAAATGTTTAGACCGTCAAGGAAACAAATATTTTCCAAAAGTCATGTTGCTATTTTGAAATTTAGTTTATAATTCTTTTATTTTTTTTTTACTTTTATTAACCCCAACCAAGAAATATTGCCATATGAAGATTAGTCTATCTTGGATCATGCTTACAGGGGCTACAAGGAAGGTATAGTATCATGATGTTTGTTTACATTATATTTAAACTTTTGCATATTAGTACAGTCAGGGAAGCCATAAATAAGATGGGAATTCCAAAATCTAACAGTCCAAGGAAAGAAGCTATTAAAGTAGAAGGCTTTCTGCATCCACAAAAGCCTCAAAAGAGAAGGGGTGGAATTTTGCTGCTAGTCATGTGCATGGATGTCAAAGCATCACAAGTGCTACAAGTTTATCGATGCAGATTCCATTAAATTGCTTGCAAAACATGCAACATTGCAGCTTGGTTGATAGTGCAGTACCTATTAGATTAAACTCTTTTTTTGGTCTGTGCAAGAGAGAGAGAGAGAGAGAGTGGTTGATGCACCAGCCTAGACGTGGTAATAATACTTTGTACATGGGCAAACGATGGCTTTGTAGAGATTTAGGATACTTTTAGGTGAGATTAATTTTCTAGTACAGTAGAGGGAGCCCACCTTCTTTGGAATGTCTTATCACAATTCATGTTGAGGAATTTTTTTTTTTTTTACATGGGGATCACCACTTATCAAGGCCCGGAGGCCACTCAGGGATAAGAGTTATTGCGTATAGAGTAATCAATAAGATAGTATTGTAGTAATCATTAGTATTGGAGATTTGATAGAGTGTCTTACTTAAGGGGTCAGTTTGTCAGGAATTTGTTTATGTTGGACTTGAAGACATCCAAGTTGTAGTCAGGTGGGAAACAATCATGCACTTCTGAGAAAGAAGCTCTGCTCATGGAATCTACGTTTGGATTTAGGCACAGATAAAGAGTGGGGAAAATTATTGACAGTAGTTTCAGCTAGACGGGTGTTTCTCGTGAAAGATTGGTGAGGGGAGACGAGAGATTGGAGCTCAGATGAGCACTTGCCATGGAAATAACAATAAAACAAAGACATGCTCGCAACGTCTCTTCTGTGGGAGAGAGGCTGCAGGGAAGAGAAAAGGGCATCCCCAAACTAAACTTTAGTGGATCCATAAATGGATGGTAACATTTAATGCTAAGACTTAAGTCTTTTTCTTTCAACAATTACAAGAAACCTTCTGAACCAATGATAGCTATGAGTAATAACTACCAGAGAGCTCATCATTCAAACCTTCCTTTCCAGGGCAATTGCTCTTGGCATATCAAAGGCCTTCGACAAGGTATGGCATAAGAGCCTACTTCACAAGATTTCCAGCTACGGTATAACTGGAAATGTTTTCTCAATCATTAAATCATTTCTCTCTGATAGGCTCATAAGAGTAGTGGTCGATGGACAAAAATTAGAGGCCTGCAGTATTAATGCTGGAGTCCCCCAGGGGTCCATCCTGGGGCCAAGTCTCTTCCTGATCTACATCAATGATCTCCCAAAACACATACTAAAATCTTTTGTTGACATCTATGCTGATGACACGACCATCTACATCAACACATCAAAGGTTGTAAATGACAAAGTTCTCTCTGATTCTCTCTTCTCTGATCTTGAGCACGTGGTACAGTGGTGGAAGACGTGGCTGGTTACATTTAATGCATCTAAAACCAAACTACTATCTTTACATGATCAATGCTCTGATCCTCATCTGGCATCAATTGAAATGGATGGCTCTCGTCTAAGAGAAGCCCCATGTTTTAACAAGCTCCTGGGCTTGACCTTTACTCCTGATCTGAAATAGAACATGTACATCAAGTCTGTTGCCAAGGTCGCTGAAAAGATGGTGAGATCCTTCTACCGCTCCAGAAGATATCTCACTACTGATGCAATTCTCTATCTATATAAAAGCCAAGTACATCCAAGGATGGAATACTGCTACCATATCTGGGCAGGAGCTGCTAAAAATAGCCTATCCTGTCTTGACAGAGTACAAAATAGACTTTGTGAGGGATGCCCTTTTCTCTTCCCTGCAACCTCTCTCCCACAGAAGGGATGTTGCGAGCCTATCTTTGTTTTATCGTTATTTCCATGGCAGGTGCTCGTCTGAGCTCCAATCCCTCGTCCCCCCTCGCCAATCTTTTACGAAAAATACCCGTCTAGCTGAAACCACTCTCAAAACCTTTCCTCACTCTTTATCTGTGCCTAAATGAAAACGTAGATCCCATGAACAAAGCTTCTTTCTTAAAACTGCATGCATGTGGAACTCTGTTTCGTCTGCCTGCTTCCTACCTGACTACAACTTGAATGTCTTCAAGTCCAACGTAAACAAATTCCTGATGAACCGCCCCCTTAAGTAGACTCTTTATTAAATATCCACACTAACGTACTGTATATGCAATAAGCCTTATATACCTGAGTGGCTTCCGGGCCTTGATACGTGGTGGCCACCTTATAAAAAAAAAAAAAAATGATGTCATTAGCAAATCTACTCATTTTGGAAACAATTGAGCTTTTGATTAGTAAAGTATATAATACACATGTATATAATCAAATAACATTATAACACCTTACTAGTGTTCTATCCCTAACCTCCAATTTCTATAATTAGTGGGATACTCTCTTACCCAGTGCCTCTTACATTAACAGGCCCTGCATCTCGGTCCTCCTCTGCCTCGGGTGGACCCATAAAACCCTTATCAAAGGTCCAATGCCTTTCTCCTGGGATCAGTCTTTGGACCTTCCCTGTTCTATGTTGGTCTTGCAGGACAAATACCCTAACCAAGGTCCGGAAAAACATTGTATTTCACATCATAACCTAAAAAAATGTATCTCAAGGTCCTACTGTATGTGAGTATATATATATACTAGATACTATATATATATATATATATATATATATATATATATATATATATATATACTAAACTACCTGTGACCCGTTGGGTCAGTATGTTATATTAGCTATGGAATTCATGTATGAGCGTGACACTTGTGACGTACAGAAAATAGTTTTTTTTTGACATAACAGAAACATTTCTATGAAAGTATATTAAAATGAAAAATCACGGATGGATCACTCAAACATGAAAAAAAAATCCTCCCTTTTCGTGTAAAGTTACCTATTTTTCCGAATAATTACTTAAAAATCGAAAATTAAACATGCTTTTCCTACAAATCGAACGGCAACAAAAGTCATTTAGCAGCAAAACCACACATTAATCTACCGATGAGAAATATAAGAATGAAAAACCCATATTGGAATCCTTCAACCAAGTTATAGAAACTTAAAATCTAAAAAAAAAAAATAATAATTAATAAAACCTGAAGCAAAAAAATAAATAAAATAAAATAAAACTAATATTGAAACAGATTAGTAAATGTGTCAACAAATTCACCGTTCTCACACAACTATTCTGTATCTAGAAATGTAAACAAAAAATAAAAAAAGAAAGAAGGTAGGAAAAGGGACGGATAGAGAGTAGTAGTAGTAGTAGTAGTCTTGGCTTTACTACAATTGTTCTTATGTTTGTCAACGGGTTAAAGTTGTTTAGTTGTAAGAAAATAGTGACAGTATTGTTGTAATAAAGAATAGTTGCAAAACACCCCCACTCTTTCTATGTTAAATAATAATTTTGAAATAATAACGTTAATATTTCAGTGTGCAGGTCAAAATCTGCAAAAGATGTGATTTGTGTTTATTTGTTTACATTGTTATGAGTTTATGTTCATGCACAACCGGATGTCGTAAACTAGAAAGTGGGTTATATCACTTGTTACAAGGTCATTTGAGTTTTATAATTATATAGATATATATATGTTTTTATATGTCATTAAGTAAAGAAGAAAGTTTCTATTAGATTTTTGGATAATTGTTTACACAATTCTAAAAAAAAAAAAAAAAAAAAAAATGGTTAGACCGTCAAGAATTACATTAAAAATCAGTTATTTCTGCTCTCTGTATTTTATTAGATATTATTGCAAGTTAACAATTTCCTAATTGTAATGAACCTTTCTCTGCTTTATCGTCATTTTCATGGCAAGTGCTCATCTGAGCTCCAATCTATGGTTCCCCCTGACCTAACTTTCACAAAAAATACTCGTCCAGCTAAAACCACTATTAATAATTTCCCCCACTCTTTATCTGTGCCTAAAACTAAATGTAGATTCCATGAACAAAACTTCTTTCTTAGAACTGCACGCCTGTGGAACTCTGTTTTGTTTTCTTGCTTTCCAACTGACTACAATATGGTTGTCTCAAAGTCCAACGTAAACAAGTTCTTGATGAGCCGTCCCTAAAAGTAATCCAATTTACCAAATTTTCACTACGAATGATTACTACATTTTCCCATTGACTACTGTAAACTCATTAACCCTTATCCTCGAGTGGCCTTCAGACCTTAATAAGTGGTGACTCCTTTGTAAAAAAAAGAAAAAAAGTAAATAAAATTAAAAAATAAAAGGTTAGAGATAAATTCAGCTTCTCCAGCAAACAACACAACTAATAAACATTAGTTGAAACAAGATTTTTCACTTTTTCCAATCAACCGATAGTAAGCCTATCATGTTTTCGAGAAAATTCAAGTTTTGTTTGATGAGAAATGAATTTTGTATTTTTAGAAATAATTTTTGGAAGGTTTTTTTAATAACAAATTTAATATTTCAACAATTAATATAAAAATTTTAAAAACTTTTATGCTAAATACTGAAATATTTCTTTTTAACAAGTATAAATTTTTCGACATGATAATTTTTTATGATTTAATAAGAAACGTTAGAATTAAAAAAATACAATATTTTTAGTATGCGAGAATATGAGATTCTTTTTAAGTCTTTCTTCAAAACTGAGCTGTAGAAGTTTTCTTTCTTTTCTTCATTTTAATAGCTTTTTTCTTGTGCAACATTTCAGACTTTGTCTTTGATTGTTTCTGGGTTTCATTAGATATTTGCGTTTTGTTTGGTTCTGAAAACAAAAAAGAAAAAAGTACAATAATCAGCATGAACTAAAAATTATTATCAAAAATGATCATAGGTTACATTAATTCGAATCTTTCAAAAAATAAACAAGATGGAAATAAAAAGGTTAAAAAAAAGTTAAATGCAATTTGAGACAAATTTTATAAACAATTCCGTCATATTTTTTATTGTCCAGAGCTTTTTTCAAACACAGATAAAATATAATCAATCTTCACCAATAATAAAACTTTTAAGTGCAGATTAACATTTTCTGAATTTTCTTAATTTCATCAGATCTACAAGCAATAAAATAATAAAAATAATATATCCACCCCCGCAAAATGTAACTTCCGAAAACGTCTATATATCTTTAATAATTATGCAATTACTTTAATATAAGTTTTTGTAGAGGTGATGAACTTTAAATTTAAATGAATAACAGAAAATTATTTTTATCATAAAAGTATGTGAAGCTCATTCCAAAGATTAATTTTTCATGAATACAAGTGTGGACATGTGGCCCCGCAGAACACGTGTATATGACATAATCTAGAGGTTCAGTTCTCACAAAGTTTACACGTTAAATTAGGCTGTGTGGATATGGAATTTTACATATCCCCAAGAAAATAATTAAATGGGGTTAAAATGAGTTGATAGTCAATTTTGTGAAATTATTCGTTTATCAAATATTTCTAAAACTAAATTGATTTTATCATTTACGATTTGCAAATGTTGCTTGGATATCAATCTTTTCATGATAAATTGCCAAACCAAGCTGAACTCAAAATGGCCAAATCTGAAATTAAAGAAAATAGAGTTCACCGCATCTAGAAAATACGCGTTTAGTTAAAAAAATTCCCCCCACCAAAAACTTTTACAACATTTTCGTCAATGTAACTACTGACCTTCTTCAGGTGTATCTAGTCAAACTCAGGAATCTTTATACACTACACCATGGGTACTTGCGGACAAGGACTCATGATGTAGTGGATAAAGTACTTGGTAAAATTCAATCGTAATTTACACTTCTGGAGGTTGAAGGTTCAATCCTCAATCTGAGTGACACTACAAATACAATTGCGAATTACTTAGGACTTTACCCAGCCATGGCTGACGGAATGAGAGCATGTTACTTCTGTGGATTAAATAAAAGGTGGTGTTAGAAATTCTGTGTAGATTCTCGGAGTTCAACGCGATACACCTGAACGTCGAAACGTGAAAAATAACACCCACGTTGAAAACAGTAGTTCAAAGAATCTGAATCCGAATAATCAATCCTCATCTAAAAATATCAGAATGTGCCAGAGTTATTGACAATTTACACATATGCAAGTGTGCTGGCCACCTAGATATGCACATTTGTAATGTTTCATGAAATGATGATAAAACAAAAGATGGACATTTGAAACCGAAATTTGGTGGACAAGTCAGTCATAGATGGAAGTTTATTTATACCAAATATGATTTGAGTTCAGAAACGATTGTATACTTTATTAATTAATTTTGTCATCTTTTTTGATTTCCTCATATAATAGCTTAGAGAATTGTCATGGTATACTGATAGCCACTACTACTTCCTAATTAACTTACATATTTGTCAACTGTCTCCAACTGTTGTCAACTCAAGACTCTCCTGACTATATTGTCCGATCATTTGTCCAAGTCACTGTCACACCTTGATTAACAATCCTATTTCAGACACCTTGATGAACCACCTCCCAACCCATTGTCTTTCTATTCACATCGCTTTCTAGATTTTGGTTCGTTTTTCTTCACTTTTTCATATAGATTTTCCTCGTTCTGTATCAATCGCTTTCTAACACTTTCAGAGCGGACGTCGATAATATCACAAAACCATGTGTATTACTTCTTTATTTCATTATATATAGATTAGTAAATATTACAAACACTGAAAACTTCTACTAAAATGTCTGTCATGAGAACGTTGAATATATACAATTACTAACCCGAGGGAACTTTACTGTGAGAAAAAATCTTTGAATTAGACTCTGCAAGTTTTCTCACTTTACAAGGATCTGCAAGATAAAAATGAAGATAAAAATAGTTTTAAAGAATAAAAAAATTACAGATTCATATATATCTATATGTATAATGCAAGAATTTGTTGTAGATCCGTGCACACACTCATATACATATATATATATATATATATATATATATTACTGTTGTAGACTCATGCTAGGGGTCACAAATGAAAGAAACCACAAGTAGTGTAAATGTATAAAATATAATAAGTATTTATCATAAAGAATACAGGAGCCACTAAAGTGATATGAGAGGAACGTGTTCGTAGCATGCGGTTAAACATGGTATGAATGTCTCCATTTAGTCTCCAAAACCAGTGGTATTCATAGAACTCGTTGATTTCACTTAGTTCTCAAATAGGAGTGATTTGTACCCCACAACAGCCCTCTCCCAAGCTTTTCATTCCTCTGGAATGATCGTATAACTCTTTTTCCTGGGGTTGATCTCTATCGGGTCGGTCATTTTCCTTTTTCTGGTGGACCAGCGTTGTCTAGCTGCTTGTGGTGTCACCAAGTCGAACGTGTCATATATCTGGTCCATTACTTCTTCTTGTTCAGCAGGTGGTTGTCCTTCATCACCTGTTATATGTTTCCGAATTTGGTTTAAATGTTTCTTATGCGTAAATCTTCGATAATGTAGACCATCCGCCCGATCCTTTTCTGGACCTTTCCTAGTTTCCACATTGTGCTATTATTTTTGTGTACCTGGAAAAGTACCTTTTCACCAGATAAATACCTCTTTTTAGGAACTATAGTATTTGGCGGTTTCACTTGTTTTGGCAAAAGTTTCTGAAAGACCGGCCTAATTTTCCTTGCAAACATTAACTCTGCTGGTGACATCTTCGATGGAGTGCTTTCATTTGGCGTAATTCGGTAAACTTGTAAAAACTGTTGTAGTGCCTTTTCTGAGGGCGTTCCTAAAGCCTTCTACAGGGCTCTTTTCAGCGTGTCTAAAAACCTCTCTGCCTGATCGTTCCATTGGGGATGATAGGTTGGAGTCGTTATGTGGTTAACCTGGAAATCCTCGCAAAAGCTTTTAAAATCTGCTGAAGTGAATTGTGTGCTATTCTCTGATATTAGACAATCAACCACACTAAACCTAGCGAACAATTCGTGAAGAGCACTGATTGTAAAATCCGTTGTTGGACTTTTACATCAAAATACCTCAGGCCATTTTGAAAAACTGTCTATCACTATTAAATAATAGTTTCCATCCAGTGGGCCTGCGTAATCTACGTATATTCTTTGCTATGGGTGGTCTGCTTTAGGCCACGGGCTAAATTGTATTGGGGGCCTTTTGCAACCAATGCACATCCCTTACACGACTTTACCATGCCTTCTATATCAGTGTCCATACTCTTCCAGTAAACGTAGGACCTTATGAGGCTCTTCATTCGCGTAGCCCCAGGGTGCCCCGTATGAAAATCCTTTAGAATTTTCTTTTGTAGCTGGGATTACTACTCTTTCTTGGTACAACAGTACATCACTGCACATAGAATAAGCTTCCACCGTCGCTTCTTCCGATTTAATTTTTTGTTTCATTTCTTTGATGAAATTATCTTCTTTATCCTCCCTTATTATATCTTCCAAAGTCACTCGTAGTTCCTTGATCGTATTATATGGTATTTGTGTATAGTCCTTTTAACTTTGTAGTGACGCTATTATTCTGTCTTCCAGCGGTTCCCTTGATTTCGGGATTAATCATGACAATCTGTCTGCATGACTTAACTTAGCAGATGTAAGAAATTCCATACTGAAATTGTAATTCGGTAGAATGGTGCCCTATCTTTGCAGTCTGTTGGCTGTGTAAGTTGGCAGACCTTTTTTAGAGCCAAAGATGGTTATAAGTGGCTTATGGTCAGTTTGTAATTTAAATTTACGACCGTGTAAAAATTGATGGAATTTTGTAACGCTGAATATGATTCCCAGCGTTTCCTTTTCAGTTTGAGAGTAAAGTTCTTGACGCATGGGCAATCGGCTTAGTGGACCCATCATGCATCTTGTGTAGAATGCATGCCCGGTCCCATAAGAACTTGTGTCAGTTGTGACAATAATCATTTGTTTCGGATTGAAATGAGTCAGGAATAAATCTGCGTTAATACCAAACACTGAAAACTTCTACTAAAATGTCTGTCATGAGAATGTTGAATATATACAATTACTAACCCGAGGGAACTTTACTGCAAGAAAAAATCTTTGAATTAGACTCTGCAAGTTTTCTCACTTTACAAGGATCTGCAAGATAAAAATGAAGATAAAAATAGTTTGAAAGAATAAAAAAAATTAGATTCATATATCTATATGTATAATGCAAGAATTCGAATAATCTTGTATGCATGTTTAATTACTGGTATTTTTCTCTACTGACATTAATCGTGCAAAGAAATATTGTCTGCACTTTGTACATGGCAAGTGATGATGCATTAATTATGCAAATAAAAATGCAAAAATGAGAAAAGGAAAACCAAAAATTTACCTTTTGAAGATGTTTGCACTTTTTTGCAGCTGTTGTTGTTATTATCTGTTTTTTTCAAACCTGAAAAGTAAAAAAAAAATGGCCAAGTAAGAATTTGACATGTGCGATAGTATTGATTCTTTCCTGCCATGTGTCAGGGCTGTGAAATGTGCTAGGAAGTAATTAATAAAAAATGACTACCAAGAAGCACAAATAAAAGCCATGATAATGGTTAGAAATGATTTACCAAGACGCACAAATATTGAAGGTAAGTGGGATAATCAGTTGGGAGTGGTTAAGTGAGACGAAAGATCCGGATGTAGGATTTCTGATCCTGAAGTCAATATTTTTACAAGTTTTTAGTTTACGATATATTTTCAGTTTGCGGGAGTTGATCGTGCAAATGAAATACATAATTGTATGAGAGAAGGAAAACAAAAATTTACCTTTTGAAAATATTTGCTGTTTTTTGCTGTTGTTTTTTGTGCTGTCTGTATGTTTCGAATCTGAAAAGTCAAAAATGTTTAAGTTAAAGATTGTTAGATATTCATTAAATTTCAAGTTAAATGTGAAGTATTTTGAAGCAATTTGGAATTTAAATACAAGAGAATAATTATACTTGTGGGGACTCACCCATGCACAACTGTATAAATAGACTGAATCTCGGGTGTGGCCTGTGTACTATTGTAGTACACCATTTTGGCGTTATGTGCTACAACTGTTGCTCTCTGTATAATCTGTCATGTTTTAATAGAAATTGTCTTCCTAACCCATATGTAATCTCATGTGAAAGTTTATCACATATTAAACTCTCACTGCGCCATCTGATAAACTCCTCTCTTGGCACGGCTCTGGTTTGGTCTGTGATGATGCTCTTCAAATCGGGAGTAGTTACAGGATTATTTTAATGGACATTATCTTCAAAATGATACCGTATATAAAAATTTCAAGGGTTAAGGTCTGATGAGCATGAAGTTCATGCAGGATCACATCTTCCATTGATGATACAATCCCTAAAATGTCCCTGCAGTCATTCTAAAGAATCATTAAAAGTGTTGGGATTTGTTCCATTCTGTTGAAACCACTGTTCATTACCCACACGACTTGTTTAAAAATTAAATAAATAAGATAAAAAAGAAAGAAGCTAAACTGCCAATACCTTATTTACTCATGTGGATTCAACGCTTTCCAGCAGTTGAAATCCATTTACAAGTGACCAAACCTGAGTTGTAACAAAGTTCATATTAAAAGATGTTCTCTAACATCATTTGATAATATTTGACTGATGCCTAAACAACAACACAAAACAACATTTCCGTGAGAAATTGGTATTGCTATTTAATTTCTTCAACTAAAAATGCAATCTTTAAGATTGCTTGGAACACGTAATAGGTTCATCTCTAATAAAAATAGAACACGTAATAGGTCAGGGGTCAATCCTGGGCCCAACTCTCTTCCTGATCTACATCAATGACCTCCCTAAACACATACTTAAATCATTCATTGACATCTATGCTGATGACACGACCATCTACGGCAACACATCAAAGGCTTTAAATGACAAAGTTCTCTCTGATTCTCTCTCCTCTGATCTCGAGCGCGTGGTTCAGTGGGGGAAGATGTGGCTGGTTACCTTTAATGCATCCAAAACCAAACTCCTATCCTTACATCATCAACGCTTTGATCCCCAGCTGGCATCAATTGTGATGGATGGCTCTCGTCTGGGTGAGGCCCCGTGTTTTGACAAGCTTCTGGGCTTGACCTTTACTCCTGATCTGAAATGGAACACATACATCAAGTCTGTTGCCAAGGTCGCTGGAAAGATGGTGGGATCCTTCTACCGCTCCAGAAGATATCTCACTACTGATGCAATTCTCTATCTATATAAAAGCCAAGTACGTCCAAGGATGGAATACTGTTGCCATATCTGGGCAGGAGCTACAAAAAACAACCTATCCTGCCTTGACAGAGTACAAAATAGACTTCGTGGCTTAGTGGGGGATTCCCTTTTCTCTACCCTGCAACCTCTTTCCCACAGAAGAGACATTGCGAGCCTATCCTTGTTTTATCGTTATTTCCATGGCAGGTGCTTGTCTGAACTCCAATCTCTGGTCCCCCCTAGCCAATCTTTCACGAAAAACACCCGTCTAGCTGAATCCATTGTCAAAAGTTTCCCCCATTCTTTAACTGTGCCAAAATCAAAATGCGGATTCCATAAACAAAGCTTCTTTCTTAGAACTGCACGCCTGTGGAACTCTGTTCCGTCTGCCTGCTTCCTACCGGACTACAACTTGGATGTCTTCAAGTCCAACGTTAACAAATTCCTAATGAACTGCCCCCTTAAGTAAACACTTCATCAAATCTCCACACTAACGTAATGTACGTGCAATAACCCTTATCCCTGAGTGGCTTCCGGGCCTTGATAAGTGGTGATCACTATGTAAAAAAAAAGAAAAAAAAAAGGTTCATCTCTAAGAAAAATAGAACACGTAATAGGTTCATCTCTAAGAAAAATAGAACACGTAATATGTTCATCTCTACTAAAAATGGAACATCTCCATTAAAAAATGTGGTTCATCTCCATTAAAAAATGGTTCATCTCCATTAAAAATAGATAAAATATAGATTCATCTCTAATAAAAATAGAACACGTAATAGATTCATCCCTAATAAAAATAGAACACGTAATAGGTTCATCTCTAATAAAAATGGAACACGTAATAGATTCATCCCTAATAAAAATAGAACACGTAATAGGTTCATCTCTAATAAAAATAGAACACGTAATAGGTTCATCCCTAATAAAAATAGAACACGTAATAGGTTCATCTCTAATAAAAATAGAACACGTAATAGGTTCATCTCTAATAAAAATGGAACACGTAATAGGTTCATCTCTAATAAAAATACAACACGTAATAGGTTCATCTCTAAAAATAGAACACGTAATAGGTTAATTTCTAATAAACATGAAACATGTAATAGGTTCATCTCTAAAAATGGAACACGTAATAGGTTCATCTCTAATAAAAATGGAACACGTAATAGGTTCATCTCTAATAAAAATAGAACACGTAATATGTTCATCTCTACTAAAAATGGAACATCTCCATTAAAAAATGTGGTTCATCTCCATTAAAAAATGGTTCATCTCCATTAAAAATAGATAAAATATAGATTCATCTCTAATAAAAATAGAACACGTAATAGATTCATCCCTAATAAAAATAGAACACGTAATAGGTTCATCTCTAATAAAAATGGAACACGTAATAGATTCATCCCTAATAAAAATAGAACACGTAATAGGTTCATCTCTAATAAAAATAAAACACGTAATAGGTTCATCCCTAATAAAAATAGAACACGTAATAGGTTCATCTCTAATAAAAATAGAACACGTAATAGGTTCATCTCTAATAAAAATGGAACACGTAATAGGTTCATCTCTAATAAAAATGGAACATGCAATAGGTTCATCTCTAATAAAAATGGAACACGTAATAGATTCATCTCTAATAAAAATGGAACACGTAATAGGTTCATCTCTAATAAAAATGGAACATGCAATAGGTTCATCTCTAATAAAAATGGAACACGTAATAGGTTCATCTCTAATAAAAATGGAACACGTAATAGGTTCATCTCTAATAAAAATGGAACATGCAATAGGTTCATCTCTAATAAAAATGGAACACGTAATAGATTCATCCCTAATAAAAATAGAACACGTAATAGGTTCTCTCTAATAAAAATAGAACACGTAATAGGTTCATCCCTAATAAAAATAGAACACGTAATAGGTTCATCTCTAATAAAAATAGAACACGTAATAGGTTCATCTCTAATAAAAATAGAACACGTAATAGGTTCATCCCTAATAAAAATAGAACACGTAATAGGTTCATCTCTAATAAAAATGGAACACGTAATAGGTTCATCTCTAATAAAAATGGAACATCTCCATTAAAAAATGCCGTTCATCTCCATTAAAAAATGCAGTTGCTCTTTATGCATTTCTCTATTGTATTTGTTCTCAGCATCTCTTTAATTTTTCATGCTCATCATCCTTACGACGATACAGTTACTGTCATCAAGTGAACATATGAATAAAAAATTACATCTGTTTACTCTTCAGCTAATATTCATATCAGCTGTAATTCGAAAATTTATGCCGAATGGCTGCTCTAATTTAGCAAGCTTTTCTTATGATATTTCCATTGCAATTCGCTGTGATTATGCCGTATATAAACTGACTTAGTTTGTTCACTTGTGTCCTTGATACTGATGAACATTTTGCAGGCTTTTTTGATCATTTTCTGACATGAAATCATCAAATGTTTTTAAAATTAAAAAGTAAATTGATTATATCATATTCAATTTGCAAACGTTGCTCAGGTATCAGTCACTTCATAATGAATTGCAAAACCAAGCTAGAATTCAAATTAACTGATAGTTGCCAAATCTTCAATGAAAGAAAACAGGGTTGTCACTTTTAAGTTCAACTCTTCTAAAAATGAACTCAAAAAAACAAACAAAACACTTTGTAAATTGTTAATAACAAGTGTGTCAGAGTTCATATTATTTTAGCATTACAAGTTGATTTTTTTCTTTGTAGATACTTTTTTTTATCAACTTGCATGAAAAGAGTTATGTAAAAGATGCTTAAACCCGTTTGAATTATGCTAATACCATCAGTCGTTCAAAAGTTATGAGTATTTTAAGTGCCAAAATTTAGGCTTTTCCATGGACATTTTTCTTTAGAAAAAGTGGGCTAAATTATGGACCTCAACATTTCAAGAAATTCAGTAATTTCAACACCATTTATTTATTTTTCAAGTTATTCTCATGAAACTTGGCAGTCTTATGTAAAATTGTGTGCTCTTTCTGATTATGCAGTTAAATCTGATGTATCTCTTTACCATAAGCCATGATTTATAAATTCAGATGTACAAATTTCATTTTATTTTTAAACTGGTGCATGGTATCATACAGTGGGTGTCTATTTATGAACAAAACTAAGTATTATAGTGGTATTTAAATATAGCTTTATTGAGAATAGGCATTTTCCTGCTTCCTCACAAAAGAAGAGCTTAATCTGGGGTGTAGCCATTGAATGCCTAAAGAGCATTCGTGGTCGGTATTTACTACTCCCTTCAAAGAAAAAAAAAATTGAGTAGATATGAATTAATCTCGGAAATAAATCAAAGAAAATTTTTCACATAGATTTTGGATTTCTGTAAAAGATGGAAATTCCCATAGTCGACCAGAACTTATGCATTTTTGGGACCAGTCCAATTTTCAATTTTGTAAATCCTCTCTATCTGGCCCAAAATATACCCCTATTTTCTGAGGGGCAACCATGAATCATACTCTATATGAATCCCTGATGTAACTTTCACAGTACCAGGATACCAGGAATCTTGATAAGCAACAACTATACATTCACCAGTTGATGGTAATTTTTGTCATTTCTATTCTGTTGTTTTACTGAAAATTCAACTATGTAAACAAAGAAATAAAATGGTAATTTTTTACCTTGTTTCCACCTTAACATTTAAAATGATTACTTCTATAGGTTTTAGGGTATAATGAAAACGAATATCACATTTAAATTTTCTGCAAATAAGTAGTTTTCCAGATATTAAGCAATGGCATTTCTTATGTTATCGCTGGTGGCCATCTTGGTTTCGTGCAAGCATGCAAACGCAACCCCGAGAAACTATGCACAAACGTGCATTCCAAGATAGCCACCAGCAATAACGTAAGAAATGACATTGCTTAATATCTGGAAAGCTATTTATTTGCGGAAAATTTAAATGTGATATTCGTTTTCAGCATACTCAAAAACAGTTAAAGGTAGTCATTTTAAAGAAAAATGTTAAGGTAAAAATTTACAAAATGTATCAATGAAACCGCCTAATTATTATTATTATTTAGATATCCTCAGTTAAAAAAAAATCCGGGTTCGTTTTACAGATTCGAAAAAAAGGTTTTTACAATGAGTTAAAAATAAATTCAAGTTTTACAATATCTTTTTTATTTAATTGTTCCTATTTACAATGACTCCCCACGGGACAGAGTTAGACACCAGGGTCGTTTTTTACTGTGGAGAAAAGGAACAAAAATAAAAATTGTCTTAGACGTGAAGGATTTCTCCTCCACTAACAGAGAACAAGAAATTGAAGTGCAGCATCTGAAGAACAGATACTACACTTTGATCTTTACCTGAAGGAATTATTAGGTTAAAGTACAGAATAGTTAACAAAAAAAACCCTTCCTTCCCAATGTTAAAAATGGGTTTCTAAATGATGTTATTATTTCAGCATGGTAGCAGAAGTACACAAGTACCTTTTATTTATTTATTTTTTTTTCAACCACTAAAAAACACAATTCTACCTTACGTACACATAAGTAGTTAAACGCATTTACTTAGTACATTTTGTTGTTTTTAACGCTTTTAGTGCATGTGCTACTTTTATTTTCTCTACCGCACTCCCTCGACCTAGGACTGCACCATAATAAACAAAGTCTCTGACAGCATAGACACAGCACTCGCCCTCAACACTAGCGCACAAGTACATGTATTTGGTGATTTTAATGTTCAACACAAAAACTGGCTTGGATTCTCTATTCACACAGATGCAGCAGGCAGCACAACACATAATTTTGCTATATCTCACTCCCTATCACAAATGGTTATGTTTCCAACCCATTTCCCTGACCAGCAAGAACAACACGCATCACTTCTAGATCTGTTTCTGACCACAGTTCCCGAGGATTGTATAACAAATGCTGACAGCCCACTCGGGAACGCTGATCATGCAGTGATAATGGTCGAAATTGCCCTAAACTCTAGACCCAAAATTGAAGAGCCAGTGCTCAAAACAATGAGATATTATAAAAAGGCTGACTGGGAAGCCATCAGAAATCTTATCTGCAGAAGTTCAAGTGTAACATGAACCGACATCTTGCTGCCCAAATCCCAACATAGTGCCCCAGCAGTTGCTGCACCTGATAGTAACCCCCTACACCAAAGTGGCAATGTGCTTGTTTGGGGTGAAAGTGTAATAAAAAAAAAAAAATGCCCCATGGGGAAATATTTTTTCTCTTCCTGCTGAACAGTGCGCAAATGAGACCACTGAATGGTTCAAAACAGCAATTGAAGCACATGCTCCCATGCGGAAATTTTATAGCAAGCCCCACGCTCCCTAATGGTTTACTTCTATTTGCGCAACTGCCATTGCTCAAAGGCAGCATGCATACTGCAGATTTAACCGACATAAGTCCAGTTCAGACAGAAGTATATAGAAGCTAGAAGTAACGTTAAGAAATAGCGACAGCTAAGAGAGAATTTACTGAAACCACTAAAAAACGCATCAAAGGACAAAAATTAGGAACTTGTGACTTCTGGAAAACTACAACAGTGTAGTAAATAATGGGTAATCAACAATTCCCCCACTAACCAACAATCACGAGGTTGTTTGCTCAGCAACCGACAAGGCTAATATGCTTGCCAGCCGGTTTGCCTCAAACTCCACACTGGACCCTTCCAACCACCCCCTGCCTGACTTTCCTTTGCGAACAGACGCCACGCTAGACGATCTAAAAATCACCCCTGCTCAGGTGCATGCTATCATAAAAAACCTTGACACTTCAAAAGCATGTGGACCTGATCTCATCCCAGCTGTGCTATTAAAAAAGTGCTCAGCCGAAGTAGCTCCAGTTCTCTCCAAACTCTACAACAAATGCCTTAATGAATCATGCTTTCCGGGCTGTTGGAAAACTGCTTCTGTGCTACCAGTATTCAAGAATTCTGGCGAAAGAACTGACCCATCAAATTATCGCCCCATTAGCCTCCTCCCACTTTTCGCCATAATATTTGAGACCATAATTAACCATGCTCTACTTCGTCACCTTACAGATGCTAAACTTCTGCCTGACAAACAATATGGATTTAGACAAGCCCGTTCCACAGCAGACATCCTAACTGTAATCTCTGAACGTATATACCATTCACTGGACAAAGCGGGGGAGGGCAGAGCAGTAGGTCTAGATATATCTAAGACTTTTGACAGGGTATGGCATGAGGGACTCCTCAGGAAAATTAAATCATACGGTATCACTGGTAGAATACTTAACATAATTAAATCCTTCTTAGATAAGAGAAAAATCCAGGTTGTCCGCGACGGTCATACATCTAAACAATATGATATAAATGCAGGAGTGCCTCAGGGGTCTATCCTTGGACCTCTATTGTTCCTAATATTTAGGTATGACCTCCCCGACAAAACTGCCTCTGAGATGGGTATATATGCTGATGACACCACACTCTATAACAGGCATGACAGGAAAACAAATGAACAAATAACTAAAGAAATGGCAAAACCACTAGAGGATGACCTCTAATCTGTAGTGAAATGGGGACAAAAATGGATGGTCACATTCAATGCTGCCAAGACTAAACTGGTTTCCTTCAATAATTACAAGAAACCTTCTCTACCACCTATAGCAATGGCCAGTGACTCCCTATCTGAAAGTACATCTTTCAAACTGCTTGGGGTAACGTTCACAGAAAACATGAGTTGAAACAATTACATTGAAAACATTGCCAGAGCCGCTGCGAAGAAGGTAGGCTCTCTCTATCGTGCTAAAAAACTACTGACACCTGAAAGTATCCTGTATCTCTATAAGGCCACCATTCGCCCATGTATGGAGTATTGCTGTCACATTTGGGCTGGTGCATCTGCTGCTAGTCTCTCGCTCTTAGACAAGATTCAAAAGAGAGTCGCCCATCTGATAGGCTCTGAACTGGCATCTACGCTTTAGCCTCTGTCCCATCGACGAAACATTGCTTCCCTCTGCCTGTTCTACAAGTATTTTAATGGTGAATGCTCTGACGAACTGCAGACACTTGTGCCCCCACGACATAGACACCCTCGACAAACCCGACAGGCAGCTAAATCCCACCCCCACTCAGTAGAGATCCCTAGATGTAAAAGATCTTTCTACTCCAGTAGTTTCTTCCCCAGAACTGCTAGACTCTGGAATTCCATTCCAAGTTCCTGCTTCCCCAACTGTACTGACATGCAGAAGTTCAAGTGTAACGTGAACCGCCATCTTGCTGCCTAAATCCCAACATAGTGCCCCAGTAGTTGCTGCCCCTGATAGTAGCCCCCTACACCAAAGTGGCAATGTGCCTTGTTTGGGGTAAAAATGTAATAATAAAAAAAAAAATGTGTACTAAAAACGTTAAAAACAACAAAATAGTATTGTTTGGAAACCAAATTTGAAAATCTTGAAAATAATTTTTTTAAATTGACAAACTCAGAATAAAAAATGACTAGTCTAGTAAGACGAAAGCAGAATCACAGTTTTCTATTTTTAAGAGAATACTTTAGCCAGCTCAGCGCATGACGCGCTTAGCAGCCGTTTTTCTGTAAGCGGATTTGATTTCTATAAAAGATAACATTTTAAATAAAATTCTGTGCAATTAATAATTATCAAATATTTACATATTATACATGAAAATTATTCTGAAACTATTATCTATATGAAAATAGATGATATATGCCGATTTATCTCATCAATTTTAAAATATTCCTTGTCAATTTTGCTCGGTCATAACTTTGCTTTCTGTGGTCGTAAAAATCAAAATCAAACACCAGTACAGAGGGACTTCTTTGTTTATATACTCTGTAAAATTTTAGCCATATTTAATCAAATTTAATCCCGCGCATGTGTCTCCAAACGTAACGTATAAAATGAAAACATTAAAAAAAGTGTTTCCCTTTTTGTTGTCATTTTTTTTACCAATTTTACATTTTTAACTTGAAGCATAAAAACATTGAACGCATAAAATAAAAATAAATTAACATCATTGGAATGCTGATTTTATTCTCTTTTAATCAATGTAATTCTTTTAAAAATTGAACCACAAATAAAAAAGATATGACTTGTTGAAGTACATTAGGTGTGTAATATTGCCGATGTCCACGAAAATACAGCATACGCTTGTAATGCTAATTATTTGTATTCTTGAGTGTTTTTACATTTTCGTCAATGTAACTACTGACCTTCAGGTGTAGCCAGTCGAACTCAGGAATCCTGTCAAAATCAGGAATCTTTTATACATTACACCATGGGTACTTGCGGACAAGGACTCATGATGTAGTGGATAAAGTACTTGGTAAAATTCAATCGTAATTTACACTTCTGGAGGTTGAAGGTTCAATCCTCAGTCTGAGTGACACTACAAATACAATTGCGAATTACTTAGGTCTTTACCCAGTCATGGCTGACGGAATAAGAGCATGTTACTTCTGTGGATTAAATAAAAGGTGGTGTTAGAAATTCTGTGTAGATTCTCGGAGTTCAACGAGATACACCTGAATGTCGAAACATGAAAAATAACATTCAAGTTGAAAACAGTAGTTCAAAGAATCTGAATCCGAATAATCAATCCTCATCTAAAAACATCAGAATGTGCCAGAGTTACTGACAATTTACACATATACAAGTGTGCTGGCCACCTAGATATGCACATTTGTAATGTTTCATGAAATGATGATAAAACAAAAGATGGACATTTGAAACCGAAACTTGGTGGACAAGTCAGTCACGAATAAACCTAGAACCCCATCCTCCTACGTAGACCCCTACTACCATGTCTCCTTCTCGAACATCAGGGGTCTACGTTCTAACCTTCCAGAGGTTGAAACCCAATTACAGGAGACGAAACCTGACATATTCTTTCTAAGCCAAACTGGAATAGGGCGAACCACCTCCCTAGATGAGTTCATAATTAAAGGATACTCTAACTTAACATCTAAATCTGACCCTCAAGATCGCCACGGGAATGGAATATGTGCCTACATTAAAGATGGCTTCCCATGTGGCAGGGATATCTCCAGAGAAGACCCTAATCTACCTTATATGTGCTTCCGGGTTGCACTTGCTTATACCACCGCATTTATATTTGCCCTCTATCCCGCCCCCCCCTCCACAACAGCGGAGTTACTGTCTTTAAGAGTATATCGGAGAAAAAATTGACCACATCCTGTCTGCTCATCCTTCGGCTAACATTCACGTTTGCGGTGACTTCAATGTCCATAATGTGGAATGGCTAACCCACTCAAATAAGACTGATTTGAGGGGAGGTTCTGTCATGATTTTGCCATTGCTTATGACCTCACTCAGATTGTCCACGAGCCCACCCGTGTTCCCGATACTACCGGTCAATACGCAAGCCTTCTAGACCTTTTTCTAATCACTTCCCCAAGCTATGCTCATGTTCCGTTCTATCTCCTCTGGGATCCTCCGACCACTGCGTCGTATCAGTTAAGATAAAAATGAAATATAATAAATCTACAGACGTACCTCTTCACTGTACTATATACTGATACTCTATGGCTGACTGGGATAGCTTCCGCACATTCATATCTGATCTACCTCCCCATTCCATGTTTAAAAAGGATGTGTCCTCTGTAGTATCAGATCTGACCGAATGGTTACTTGTAGGCATAGACCAATTCATACCATCTAAAAAATTCCAACAAAAACCTAACAGCCAGCCATGGTTCTCCCCTGAATGTGCTGCTGCCATCGCACACAGAAATCACTTTTTCTGTAGCTACCAACGTAATAGATGCACTGAAACTAAAGCTGCTTTCAGGACCGCCAGCAACCACTGTAAAAGAGTAATAAAAATGCAAGAGAACTATATGCTCAATCCGTTAAATCCAAAGTAGCTGAGTAACGGCTTGGTTCCCACCAGTTCTGGCAAATAGCAAATAGGACCCTGAACAGAAACGTGCGCTCTATCCCAACCATTATCAATGAACCAGAGGTCATCTCAACAGCATCCGACAAAGCCAAACTATTTGCCAAATACTTTGCGGCAAATTTTACCCTGTGCGACGAAGGCCATCAACTCCCCATATTCCCTCCTATAACAAACAACACGCTATGCAACATACAAATATCTGTGCGTGAGGTCGCCAAGCTAATCAAGAACCTTGACTCCAGTAAAGCAACTGGCCTGATGGTATTCCAATTATAGTGTTAAAATAAATTACAACCAGAACTTTCCCCCATACTTACCAAACTGTTTAAGCATTGCCTTAAGGAGAAGTGCTTCCCAACACCCTGGAAAACATCATCAGTATACCCTGTATTTAAGAATTCAGGTGATAAGTCATCCCCCTCTCAGTACAGACCAATAAGTCTCCTGTGTGTTATGAGTAAGTTGCTGGAATCCACAATAAATAGAGAAGTAGTCAACCACCTCAACAGAAATAACCTTCTTAGCGACACGCAATATGGTTTCCGTTCAGCACGATCTACACCAGATATGCTAACGGCTATATCTCATATGATTAGCAAATCTCTCGACAAAGACTTCATTTCTAAGGCAATTGCTCTCGACATATCTAAGGCCTTTGATAAGGTTTGGCATAAAGGCCTACTACACAAGATTTCCAGCTACGGTATAGCTGGAAATGATTTCTCGATCATTAAATCATTTCTCTCAGATAGGCTCATAAGAGTAGTGGTTGATGGGCAGAAATCAGAGGCCCATAATATTAATGCTGGAGTCCCTCAGGGGTCCATACTGGGCCCAACTCTCTTCCTGATCAATGATCTCTCAAAACACATACTAAAATCTTTTGTTGCAATCTATACTGATGACAAGACCATGTATGGCAACACATCAAAGGCCGTAAATGATGATGTTCGTTTTGATTCTCTCTCCTCTGATCTTGAGCGCGTTATGCAGTGGGGAAAGAGGTGGCTGGTTACCTTTAATGCATCTAAAACCAAGCTCCTATCTCTACATCATAAATGCTCTGATCCCCACCTGGCATCAATTGAAATAGATGGATCTCGTCTAGGGGAGGCCCCATGTTTTGATAAGCTTCTGGATTTGACCTTTACTCCTGATCTTAAATGGAACACATACATCAAGTCTGTGGCCAAGGTTGCTGGGAAAATGGTGGGATCCTTCTACCGCTCCAGAAGATATCTCACTACTGATACAATTCTCTATCTATATAAAAGCCAAGTACGTCCAAGGATGGAATACTGTTGCTGTTATTTCCATGGCAGGTGCTCGTCTGAGCTCCATTCTCTGGTTCCCCCCCTCGCTAATCTTCTTCAAAAAACACCCAACTAGCTGAAACCACTGTCAATAATTTTCCCCACTCCCTATCTGTGCCTAAATCAAAACGTAGATTCCATGAACAAAGCTTCTTTCTTAGAACTGCACGCCTGTGGAACGCTGTTCCGCTTGCCTGTTTCCCTCTCTACTTCAACCTGGATGTCTTCAAGTCCAACACAAACAAATTCCTGATGAACCCCCCCCCAAGTAATGACACCTTACCAATTCTCCAATACTATAGCTACACTATCCCTTTGATTACTGTACACAAAATAACCCTTATCCCCGAGTGGCCATTGGGCCTTGATAAGTGGTGAACTCCATGTAAAAACAAAAAAAATAAAGATGGAAGTTTATTTTATACCAAATATGATTTGCGTTCAGAAACGATTGTATACTTTATTAATGAGTCCATGGGTTGCATTTTTCTTTGTCACCTTTTTTGATTTCCTCATATAATAGCTTAGAGAATTGTCATGGTATACTGATAGCCACTACTACTATCTAATTAACTTGTATATTTATTTGTATAAACAATGCTGACATTAATATGAAAGCTGAAAAATTGTGAAACTATATACTCTTCTTCGTAACAGAACTCTGTTGTGTTTATGGTTTTCTATTATTCTTCATCTTCTCGTTCTGGCCATTTCAACTTCTCTCATATTAGTGATTTCCGATGACATGCACAGTAGCTCTCTCTCATATTAGTGATTTCCGATGACATGCACAGTGGCTCATAAGTATGAAAAAAAAAAAAATAACACAAGAGAAAACACAGATTCTGTAGATATCAGGTGTACCCTGGATGTGTGTGTGATACTATTCCAGAAAACGACCCCATCTGAGTTGTCTTTCAAAACACTTCTGATCTGCTCTGAGCACCCAAATGTTGTCAACTGTCTCCAACTGTTGTCAACTCAAGACTCTCCTGACTATATTGTCCGGTCATTTGTCCAAGTCACTGTCACACCTTGATTAACAATCCTATTTCAGACACCTTGATGAACCACCTCCCAACCCATTGTCTTTCTATTCAGATCGCTTTCTAGATTTTGGTTCGTTTTTCTTCGCTTTTTCATATAGATTTTCCTCGTTCTGTATCAATCGCTTTCTAACACTTTAAGAGCGGACGTTGATAATATCACAAAACCATGTGTATTACTTCTTTATTTCATTATATATAGATTAGTAAATGTTACAAACACTGAAAACTTCTACTACAATGTCTGTCATGAGAACGTTGAATATACACAATTACTAACCCGAGGGAACTTTACTGTGAGAAAAAATCTTTGAATTAGACTCTGCAAGTTTTCTCACTTTACAAGGATCTGCAAGATAAAAATGAAGATAAAAATAGTTAGAAAGAATAAAAAAAATTAGATTCATATATCTATATGTATAATGCAAGAATTCGAATAATCTTGTATGCATGTTTAATTACTGGTATTTTTCTCTACTGACATTAATCGTGCAAAGAAATATTGTCTGCACTTTGTACACGGCAAGTGATGATGCATTAATTATGCAAATAAAAATGCAAAAATGAGAAAAGGAAAACCAAAAATTTACCTTTTGAAGATGTTTGCACTTTTTTGCAGCTGTTGTTGTTATTATCTGTTTTTTTCAAACCTGAAAAGTAAAAAAAAAATGGCCAAGTAAGAATTTGACATGTGCGATAGTATTGATTCTTTCCTGCCATGTGTCAGGGCTGTGAAATGTGCTAGGAAGTAATTAATAAAAAATGACTACCAAGAAGCACAAATAAAAGCCATGATAATGGTTAGAAATGATTTACCAAGACGCACAAATATTGAAGGTAAGTGGGATAATCAGTTGGGAGTGGTTAAGTGAGACGAAAGATCCGGATGTAGGATTTCTGATCCTGAAGTCAATATTTTTACAAGTTTTTAGTTTACGATATATTTTCAGTTTGCGGGAGTTGATCGTGCAAATGAAATACATAATTGTATGAGAGAAGGAAAACAAAAATTTACCTTTTGAAAATATTTGCTGTTTTTTGCTGTTGTTTTTTGTGCTGTCTGTATGTTTTGAATCTGAAAAGTCAAAAATGTTTAAGTTAAAGATTGTTACATATTCATTAAATTTCAAGTTAAATGTGAAGTATTTTGAAGCAATTTAGAATTTAAATACAAGAGAATAATTATACTTGTGGGGACTCACCCATGCACAAGGTGTGAACTCTTTTGAACTGTATAAATAGACTGAAGCTCGGGTGTGGCCTGTGTACTATTGTAGTACACCATTTTGGCGTTATGTGCTACAACTATTGCTCTCTGTATAATCTGTTAGGTTTCAATAGAAATTGTCCTTTTAACCCCTATCCGTGTTCTCCTTAGTGTACCTTCTGGGCCACAACATATACGTAAACTTATGTGAAAGTTTACCACAAATTGAACTCCCCGTCCACCATCTGATAAACTCTTAACAAAGTTCATATTAAAAGATGTTCTCTGATATCATTTGATAATATTTGACTGCTGCCTAAACAACAACCCAAGACAACATTTCCGTGAGAAATTGGATTGCTATTCAATTTCTTCACTTAAAAATGCAATCTTTAAGATTGCTTTGAACACGTAATAGGTTCATCTCTAATAAAAATGGAACACGTAATAGGTTCATCTCTAATAAAAATAGAACACGTAATAGGTTCATCTCTAATAAAAATGGAACACATAATAGGTTCATCTCTAATAAAAATGGAACACATAATAGGTTCATCTCTAATAAAAATGGAACACATAATAGATTCATCTCTAATAAAAATGGAACACGTAATAGGTTCATCTCTAATAAAAATGGAACACGTAATAGGTTCATCTCTAATAAAAATTCAACATGTAATAGATTCATCTCTAATAAAAATGGAACACGTAATAGGTTAATCTCTAATAAAAATGGAACATCTCCATTAAAAAATGCCGTTCATCTCCATTAAAAAATGCAGTTGCTCTTTATGCATTTCTCGTTTGCATTTGTACTCAGCCTCTCTTTAATTTTTCATGCTTATCATCCTTACGACGATACAGTTACTGTCATCAAGTGAACATATGAATAAAAAATTACATCTGTTTACTCTTCAGCTAATATTCATATCAGGTGTAATTCGAAAATGTATGCCGAATGGCTGCTCTAATTTAACAAGCTT
Source organism: Euprymna scolopes (assembly GCF_053919585.1). Classification (NCBI taxonomy): domain Eukaryota; kingdom Metazoa; phylum Mollusca; class Cephalopoda; order Sepiida; family Sepiolidae; genus Euprymna; species Euprymna scolopes. The sequence goes on from NC_136485.1 coordinate 3,991,749, forward strand.
TTCTTATGATACTTCCATTGCAGTGCGTTGTGATTATGCCGTAAATAAACTTAGTTTGTTCACAAACCACTTGTGTACTTGATACTGATGAACATTTTGCAGGCCTTTTTGTTATAAAAAAATTTGTATCCTGTGATACTTCACTTCATCGTTATAAAAATAAAAGTTATAAAAAAATTTGTATCCTGTGATACTTCACTTCATCGTTATAAAAATAAAAGTTATAAAAAAATTTGTATCCTGTGATACTTCACTTCATCGTTATAAAAATAAAAATTATAAAAAAATTTGTATCCTGTGATACTTCACTTCATCGTTATAAAAATAAGAATTATAAAAAAATTTGTATCCTGTGATACTTCACTTCATCGTTATAAAAATAAAAATTATAAAAAAATTTGTATCCTGTGATACTTCACTTCATCGTTATAAAAATAAAAGTTATAAAAAAATTTGTATCCTGTGATACTTCACTTCATCGTTATAAAAATAAAAGTTATAAAACAATTTGTATCCTGTGATACTTCACTTCATCGTTATAAAAATAAAAGTTATAAAAAAATTTGTATCCTGTGATACTTCATCGTTATAAAAATAAAAGTTATAAAAAAATTTGTATCCTGTGATACTTCACTTCATCGTTATAAAAATAAAAGTTATAAATCAATTTGTATCCTGTGATACTTCACTTCATCGTTATAAAAATAAAAGTTATAAAAAAATTTGTATCCTGTGATACTTCGTTATAAAAATAAAAGTTATAAAAAAATTTGTATCCTGTGATACTTCACTTCATCGTTATAAAAATAAAAGTTATAAAAAAATTTGTATCCTGTGATACTTCACTTCATCGTTATAAAAATAAAAATTATAAAAAAATTTGTATCCTGTGATACTTCACTTCATCGTTATAAAAATAAAAGTTATAAAAAAATTTGTATCCTGTGATACTTCACTTCATCGTTATAAAAATAAAAGTTATAAAAAAATTTGTATCCTGTGATACTTCACTTCATCGTTATAAAAATAAAAGTTATAAAAAAATTTGTATCCTGTGATATTTCACTTCATCGTTATAAAAATAAAAGTTATGAAAAAATATGTGAAAAAATATATTTTTTAAATTTCGATTTTCTATACTTGTGATTTTATTATGCATAAAAATTGTCTCCGTATAGAAGGATTTCTCATTCCCTGACCACTGATATACATTGCAATATTTAAATAAATATAGAATTGTATTAAAAACGCACACAGAAAGGAAAAACAAAACTAATCTTGGTCTCAAAAACCTGTGAAACATTCACAAAAATCCGAGCAAGTCAGTTATTTTATATTTGTTTTTTTTTTTTCTTTCTTTTTTTTTACAAGGTGGTCACCACTTATTAGGGTCCGGAAGTCACTCAGGGACAAGGGTTATTGTAAGTACAGTACGTTAGTGTGGATATTTAAAGTCTACTTAAGGGGGTGGTTCATCAGGAATTTGTTTACGTTTGACTTGAAGACATCCAAGTTATAGTCAGGAGGGAAGCAGGCAGATGGAACAGAGTTCCACAGGCGTGCAGTTCTAAGAAAAAAGCTTTGTTCATGGAATTTACGTTTTGATTTAGGCATAGATAAAGAGTGCGGAAAGTTTTTGACAGTGGATTCAGCTAGACGGGTGTTTTTTGTAAAAGAGTGGCGAGGGGGGGACCAGAGATTGGAGTTCAGATGAGCACCTGCCATGGAAATAACGATAAAACAAAGATAGGCTTGCAACATCTCTTCTGTGGGAGAGAGGTTGCAGAGTATCCCCCACTAAGCCACGAAGTCTATTTTGTACTCTGTCAAGGCAGGATAGGCTGCTTTTAGCAGCTCCTGCACAGATATGGCAGCAGTATTCCATCCTTGGATGTACTTGGCTTGTTTCTGCATTAAAAGTTTGGTTTCAGTAATTTTATTTAAAAGTTTTTAAAATTACGTATTTTTGAATAGACAAGAGGGATCAGCATCCAAAATTCTGTTATGACGTCAGTTTTTAGTGCTTTGTAATATAGATCATCCTTTTTATTCATCTTTTGTGAGCTTTCACACAGGTCATCAAAAATCTCATTGAATACAGCCTGTGGTGTTCCCTGGAAGCTGAGTGACAACAAGTCTCCCCAGATTTTCCAGTACTCGTCACCTCTTTCGATACCATTTGCAAATAAATTTGCATTATTGCCCCAGCTGCTTGCCATTGATTTCTCGTTGGCAGTAGCCATTGGTTTTTACTGAAATTTGAGTGGCAATAAGCTTCCCAAGGTCCCAGTTCTCTTCGCACTTATACAGTGGATGTCTGGTCAGTGTTCACTTTTCAGTCTTTCCTTTCTCCTTGACTACTTTGCTATTCGGTCTAATTTTTTTTTCGGTGGGGGGGGGGCAATTATGTGGTAATGGGGAATAGGTAGGGTTAGAGAACTTATAGGTATGCAGCGTCAATTATTATTATTATTATTATTAGTTTTATTAAAATGTTCTTTAAATATATTTTTAAAAAATTTTGCTCATGAACATTCGACCATGTCTGCTATTTGACGTGTTTACAAACAACCAACGCCAATGTCAAACCACCGGTGTCACTTGAAATGTGCATCAGTCGTTATCTTCTGTTAAAGGGTATATATATATATATATGGGTACATATGGAAAAAATAAATGATAGAATTAACGGATTTGTATCCTAAAATGTAATTAATAAGAACAGTTAACTTCTCTCTCTCTCTCTCTCTATATATATATATATATATATATATATATATATATTCAACCAAACACTATATAGAAACAGTGGTTTGTAAATAACAGGCAGATTAATTTTTGGAAACAGAGACAAATGACACAGGTAAGAAATAATTTTTAAATGACATAAATTGATTAGCCTAATTTATTAAGAGGAAAAAAAAAATTTAGATACAGTATCAAAAATATTTTTGTTTTTGTGTTTTAAGGGAGGTGGTGTTTGATTAACACTGCTGGCAAGCCATAATTTAATATTCTGTTTTGTTTATAAATCTCAGAAACAATATTTTATGGTAAACAACTGGTGATCCCTTTAAGAACATTGGTACTATTGTTTGTCCATGTAAGTAAAACGATTTAGTGATGCAGGAAAATAATTGACTGATTGACAAAATAATTTTCCAACGAAGGACATTTTTTTTTTTGTAGCTTTAAAGAAACTCCCAAGACACTGTATGCTAACGTATTTACTGTACAGATATTGATATTTAAAGCCCATATTTCAACTGTCTAATATACTCAGTTATATACACGCAACTTTAAAAAATGATAACTAAATTGCATATTCCTTTCAAAACAAACCTTTATAAGTTAATACTAGCTAGACGCCTGTCGTTGCTCGGTCGTACAATACGCTTAAACATGATATTTTAATTTATGCAAATTACGTAAGTATTATTATAAAATCAATGCTCAATAATTTGCCCGGTGAACTAATTCGCAAAAAGAAAACCCAAAAATAAAATAAATAATGAAAAAATGTATTTCATCAAATTCCATCTGTGTTTGTTTACCACATCATGTCAGCTGATTTGGTTTGACGATGAATGCCTTCGCAACTCACTTCTGATTAATGTTTAGTTTTAAAAAGAAATGATTTGCGGCAATTTTAAATGGAAACTCCTCTTTTATCGTAAATTGAATTCATTAATAAGAAAAAATTTAAATAAAATAGTAAGGTAGACCTGAGTTTGACCACGGGATCAGTTGAACTGTAGTCGAATGCTGGCAGATTTTATTATCTCCCTTGCCGATGTAACCTAAAATATTCCCATGTAAAAACTCTTTTTTTCATCTATAAGAAAATAAAAACTATTTTTAGGATGGGATTTTTTCGATTTTTATTGGATGAATTTCTGTATCTAAGGACACTGGCAGACATATAAATTAACTTTATGTGAAATTTGCGAAAGATAGGCTCAGCCGTTTCGGAACCTATGAAGAAGAAACTCTCCCACACAAAGTGACTTTTATATAATAGTAGAGATTCGTTTCTTTTAACCAAATTTATATTATATATATACAGTTATATTAATGCATATTTTCTATGTTGTGCATGATTGCATAGAATTTACGGTGAAAAATTCACGCATATACACACACACACATATTCATAACTACAACAACATTTATACCTGGATGTTTAGCCAGCTCTAATGCGTTTATCACATCTCATGTCAATGTGATCCTTGGTATACTTCAACTATTCCTGATTCCAGGGTCGAACATCAAAAATGTGAGGGCGGCCACAAACTCCACATCTGTCATAACTGTTTGTATCCAATTCTTAAGTTGATTGCTTCTGTGCTTCTTCCAACCTGCAATTGGAGCTACCAAGTTGTAGATGAATTTTTCCTCAGCACATTAAAGAAAGAATGTGACCAAACCAAGAAAGTCTCCTTTGAAGAAAATTTTCTGTGATGCTCGTGGTGTTGCATGTAAGAGATTGAAATAGGATGTTTGAAGTGTTTGTGATCATCAGCCTGTTCGTTGAAGCACAGTTTATCATTCTGATACGGATGATGTAGTTTGGGATTTGGTTGAAGAAATGGATGCATAGTACATATCAAAGTCCTTGAATGCATGAAGGATTTGCACAACACTGTTCGCTAAATCGCATTCAGTGAAATATTGATTGTGACCAGAGACTGGAATGTATGTGCTGGGAAGAGCAACTACCTTTCATGTGATGTGGTTGGTCAGTTTGGAACCGGTGATCAAGGCTTTGACAGCGACAGAATGGTAAACTTTGGTCCAACAAACAGGTTGATAGTCACAAACATTTATCATCCTATTTCACTCTCTTACATGGTATTCCCATGATGTACGAACCTCAAGCTAAATCGATTGTATATATATTAAAATATATGTAAAACTCTTTTAATGAAAACAGTGACTGTATTTCTATTTTTTCCATATTTGTGGACGAAACATGGAATTCTTTTAAAAAATTGTACCAGAAGCACAAATAAGGAGATTTCAAAATTCCTCATCAGCAGAAAATTGTAGAAAAAGTCAAAAAGGAACTGAACTAATAAGAAAACGAAAACAAAAATTTACCTTTTGATAAAGTTTGCCCTTTTTTGCTGTTTTTCTTCTTCTTCTTGTCTGTATTTTTCTGACCTAAAAAATAAAAAATGTTTTAATTAGAGATTTCTCTATGAGTGATGCAATGTAAGCCAGGGGCCAGGAGAGTGCTAAGAAGTGATTCATTAAAAAAAAATGTTGTAGGAAGTAAAACAAAAAACATGACAATGGTTAAAGATGATTCAGCAAGATGCACAAATGTGTTACAATAAATGTTGGAGATGGGATGGGTAGTCAGCTGGGAGTGGCTGAGTAGGACAAAAGATTTAGATGTAGGATTTCTGATCCTGAAGTCAATATATTTAGAAGTTTTGAGTTTTGTTTATAAGTTTTTCAGTATGTGGGGGTTGACCATGGTTGATGGCTCAAAGGTCCCTCGAGAGAGATTCGAGAGAATGAAAAAGTTGAATGTGAGAAAATCGGGCAAAGCTTTAGCAGATGAGGAATCAACCAACAAAGATACGTTGACATACAGCCATCAACAGACAACATTCATCACACACACATTTACAACAGAACTGATCTATACACAAAGTATCAAAGTTTGTGTTTTGTGAGTTTGCATTCTATTTTATTTTTTTTATACTTGGTAACTTTATAACTTGCAACCGCCGTGATTATCAAGACAATACGGCTACGATGAGAACAAGAAGAGATGAAAACCATATATGTGTGTGTGTGTGTTGACTTATTGATATCAAGCAAAGGATAACTAATTTGCATATTCCTTTAAAACAATATTCTTTTCAAATTATGAATAATGTAAGAATACGTAATTAGTGGATTTAATTAAAAAAACAAACGATTAAGCTTGAAGTTTATTTCTAAAAAGAATTTCATTTATATGTGGGTAAAATAAATGATAGAATGAGTGGATGATTTTATCCGAAATTTTATTATTTTTCTTGAAACAATCAATCTGACACTATGTACGAATCCAGATAATGTTTAATGAGGACAACTGACCTCTCTATCGACAGATGTATATGTTGACTTCTTTCTGCATAGGTATGAATATTAAAAGCCTACATTTCCATTTAAAATGCAAATACAACTTTGTAATATACTTAGTTGTGTATAGGCAAGCAACTTAAAGTAATTCGTATATTCTTTTAAAAACAAACCTTCATTATTTAATATTTGTTTTTTCTTTCTTTTTAGATGATTTAATTCATTTAACAAATGTGTATAATTGTATTAATGCATATTTTTTACATTGTGCATGATTGTGTAGCATTTATCTATATATGTAAAATTCTGTTTTGATAAAAATGTAACTATATTTCCATTTTTTATGCCGAATAATAAATCACGGACAATTTTAAACGTCCATATTTGTGGAAGAAACATGAAGTTCTCACTGAAATTTGTACCAGCAGCACAAATAAGGAGATTTCAAATTTCCTCAACATCAGCAGAAAATCATACAAAAGATTCAACATTTAACTATGATGCAAGATCAAAGATAAAATGCCTAATTGGATGAGATTAGAACAGTGTGCGTGCTGTGGAACCAAGCACTGATCCAGCAGCAACACAAAGGATGAACCAAGATTACCAGAATGTTTGAGTGGAAGGAGATTAGTTGGGAGATAACTATGATTCTGATGGTGCCATCAAGTTAAAAGTTGATTTAGTTAAAAATGTCAGAACAACTCATGACGATAGACCGACTCAAGTTTGTCTTCAAATTCAAACCACTATTTTATTTTTCTATACAGACAGTAAACTTGCAAAGAAATATTGTTTGCATTTTATATATATGATGATGTCTTGTGCATTTGCAAGAGTAAATATTATTCATGCACATGAAAAATGCACTAATGAGAAAAGGAAAACAAAAATTTACCTTTTGAAAAATTTTGTCTTTTTTTGCTGTTGCTGTTGTTGTTTGAATTTTTCCAACCTGAAAAGTCAAAATGTTTGAGTTAGAGCTTTTTACATGTGTGATACTATATGAGCCAGGCCCCCTGAGAGTGCTAAGAAGTGATTCATAAAAAAGGAAAAAGCTGTTAGGAGTAATAAAATGACAATAGTTAAAAATGATTCACCAAGACGTACAAAGGCAATACAATGATTATTGGAAGTAGGATAAGTAGTCAGCTGGGAGTGGCTGAATAAAACAAGGATTTCCAACCCTAAAGTCAATATATTTAGGAATTTTGAGTTAGTTTATAATAGTTTTTCAGAGTGTGGAAGTTGATGATGGTTGGCAGCCTGGAGTTTCCCTGAGGAAGATCAGAGAGAGTGACGTCAAAGTCAGGTGTAAAATGATTGAGCTTTAGCAGATGAGAAGACAAACTCGGCAACTGACTAACAAAGAGATGTCGAGAGACAGCTATCAACAGACGTTTGTGAGAGTTCGTTATCATACAAACTTAGAAAAAATTGATCTATATGTTTCAACGTTTGTGTTTTCTCTTGTCAGCTTGCATTCTGTTTTATTTTTTATAAGCCAGCATTTGCACCCTAGATGATCGCTAAGAACACGGCCAGAACAAGAACAAGAAGACGAATAGAAAACCACAGCAAACAGTGTTTTGGGGTCGGCATGTATAGATCAGTTGTGTTCTAACTTTGTGTGATAATGACTCTTCCCCCAAACATTGTCTATTGATAGCTATCAATGTATCTTTGTTGGTTAGTTGATGAGTTTATCTCCTCATTTGCTAAAGCTCTGACTCAATCTACTCTCATCTGACTTTGATTCTAATCTCCATAAACTCTCTCAGGGAACCTCACAACCGCCAATCATCATCAACTCCTGAACATTAAAAAACTTTTGTAAACTAAGTCAAAACTTCTAAATATCAAGTTATTGTTGAGAGGGATATATATGACCTTACACCTGTTCAATAAATTTCAAGTTTAAGTATTTAAACCAATTTAGAATCTAGAAATGAGTCTGAGAATTGTTTTAATGAACATTATCTTCAAGATTATCCCACATATAAAAATCTCGAAGGTTAAGGTCTAATGAGCATGAAGTTCATGCAGGATCACATCTTCCATTGATGATACAATCCCTAAAATGTCCTTGCAGTCATTCTAATGAATCATTAAAAGTGTTGGGAGTTGTTCCATTCTGTTGAAACCACTGTTCATCACCCACACCTGCTTAAAAATTAAATAAATAAGATAAAAAAAAAAGAAGCTAAACTGCCAATACCTCATTTACTCATGTGGATTCAACAGCAATTGAAATCCATTTACAAGTGACCAAACCTGACTTAACAAAGTTCATATTAATTATTATCCCCATAGAAAAAAAAAAAAATATTTAACTGCACTAAAATGCTAGAATTGTTCAAAATAGGGAATCATGTTACATTAAATTCTAAAATGAATTTTGTTTATTTTTCATTAAAGTTTTTCAAAGTGTTCATACATAATTGCCTACAAAGGCAGAATCACATTTTGGAGAGGTGGTTGGATTGGGGTGAAAATCAGAAATTATTAATCGACATTAATACCAAAGAAATATTGCAATATATTCATTTTTAAATAGTCCTAAATTTAGATTTCAGTTTCTTTTACATAAAATGCATTACAATTTAACTTTGAGTTCTCCAACTTCTTTTCTTTTAATGGATACATCGCAATTTAAAGGAATTGCAGCATATTTATGTGTGTTTACTGCAGATTACTTGTAAATCATTTATTTTTGGAGATTTTCAGTAGCATATTCTGATTCCTTGCACAAAAATACAAGTATATGGCAAATTTCATCGCTTAATCTTTTGTTTTAACAAAGATATAACATTTTCACTGAAAAAATAGTGTACAAAATGTGAAAAAATGCTTAAAGAGGGAAAAATATCCAAACATATGAGGCACAAAAATAGTCATAACTTCTTTAATTTTAATTGGATTTAAATTTTTAAAAATTTTCTTTCTTAGCTCATCAAGCTCTTTCTATGTATACCATTAATGAAATATTTTAAGCCATTTTAATTTTTTCATGTGTATTGCTAGTAAAATGGAAGAGATGGTGAATAAGTGGAGATAAGCCACACAGTATTTGTATGATGAAAGATATCACCAATTGCTAAATGTCTTTCTATAAGAGACTATAACTAAAGAAATACAAGTGTAAGAAGATGAGACTATTTGAAAGGGTAAAATTGGCATGAACCAGACCACAAAGAGCTATAGTCCCCTTAGTAGGAAAGGCAGTAAGTCTACTGTTTGTTTCATTTTAATTCACCATTCCTGGGCCTAACACGTGATTTCTACACGAGATACATAGATATTCAAATATTCCATTAAGTTCTCCTTTACCTCTCAGACATTGAGTTAATAAAAAAGTTAAGAACCTAATTTTCCTCTCCTAATTGACCATTTTAATATGTTATAGTATATCTTTTTTGTTGTCTCTTGGTCTTATTTGATTCCAGGACAAGAATTGATCTAATCTGGTGGAGTATCGAGCTTCGTTGCTGTTACTTGAGGTAACATCACTTGGTGAAGGTGAACCATTCAAAGTAAAAACCAATGTAGGTTGGCCATAGCAAGTAGATATTATTTATGCTGCAAATACTGTGTTATTTTGAATATTAAGTTGGGGTTTACTTTCAGGCAACGTATCGTCATGCCAGGTATTTAGTATGGTGTCTGAAAATGATATGAGGGTTATATGAATTGGAAGTGGATGTGAAGGACTAAATGATGTCAGCATATGTTGCTGGAGATGTTTGCAATACTGAATTTGATGTAACAAAAAACAAAAAAGACAACATAAATTGGATAAGAGCAATGAGAAAGAAAGTGAAGATTATGTCAACTGAATTGTAGGAATTGCTTAACCTTGTTCAACAGTATTTCCAACTAATGATCATTAACAATAAAGTATGCCAGACAAACCAATCCGTGATGGAGATAAAGTAGTTATTGATTAGCACTAAAAACCAATCGAGCAGAAATTAAAAATTAATAAGTCTGAAGTTGAGCAAAAGGGACAAATGCAGAAAAAAGAAGAAAAAGAAATTATGGGGTTACTCCTTTAATTTGAGACTTTATCCATATTGAAAAAAAAAAGACTAACCTCTTAATATAAGACTACAGTTAATTTGAAAAAAAAAAAAAATTTTAAGAATTTAAATATAATTTATATCTAGAATATGAAATTGGTGGCTGCAATAAAAGTCGTTTGAAATTTAGATTTTTGCTCCCGAAGTTTTAAGTGTCAACTTTGTGCTGCAAATGATAAAACTTTATAGAAAATAAATTTTTGAAAATAAAAAAAAAAAGAGAAAAAGAAATATTAGACAAGACTAAGATCGAATCTAAAAATTTAATTGATAAAAGTTAAAAACATGATATAGCATATGTAACTCCCTAGATAAGGTCATTAGTCAGACGCAAAGAGGCAGATTAAAATTGCAAAAACAAAAGTCGGAGAAAATGTTGGATCAGTTGAACAAGGAAAAGTTTCATATTTGAGAGGTTCAGTGGCCAATGCTAACTGATAAGAAAAAATTTTAAAAAATCAACTTAAGAGAAATAGAAAAAAGAAATTTAATATTCTTTTCTAGGAGTGAACCAAATGGAAGAAAATACCATAATCCATGAACCTATCAAAGCAACAAATGATGGTAGGAGATAGCGGCCAGCAAGTAAGGGATAAATCAAGATGGTTAGATTTTCAAGTTGGTTAGAAAAAGTCAAACTAATCCAACTACAACTAAAATTATGTAAATCTTGTTTGTCTCCATGCACACTGGATGACATCTCAAAAAAGCTTTTTTCAAGGGAGATAACTTTAGAGAATCTGCATGTAATCAAATACAAAGATTTTGTCAGGCATCTTTGCTATTGAGGACTAGTTTGAAATTACCATACAATCAAGTACATCAAGGATTAGAGAAAGGATGACTCACACTTTTAACGAAGAAGTTGACATTGAATTTTGACATTTTTGTTTCATTTATGTTGTCCTTTACTTCTCACATGCCATGAGCAATGTTTTTAACAAAGCAGAAAAAATTGCTGTTTCTGGGTTGAAATTTATCACTAACACTTATTGTTTTTGACCTTGAAGAAGTATTTCTTTTTTAGCACTTTACATCAAGGTTTTATATCTTGTCTGGAGTGATTGCCATAAAAAAACACTCCAGAAAAATGGTCTCTGTAAAATATTCACTATTGGTTGAAATACTCAATCGTTTCTTTGAGGGCCGAGCACTTGTTAGCATTTAACTATTTAGCATTTAACTATTTAGCATTTAACTATTTAGCATTTAACTATTTAGCATTTAACTATTTAGGTGCCGACCAAAACACAGCAGTAGGTAACTCAACTTGCTAAACAAACTGATGTTGGTCATAACACTACTATTAACTCCTTGCAAGCTACTAAATCTAGCTCTAGTCACTGAGCTATTGAAATCTTGGTAAACATAAATCAGAGTCATGGACTACTAAACATAGTGACAGCTTATAAACTGGCTCAGGAACTCACACACAATTTCACATGTATATATGGACAAAACATTTTCATTCTGTAGATGCTTTGACTTTTCCTGACTATTTTCGTCTTAACTCTTTGGAGTGGCTAAGTGGTTAACGAAATGGACTGACGACCTGGGTGTTCCAAGTTTAAATTCAGTTTGTTCCACAAAATCATTTTCACTTAGAATGTTGTTTGGGTAAGTAATTTTTACCTGGCATGGGACTGGTATTCTAATATATGTGTGTGTGTGTGTTTGTGTGTGTGTGTATGCGCAAGGTTGTTTGTATAGACTCGGAAGGTCTAATAACGTTATAAAAATCTATTCAAATATTTATAGTTATTAAAAAAAAACAAAAAAAAACATTAATTTACTTACTGTTTCCAAGACCAAAATTTACAACAAAAGGGTATGACCAAAAGGTAAACTGATTCATCGGATCTTCCATGCATTCCTGAGAGAAAAAAAATATTATAAGCAATTACAATTTAAGGATTCATATTGGCATTCAAATCTTTGGAAAAATAATTGAGTTCTCAGAATTAATTTAACTAAATTTGCTAAAAGAATAATTTTGCAAAAACAAAAAACCGATTTCACCACAAAACTGACTGTATATTATGCTGTGATTTGAATCATTAAAAAAAATTCACAATCCTTTCCGTAATCCAACCATATTTGGTACAAATAAATTTTAGTCTATGCCTGACTACAAAATTATATTTGTGAATGCCAAACAATTTTCAGAGATATAAGCATGAGGTGCCTTCAATAAGTTTCCAAACATTTTTCCTATAGGCACTTTTATTGATAGTACACGCATGAAACTCTAGTTCCTTTTGAAGTAATCTCTTTGCACTGCAATGCACTTGTTGTATCGTTCCAACAACTTTTGGAAGGCTCAATGGAAGTCCTTTTGTGTGGACATGTCAATGACCCTTGTCACAGCTTCTTTCATCTTATCTCATAACGACAGCCTCAAAGGTTTTTCTAAAGCTTAGGGAATAATCAAAAGTCACAAGGAGCAAAGTCTGGACTATATAGGGAGGGTGAGGAACTGTTTTGATGCCCATCTTGGTCAAATAGTCTGTGGCAAGGATGGAGTTGTGGATTGGTGCATTTGCATCTTCAGTTCCTCGCAAATAATTGGGTGTACATTCCCACACTGACATCAAACTGTGCACATACTGTCTCTCTAGATACACGACGGTCCTTATCCATGAAATTCTTTTAATTTAATCAACTATGGTGTTCTGACTACCTTACTCTTTCCACACCTCTCATTATCTCTTACAGACTCATTGCCTTCCTTGAATCTCCTATGCCACTCAAAAACTGGTGCTCGATTCATGCAAGATGGTTAAAAGCAGTTTAAAGCATTCCATACGTTTCTGAGCCATTTTTCCAACTTTAAAACAGAATAGTATTGCATATCATTCTTTTTAAGTGTCCTCATAACCGGACTGCATTTTTGAAATATTAAATTGCTGTGACAATCAGGCTTTAGTAGGGTGTACTCCAATTCCTGCTGTAGCTGTTCATTTGAACATGAAATCATAAAAAATTACGTAATTATCTCATAAACTGTATCAATTGAATTTTCAAAAGTTTATGACAATTTTAAATGCCCGCAAAAAAAAGTCTGGAAAGTTATTAAAGGCATCTTGTATATATAAGAAAAGATTAAAAACTGTTAAAATATATTTTACATAAACGTATTGTTCGACAGAATACTCAAAAAGGTATATTGAAATTTCCTTAATCCGCAGAGTTTCAAAGAAATGCGTTCTTATGAGAAGAAAGATTAATTTTTTTTTTTTTTTTTTTTTTTTTTTACACAGTGATCACCACTTATCAAGGCCCGGAAGCCACTCAGGGATAAGGGTTATTGTAAGTACATCACGTTAGTGAGGAGATTTTATGAAGTGTTTAATTAGGGGGGCGGTTCATTAGGAATTTGTTAACATTAGACTTGAAGACATCCAAGTTGTAGTCCGGAGGGAAGCAGGCAGACGGAACAGAGTTCCACAGGCGTGCAGTTCTAAGAAAGAAGCTTTGCTCATGAAATCCGCGTTTTGATTTAGGCACAGATATAGAGTGGGGGAAATTTTTCACAGTGGATTCAGCTAGACGGGTGTTTTTCGTGAAAGATTCGCGAGGGGGGACCAGGGATTGGAGTTCAGACGAGCACCTGCCATGAAAATAACGATAAAACAAGGATAGGCTCGCAACGTCTCTTCTGTGGGAGAGAGGTTGCAGGGTAGAGAAAAGGGCATCCCCCACTAAACCACGAAGTCTATTTTGTACTCTGTCAAGGCATGATAGGCTGTTTTTGGCAGCTCCTGCCCAGATATGGCAACAGTATTCCATCCTTGGCCGTACTTGGCTTTTATATAGATAGAGAATTGCATCAGTAGTGAGATATCTTCTGGAGCGGTAGAAGGATCCCACCATCTTTCCTGCGACCTTGGCCACAGACTTGATGTACGTGTTCCATTTCAGATCAGGAGTAAAGGTCAAACCCAGAAGCTTGTCAAAACACGGGGCCTCACCCAGACGAGAGCCATCCATCACAATTGATGCCAGCTGGGGATCAGAGCGTTGATGATGTAAGGATAGGAGTTTGGTTTTGGATGCATTAAAGGTAACTAGCCACATCTTCCCCAACTGAACCACGCGCTCGAGATCAGAGGAGAGAGAATCCGAGAGAACTTCGTCATTTACAGCCTTTGATGTGTTGCCGTAGATGGTCGTGTCATCAGCATAGATGTCAACGAATGATTTAAGTATGTGTTTAGGGAGGTCATTGATGTAGATCAGGAAGAGAGTTGGGCCCAGGATTGACCCCTGAGGGACTCCAGCATTTATATTGCAGGCCTCCGATTTTTGTCCATCTACCACTACTCTTATGAGCCTATCAGAGAGAAATGATTTAATGATTGAGAAAACATTTCCAGTTATACCATAGCTGGAAATCTTGTGAAGTAGACCCTTATGCCATACTTTGTCAAAGGCCTTTGATATGTCGAGAGCAATTGCCCTAGAAAGGAAGCCTTTGTCAAGAGATTCACTAATCCTGTGGGATATAACCGTCAGCACATCTGCGGTAGATCTTGCAGAGCGGAAACCATATTGTGTGTCACTAAGAAGGTTATTCCTGCTGAGGTGGTTTACTATTTCTCTATTTAATATTGATTCAAGTAACTTACTCATAACACAGAGAAGACTTATTGGTCTGTATTGAGAGGGAGATGACTTATCACCTGAATTCTTAAATACAGGGCAAACTGAGGAGGTCTTCCAGGGGGTCGGAAAGCACTTCTCCTTAAGGCAGCGCTTAAATAGTTTCGTAAGTATGGGAGCAAGTTCTGGTTGAAGCTTTTTTAACACTATAATTGGGATGCCATCAGGGCCAGTTGCTTTACTGGAATCTAGGTTTTTTATTAGCTTGACGACCTCATGCACGGATATTTGTATGTTACCTAGCTTGTTCTGTGTTATAGGAGGAAATATGGGGAGTTGATGGCCTTCGTCGCATAGGGTAGAATTAGCTGCAAAGTTCTTTACAAATAGTTTGGCCTTGTCTGATGCTGACGAGATAACCTCTGGTCCATTGATAATGGTTGGGATAGAACGCACACTTCTGTTCAAGATCCTATTTGTTATTTGCCAAAACTGGTGGGAACCAAGCCGCTGATCAGCTACCTTGGATTTAACAGACTTGGCATATAGCTCTCTTGCATTTTTTATTACTCTTTTACAGTGGTTGCTGGCAGTCCTGAAAGCAGCTTTAGTCTCAGTGCATCTATTACGTTGGTAGTTATGGAAAAAGTGATTTCTGTGCGCGATAGCAGCAGCACATTCTGGGGAGAACCATGGCTGGCTGTTAGGTTTTTGTTGGAATTTTTTAGATGGTATGAATTGGTCTATGCCTACAATTAACCATTCGGTCAGATCTGATACTATAGAGGACACATCGTTTTTAAACATGGAGTGCAGAGGTAAATCAGATATGAATGTACGGAAGCTATCCCAGTCAGCCATAGAGTATCGGTATACAGTACGGTGGAGGGGTACGTCTGATGGCTTCTTACATTTTGTTTTTATCTTAACTGATACGACGGAGTGGTCGGAGGATCCTAAAGGAGAATGAACGGTACATGAACATAGCTCAGGGGAAGTTGAAAGAAAAAGGTCTAAGAGGCTTGCATATTGATTGGGTGTATCGGGCACACGGGTGGGTTCGCGAACAATCTGAGTGAGGTCATAAGCAATGGCAAAATCATGACAAAACCTCCCCTCATCATCTGTCTTATTTGAATGGGTTAGCCATTCCACGTTATGGACGTTGAAGTCACCACAGATGTGGATGTTAGCCGAGGGATGTGAAGACAGTATGTGGTCTATTTTCTCAGATATGCTCTTAAAGATAGTAACTCCGCTGTTGTGGGGCCTATAGAGGGCAAATATAAATACAGTGGTGTTAGCAAGTGCAACCCTGAAGCACATATAGGGTAAATTAGGATCTTCTCTAGAGATATCCCTGCCACATGGGAACCCATCCTTAATGTAGGCACATATTCCATGCCCATGGCGATCTTGGGAGTCAGATTTAGCTGTTAAATTGGAGTATCCATTAATTATGAACTCATCTAGGGAAGTGGTCGGCCCTATTCCAGTTTCACATAGAAATAATATGTCCGGTTTCGTCTCCTGTAATTGGGTTTCAACCTCTGGAAGGTTGGAACGTAGACCCCTGATATTGGAGAAGGAGACCTGGTAGTAGGGGTCTACGCTGGAAGATGGGGTTCTAGGTTTAATCGAGTTTTTATTCTGGAGATATTTCATGTTGAGGTTTTGGGATTTGTGGAATAGGTCGGCATACTTGGTTAGAGCAGTACAGAGAGGGAAAGAAGAGAGAAAAAGACAGGAAAATTTTTTTTTTTTTATTTGTAGCACACGAAAAGGTAAAGCCGTAACAATTACCCACTAGTATGGCATCGAGAGGCCCCACCAGAGACTACTGCATGGTCCAGATCCACTCACCAAATGGCAATACAGCAGTCCCAGTACTTTGCGCCTGCTGATAGGACAGCCTCCTTAGTGGTTAATCCAAGGTTCGGGTCCCTGACTATCAGGCGGATAACGTCAGCCCAGACAAAACGTTTACCTCCAGCACCCTTACTAGTGACATGGCAACAAGGACAGACAAAGACAGAAAAATATCCGACATCTCAGACTACTGGTCACCAAGTAGTACCGACCTTTAAGCAGCTTTTTCTTCACCCTTTGTCAGAAACATCACTCATTGAATGAGGACTGAATGACAAAATAGGAGAAGCGAGAGTTACTGGAGCTGCCGATAACACATCCACTGTATTATCTACTCTCCATTTAAAAAAAAAAAAAAAAAAAAAAAAAAGGGGGGGGGGAGAAAGGGGAATGGGTACAAGTGACTTATATCTAAGTAGTAAGTCCGGTGCGAACTTAATAATTCATGACACTTTTGGTGATAATCTCCCCTCCCATATTAATGGGTGGAAGTTTGTCGGTTATCTATCTAGTTTGAATCATTAAAGTTTCATCTTATAATTAATTAAAATCCAATAATTAACTATTATCAATTTGTAAAGACTGCTTAATATTAATTTACATTAGAGTTTAAATAATTATTCAAGGTTTTAGTTTAGGAGGTCCGTTTTCATGAGTGACTTTCTTTGCACTGTATTATATTTAGAATGTACTTGAACATAAGGCTAACTATATAAGGTAGGATTCGAAAAAAAGAAGAAAGAATTTTCAATACAGGCAAGCTTGCAGTAATAGTATATATTAAGTATACTACTTAAATAAAGTCCTAAGTTTATCTACTCTAGAGAATAATTTCCAGCATTTTTTTTTTTTTTTTTTTTTTTTTTTTCGTTTGTTGCCAGCATTTTGATTGTTTGTTTTCATCGTTCAGCTTTGTAGCAGGAGGGGGGGACGGATAAGACGGAATAAAGACAAAAAGACAGGAGAAATACAGACAAAATACATAAAACACGAAAAGTAAATTTAAAACAATGTAACAAAACATTTAGGATTAGTTTAGAAAAAAAAAAAATAAAAAAGTAAAAATAAAAAATAAAAATACTTAACGTTTTTGCACTAGAGATTCCGCCAGCGGTTTTTTTATCAACTGTTAGCTAGCATATGGCTTACTAGAGTGAAAACTTACTTACTTAGTTAGAAATGAAAATTACTTACTTACTTACTTACTTAGAAATGAAAATTATAGCAAAGCTATGAATTTGCTGGTACTGACATTAATTCAAACAGCATGGTATGAAAACTAGTCATAGATGCAAAAAAACTTGTTTCTGCAAGATGGGGGGAAAAAAATTAAGAAATCAGAGAATTTACCAACTTTTTGGATTATTGCAATTCTCTTTTGAATTTTAATTTGAATCTGGGTGTCAACAGCATAATTTCTGATGAGAACATTGTCTCCTATTATCTCTTTGTATTGATAATACGTGATCTCTTCATATCTTTTATATAGGTTTTTAATTCTTAATTTCTTTTTCTCATTTTATAAACCCTTTGCACAAAACCTTTTTTCTCATTTTATAAACCCTTTGCACAAAACCTTTTTTTTCTTGCATTCATGACTAGTTTTCATACCATGCTGTTTGAATTAATGCCAGTACCAATAAATTCATAGCTTCACTATAATATTCATTTGCTAATATCTTTCCTCTGATGAGAAGAACGTATTTCTTTGAAACTCTGCGGATTAAGAGAATTTCAATGTATCTTATTTGAGTATTCTATCGAACAATAAATTCATGTAAAATATATTTTTACAGTCTTTAATTCGTGTTATTCTCTCTCTCTCTTTTCCAAATCAGTGTTTAAGAAATACTGCTTATTTTTCGTTTAGTAGGTTTAAAATTTTTCAAATTTCTCGCTAGACATTACTGCCAAACATTTGTTTCATTATTATAAAAGGAAAAAAAAATGGCGCTGATGTTTTCATGATTGCAGGGAATTCAAAAGTGAAAGTTAAGTCTTTAAATTATTTGAAAGAAGTTTCTCATGAGAATTAAAGCTTAAAAGCGTCTCTAGTATAAGTGTTGAGTCGTGCTAAAAAGTGATGAAAACCAAAACTGAACTGTATTTATCAGAGAAATCACAATCTATTAGATCGAGAAGAAAGTTATTGTGCGATTTTTAATTTTGATTTCAAACCATGTATTTTCAAATATATTTTCATTATAATACTTTTACTTTATATATCATTTTAAAGAGTGTTTTTAACTCTATCTAATCGTCTAAATTACAATTGTTTTAAAAAAATTGCCTTCTTTTCAGAACGTTGAATAGAAGATGAAAAAAATGCAAATTTGCACAATTTTCTTATTTCAATTAAAGCTAAGCCAAAAAGCATCTGGAACAGCTCGTGATATCAATGAAGCATTTGGCCCAGGAACTACTACTGAATGCACAGCACAATGGTGGTTTTAGAAATTTTGCGGTGGCGACGAGAGTCTTGAAGATGACGAGTGTAATGGTTGGCTATCGGATGTTAATAACGATCAATTAAGAGTCTTAGTCGAAGCTAATCGGCGCACAACTGTTCAAGAACTTGCTTCTGCACTAGACGCAATGTATACAATGATTTCCAACCAGTTAAGAGATGGGAAAGACAAAAAAAAAAAAATCTTGATAAATGGGTGCCTCACAAATTGAATGACATCCAAAAGAAATGCTGTGTGATCTTCCCTTCTTTTACGCAACAAGAACGACCTGTTTCTTGACAGGGTTGTGATTAGCAATGAAAAGTGGGTTCTTTATGACAATCGACAATGCTCAGCTCAGTGGTTAGATGCTGACGGAGCTCCACGACACTTCCCGAAGCCAGAGTTGCACCAAAAGAAGGTCATGTTGACTGTTTGGTCGTCTGCAACACGTCTTGTCCATTACAATTTTACTTCATTTCTGATAAGATTTATTCAGTAAAAAGAAAACAATTTCTTTAAAGTTTTACGATACAACTTATTTAATATAAAGCTCTTTTATTAAGTGCTTCGTGCTTGTCAAAATATAGTCGACAAATCGATTTTTTAAATACATTGTTTTAAGCAAAAACAATATTATGTATTTATGGTACTCTTGCATAATTTGACCCAGATTCTTGGGAATTCCTGTCAAGCATGGATCGGGCGAGACTGGCAATCATCAATTTCAGCTGAGCGTGGTTCAAATGTTCAAACGTTAAATTGACTTTTTAATTTTTATTTACAACACCGACAAGGAAGGTTTTTTTTTTTTGGTGACCATACCAAATTGCGATGCCGAAACCCTCCTTCCAATAATAAATATATATATATATATATATATATATATAGTTCATTATGTTTCTTTGGTGACCACCCTTGATGCTTGTCCAGAATCTCCCCACCTTGCTATGAAAAAACAAAAGTAAAGAAAAATTTCTGAAACGGATGTACTTGCAACAGAAAAAAAAATTTTACACCACAAGCCGTCTAAATTGATCAAGTAGTTTTATTTGAATTAATAAAATCAAATTTTATGGCTAAACAAGGAGCAACGATTTCACACGCCATCTTAAAAACAGATAATTGCAAATAATTCAAACTTTTGCAAGATTTTATAAAATCATTGTGAACATGGGGAGGGGAGATCATTGCAAAAATTTGCTTAAAAATGATTTTCTTTACAAAACTAAATCTACTTAACCAATTTACATGATGCTTGGAATATGATATTTTCTTTCCATCGCAAAGAAATGGCAAAAACACTAGAGGATGGCCTCCAATCTGTAGTAAAATGGGGACATAAATGGATGGTCACATTCAATGCTGCCAAGACTAAACTGGTTTCCTTCAATAATTACAAGAAACCTTCTCTGCCACCTATAGCAATGGCCAGTGACTCCCTGTCTGAGCGTACATCTTTCAAACTGCTTGGCCTAACGTTCACAGATAACATGAGTTGGAACAATTATATTGAAAACATTGCCAGGGCTGTTGCGAAAAAGGTAGGCTCTCTCTACCGTGCTAGAAAACTACTGACACCTGAAAGTATTCTGTACCTCTATAAGGCCACCATTCGCCCATGTATGGAGCATTACTCTCATATTTGGGCTGGTGCATCTGCTGCTAGTCTCTCGCTCTTAGACAAGATTCAAAAGAGAGTCGCCCATCTGATAGGCTCTGAACTGGCATCTACGTTTCAGCCTCTGTCCCATCGACGAAACGTTGCTTTCCTCTGCCTGTTCTACAAGTATTTTAATGGTGAATGCTCTGACAAACTGCAGACACTTGTGCCCCCACAACGTAGACACCCTCGACAAACCCGACAGGCAGCTAAATCCCACCCCTACTCAGTAGAGATCCCTAGATGTAAAAGATCTTTCTACTCCAGTAGTTTCTTCCCCAGAACCGCTAGACTCTGGGATTCCATTCCAGGTCCCTGCTTCCCTTATTGTACTGACATGTAGAAGTTCAAGTGTAACATGAACCAACATCTTGCTGCCCAAATCCCAGCATAGTGCCCCGGTAGTTGCTGCCACTGATAGTAGCCCCCTACACCAAAGTGGCAATGTGCCTTGTTTGGGGTGAAAATGTAATTTAAAAAAAAAAAAGTACATACATTATACAGATTTTTTTTATTTTTGTTTTTCGATAAGGCTATAGAAGTTTTGGACAAACGCTTTTTACTTTTTTTTTTTTTTTTTTAACTATTTCAAATCAATCATTTATGCCCCGTCCCCAATTGCACGGAGCATCTAAGTGATTATTAATAATTCAGATCAACTTCTGTTAAACATTTCATCCAATAATTTCTAAAAACAATTATTTCTTTTTCAACCATTACTTCTGATTTTGCTGAATTTCATCTGGAAATGTTCTATGTTATTGTGATTTTTAATCCGATTTGTCAATTTGTTGCAAAGATGTAAAAAAAACAAAAACAAAAAAAATGTTATATCGTAGATTATTATGAATAACAAGTCATTACTGGGGTTGTACAGAAAGGGTTTATTTAGGTAAAAAGGTACACACATTTCTAAGCGTTCATTGACAGCTAAGTACTAATTCTGTCTCCCACGTGAGGAGAGTTTGCTTGTCTTTTTATAGACGTAACAGTCCATTCATTTGAGGGGTGTTGGATCAGTCCATTATATCACCTTCCTCCCAAGCTAAATTCTTCCCTAGAATTTCGCTTCACCATTTTTTTCTTTTTTGACTTTGTCCAAAAAATTCAGTTCTTTTTCTTTTTCTTTCACTTCTCCTTAAAATTTGCGTTTGCGAATTTTTGGATTTTGGAGAGTGACTTGTATTTTCAGTTACTGGTGCTTCCTTTTTTGGAGGCTCTATGTGAAAAATGTCATACAGTACTTCCATCGGTACTTCATTGTTTTTAACTATTTCAATATATCGGGGTCTGAGTTGGTTGAGATGTTTCTTGTGGGAAAATGTCTGACCTTTTATAATGTAGACCATTCTTCCAATTCTTTTTGAAATTATGCCTTCTTCCCAAAAACTCTTCCCTGCCCGATAATCGTTGAAAAAAACTTTATCCCCGTCCTTGTATATCTTGTATCGTCCATTATCTTTTACACTTTTTTTTACTTTTTTACTCGGAATTAACCGGTCGAACACAAAGCGCACTTTTCTGGCAAACATTATTTCCGCTGGGGATAAATTTGCATTTGTATTCGGATTAGGCGTTATCCTGTATACTGCTAAAAATTTCTGAAGACTTTTTTCTTCCGTGTCGATGTTATCGTTCTTTTTTAACGCTCATTTAAAAGTATCGACAAATCTTTCAGCTTGTCCGTTAGATCGAGGGCTATAAGTTGGTGTTGTGACATGCTCTATGGCCATTGACTCACAGTAGATCTTAAATTCTTGACCTTTGAACATGGTGCCATTATCACTAACAATTGTTTTTGGTACGCCAAAACGCCCAAATACCTCGTCCAACGCCTTTATTGTGTTTGCCGCCCGCTGTAGGATGTTTGAATTTTAAAATTTCTGGCCATTTCGACATGCTATCTACTATTACCAGGTAATAATATCCTTTTAGAAGTCCTGCGTAATCTATATGGATCCGCGTCCATGGTATATCTGTTTTAGGCCAAGGTTGCGTCTTAATGGGCGGCGCTTTTGCTGCTAGTTGGCAACCCTTACATAATTTTATCATTTTTTCTATGTCCTGATCCATTCCAGGCCAGTACGTATATGCTCTCATTAGTGCTTTCATTCTGGAGATTCCAGGATGTCCCATGTGGAATTCTTTTAAAATTCTCTTCTGTAATACTTGAGGTATTACCACTCTATCTGCGTACATTAGAGTTTCATCGCACTTTGAAAATGGAAAAACGGTTTATCCTTTCCTCTTCTTTTCTTTTTGTCCCACTTGTTTTTTTATCTTGTTAATGTATTCATCTGTTCTTGTTGCTTTCTTTATTTCCTCAAGTGTTACTGGAAGTTCCCTAACAGTATTTATTAATATATCTGTTCGTTCATTTTCTTCTTTTAGTGCAGCTATAACAGTTTCTTCAAGTAATTTAGTTTTATTTGGGATCAACCTGGACAACCCATCTGCATGTGCAATTTTGCTGGATGCTAGGTGTTTCATTTTAAAATTGTAGTTTAACAGGATCATGCTCCATCTTTGTAACCTATTAGCCGTATGAGTAGGAACTCCTTTTTTGGAACCAAAAATCGATAACAAAGCTTTGTGGTCCGTTTCCAAGATAAAAAATCTTCCATGAATGAACCTATGAAATTTCCTCATGGCATATACAATTGCCAGACCTTCTTTTTCTATCTGACTATAATTTTTTTCTGCGGGTAGCAAAACCCTTGAGGCATGAATAATATGTTTAGTCGATCCATCTTTGAGTCTGTGTAGTAGCACAGCACCTAAACCGTATTCGCTCGCATCTGCTGCTACAATTAATTCTTTTTTCGGATCGTAGTGAGCTAGTGCTAAATCCGATAACAGACATTTTTTAATCTTTAGGAATGCTTCATCACATTCTTTTGTCCAGAGCCATTTTTTATTCTTTTTCAATAATTCGTTTAAAGGTGCTCTTAGTTCATGCATCTTTGGGATATAAGAATTATAATAATTTGCTAGTCCCAAAAATGACTGTAGCTGCACTATATTTTCTGGTCTAGGCATGTTTTTGATTGCTTCAGTCCTATTAGGATTAGGTTTTCTACCATTTCGATCAATCACTTGTCCCAAATATTCAATTTTGTCCATCCCAAAATTACATTTTTCGAGAGCCACTTTCAATCCATAGTTTGATATTCTCTCGAATACTTTGCCAATGTGGATTTTATGTTCTTCCACATTTTTACTTCTTATAAGGATGTCATCTAGATAAGCCATAGCAAAATCCAAACCTGCTAGCATTGTATCCATAATTTGCTGGAACAAATTTGGGGCTACTTTTAAACCAAAAGGCAAACGTTTTAGTGAAAATAGTCCTTTATGGGTATTTAATGTCAGGTACTTAGCACAATCTTCCTGGACTTTTACTTGCCAATACGCTTCAGACAAATCAATTTTTGTAAAAATTTTTCCTCCGCTTAACTTCGAAAAAATTTCCTCTGGGGTAGGAAGCGGGTAGTTATGCTCCTTGAGACAATCATTTAGACCTGCCGAAAAGTCCGCGCATACCCTGATTTTATTATTTTTCTTCTTAACGTAAACCGTGGGTGAAGCCCATTCAGAATAGTCCACTTTTTCTATTACTCCAATATCTTGAAGTCTCTTTAATTCTTTCTCTATAGTTTCTAATGCTGAATATGGAACCTTTCTTTTGGGTTTGAAAACTGGTTTAGCTTCGTCCTTTAGTTCAAATTTCACCTCCGTTTTCGTGCAGCAACCCAAACCTTCAGAGAATACCTCTTTAAAGTCTTTTTTTAATTTGTCAATAAACTTTCCTCGTAGTTTAGACTTTTCTAAACCCGCCAGACTTACTTTATTGCAAAATGAGCTTATGGGTTTTCCCCATAAATTAAAAAGAATCATTAAGTCTATACCGAACAAATTAGAATTTTTCCCCGGTACGACATATAACTTGGTTTTCACAGCATTCTCCTTTAGAGACACATTGGTAAAAAATTCACCCTTAAATTTTAGTTTATTTCCAGACACACTTCTGGCAATTTTTTTTGTATTTTGTAACTTTGGAAACCCAATTTTCTTCCAAGTTACTTCGTCAATTATACTTATGTCGCTTCCCGTATCTAGAAGACAGTTCACATTACAGCCATTAATTTTAATTTTAATATATTTTCTTTTATCACACCTAGACTCATTTTTAGAACCAATGGTCTTTATTTCTGCTTTTCGGTATGTTCCTTTCCTGCATACCGTTGATTTATGCCCTTTTTTATTACATTTGTTACATATTTTGTATTTAAAGTAACAATCTTTAGTGAAGTGGTTTTTTCCCCCACATGTCTTACAGGATTTTTCGTGTGCACATTTCATCACCCTTTCCATTTTTTTTTCTTCAAAATTTTTTCCTTCGATGCTTGTATTGTCCTGCTTTAAATTTAACAGTTTCTGACACTCTTCCGTAACTTTTTGTAACGTTATTTCTGTGTCTTGGTTCATAATGGATAATATCCTTGAACGAATATCCTTATCTTTAGAGGCTGTTAAACCTTGCACAAAGATTAGACTTTTAAACATATCCTCTTTGAGGTCTTTTAATTTAAAGGATTCACAATGAGCATTCACTTTCCCTGCATAAGTAATAAAATCTTCGTCCTTCTGCTTCGTGATATTTAAACATTTATAACGTGTATAGAATAGACTATCTCGTTCACTGAAAATGTTTGACAATATTTTTATTGTTTCACTAAAAGAAATCTCTTCAGGTTTCTTTGGCAGGATAAAATTCGTATACTTTGTATTTTCCTGAGATCCAAGTTTTTGAAGAGGAAGGATAATCTTCTCTTCGTCTGTCCAAGACTGACATCTCTTAGCAAAAATATTTTCGTATCTCCGAAAATATGCCGGAAAAGTTAACCCATTTGTCGGCTCGTATACAAATTCGGATAAAGAATTTGCTATTCCTTCAGGAGTGAAACGACAGTCTTTCTGCTGCGTTAAAATACTCTGTAGTATTTCGCTTTGCTTCAACTGCTGCTTCTGAAGTAATTCCATTTGTTTTTGTTGAGCAAACAATGCCGATTGCATAGTTCTAGTGAATTCCGCTAATTGCTCCATGTTAAAAAAAAAATTTTTTTTTTCTTTTTTTTTTTTTTTTTTTCACAAAACCACACAATTAAACAAAAGATTAACTCATATGTCCTATAAATTCAATGAATTAAAAGCACAATGTCCTTCCGATGAGAAGAAAAAAAAAAACACAAACACTTCCAGCCGAATAAAACTTGAAATGGACACTCCTTTTTTTTTTTTTTTAAATATTCTTTTAAAAAAAAATGTTCGTTTCAAAATGTCAATTTCTTTTTTTTTTTTTAGGAACGTAACCGACTGAAACACTTACTTTTTAAATGTTGGCTCTGTCGAAGTTTTTCTTTTTTCTTCTTCCTTCTTTGGATTTCTTTTGTTTTATGCTCGTTAATCTTCTTGTGTGCTTATTCCTTCGCTTTGTTTTTTAGTGAGTTTCGTTCAAATTCTTCGTCGCCAGTTGTTATATCGTAGATTATTATGAATAACAAGTCATTACTGGGGTTGTACAGAAAGGGTTTATTTAGGTAAAAAGGTACACACATTTCTAAGCGTTCATTGACAGCTTAGTACTAATTCTGTCTCCCACGTGAGGAGAGTTTGCTTGTCTTTTTATAGACGTAACAGTCCATTCATTTGAGGGGTGTTGGATCAGTCCATTATATCAAAAAACTTCATTTGTTATTTTATTCTGACGTTTTTCAGAATCTCTTTAACGATAATCTTCTAATTTCAACCACTTTAAGCATTTCACTACCCCAAAATTTGAATTTTGATAAAATTAACCACGGATGGGTTAAGCTGCCTTGGCCATAAAACACACAATGTCCTGATTGAATAAATATCATGCACGGCAGTCTACAGCAGCCAAGATAGTTATGGGTAGCTAGCCCCGGCACCAGCAGTGAATACTGTAGATCTGTGAACCATTGGGTTCAACATTGTTTTCATGGCATGTCACCACGTCTTCAGCTGGTCTTTTGAGCATCTTCGTCAATCTTGGATTGGTTCTCAAGATATTGCTTCCTGAATGAACTCTCCTGTGTCGTGGCATGCAGCGTGACCAAACCAACAAACTTTCTTTTTTTTAAAAGTGCTTAGTTAAGAGAAATGATCCTGCATTGTGTCAAGATTTGTGTATTGAAGATAAAATGGTGCCAGCAGACTTGCAGAATTTGGTGGAGGTAATACAGATCAAATTATCAACATCATTGGCCAGATTTGTGTATTGAAGATAAAATGGTGCCAGCAGACTTGCAGAATTTGGTGGAGGCAATACAGATCAAATTATCAACATCATTGGCCAGATTTGTGTATTGAAGATAAAATGGTGCCAGCAGACTTGCAGAATTTGGTGGAGGCAATACAGATCAAATTATCAACATCATTGGCCAGATTTGTGTATTGAAGATAAAATGGTGCCAGCAGACTTGCAGAATTTGGTGGAGGCAATACAGATCAAATTATCAACATCATTGGCCAGATTTGTGTATTGAAGATAAAATGGTGCCAGCAGACTTGCAGAATTTGGTGGAGGCAATACAGATCAAATTACCAACATCATTGGCCAGATTTGTGTATTGAAGATAAAATGGTGCCAGCAGACTTGCAGAATTTGGTGGAGGCAATACAGATCAAATTATCAACATCATTGGCCAGATTTGTGTATTGAAGATAAAATGGTGCCAGCAGACTTGCAGAATTTGGTGGAGGCAATACAGATCAAATTATCAACATCATTGGCCAGATTTGTGTATTGAAGATAAAATGGTGCCAGCAGACTTGCAGAATTTGGTGGAGGCAATACAGATCAAATTATCAACATCATTGGCCAGATTTGTGTATTGAAGATAAAATGGTGCCAGCAGACTTGCAGAATTTGGTGGAGGCAATACAGATCAAATTATCAACATCATTGGCCAGATTTGTGTATTGAAGATAAAATGGTGCCAGCAGACTTGCAGAATTTGGTGGAGGCAATACAGATCAAATTATCAACATCATTGGCCAGATTTGTGTATTGAAGATAAAATGGTGCCAGCAGACTTGCAGAATTTGGTGGAGGCAATACAGATCAAATTATCAACATCATTGGCCAGATTTGTGTATTGAAGATAAAATGGTGCCAGCAGACTTGCAGAATTTGGTGGAGGCAATACAGATCAAATTATCAACATCATTGGCCAGATTTGTGTATTGAAGATAAAATGGTGCCAGCAGACTTGCAGAATTTGGTGGAGGCAATACAGATCAAATTATCAACATCATTGGCCAGATTTGTGTATTGAAGATAAAATGGTGCCAGCAGACTTGCAGAATTTGGTGGAGGCAATACAGATCAAATTATCAACATCATTGGCCAGATTTGTGTATTGAAGATAAAATGGTGCCAGCAGACTTGCAGAATTTGGTGGAGGCAATACAGATCAAATTACCAACATCATTGGCCAGATTTGTGTATTGAAGATAAAATGGTGCCAGCAGACTTGCAGAATTTGGTGGAGGCAATACAGATCAAATTACCAACATCATTGGCCAGTAATTGTCTGTATTTTTGAGATGAGGTGTTTTCATTGATTGAGATTGTCGGACTGACTTCCTCATCTTGGTTGTTATTGTCACAACGTGTTAATAGTATAAGAGACGAGAATGAAACCCAAAAATCTCCAACGGTCTGCCTACCATACATACGAGGCATCTCCGAAAAGATTCAGAGAATATGTGCCCCCTACAACATCAGGACAGTATTCAAAAGCGAGTCAACACTCCGACGACACCTGGTACGAGTGAAGCCCCGCATGGATGAGAACATGACCAAAAACTGCATAAACTCCATCCCATGCAGTTGCAGAAAGGTTTACAAGGGTGAAACATGCCGCCCCCTTAAATTAAGGGTGGAAGAACACCGAAAAGCGGTAACTAAAGGGGAGACGGAAAAATCGGGTATAGCCAACCATGTCTGGATGGAGAGGGGGATCATCGCCCCCTATGGGATGAAGTAAAAATAATAAACAGAGAAACCCACTGGAAAGTGAGAAAACTTAAAGAAACAGCTCACATGCTCGGACATAACAACCTACTGAGCAAACCAAGCATAGAGCTGAATGCAATTTGGACACCTCTGATAGAGAGAGAAAACCTTGAATAACAACATAGGTTTAAGATTAACAAAAACCAACTAAGAATTGTCCTAGTGACATATGGCCGAGTGGTCCTAGACGTTGTATCAAAGTTTACAGTTACCCAAAGGTGCTGAGTTCAATCCTGAATGAAGGCAGTGAAAAAAGTAACATTCAAAACAGAGAAAGCCTAGCTGGAGTCCGAACACTGTACCCCTGTAATAATAATAAAGGGTTGGGTTCGAGACTCCTAACAAACGGTTCCCCAGTTCGATACAAAACACCTGACGAAGGCCGGAGGGCAAAACGGCCGAAACGTTGTGACAATAACAACCAAGATGAGGAAGTCAGTCCGACAATCTCAATCAATCACTGGCCAGATTTCATAGCTGTAAAGAAGGAGCAATGAAACAAGTGCCTGAAAAATCCAGACTTGTGTACTTCTTGTGATCTCGGCACAAAACCAGAAACGAGGTTGTAGGTTGTAAGCATTGTTGATGTCGATGTCATTATATCCTTCAAACGTTGAGCTCAGGTATTTGAAGCAATCAACCTCTTCTAGGGTTTCCACATTAATAATAATCGCACGTTTTTTTCAAAGGGTAGAAATATTGCATAAAGGATTTTTGTTTTTGTAGCATTTACCATCATACTAATCTTAGATGTGAAGTGGCGTATTTTGTCTATAGCTAATTGGATGTCGGCAAAATTTTCTACATGAATGGCTATGTTGTTAACGTAGTCAAAGTCAGTCTGGACAAAGGTGCAGCCAACTGAGACACTCAATAAGAAACTGAACACTTGTGGTGATCCAATCAATGGCATAGTTAAACAGTGTGAGGGAAAGAATGTCTTGATGGGGGATGCATGCCTGTCAGATGTGATAAGTTTGCACAGTCAATTTTATAGGGTAAGCGAAGGCTCGACCCCACTGTTCAGCTCAAGTAATACCTTTAGTCATGGGATCATTAATGAACAGATACATGCGACAAATGCTGACAATAATAATAAAGTTATAATCATAAAATTAAAAAAAAAAAACTTACATATCCATAGTGACCTTTTTCTCCACAGTTATAGCAATAAACACGTTTGTTGACAATATAGTTACTTATTACGCATGGTCCTTTTGTAGTCTGGAAAAAAAAAATAGCATTCAAAAATGATACTTATTTCTCCATGTGAAAAGGTTATTTGGAATTTTTGGAATATTCCAACTACTCTTCTCATCTTGAGTGTTATTTTCACAACGTTTCGATGCAACGTTTCACAATGTTTCAGTCATTATGTCAGACTTGAAGAAAGTCTGGCAAAACGGATAAAGTACTATGTAAACTCAGTTCTAAGTGAGACTCTTCTAGAGGATGACGGTTCAATTCTCAATGCAGCAATACTAAGTAAACAACTGCAGATCTTGTAAGAGTTCTACCTGGTCATGGCTGACAGAATGAGAGCATGGCAGCCCAATGGATTAAATAAAGGGTTCTAATCAGAATTTAACACATTCCCAAGTTTGACAAGATGCATTACAGGTAGGTTGAATTTGTTGAACATTGTGAGAAAATAACATGCAAGATAAGAAGAGTAGTTCAAATAACACAAACTATCAATCCTCATCTCAAAAATTCAGAAACATTTTATTTTGATAATAGAATAATTTTACAAGATAAACAGAAATAACTCTAACAAACAAAAAAAAAAACAAAATAAAGAAAACCAAAAAAATAACCTGGAATCAGGTTTATTTCATTTCGATGTGTCATTTTTCATTTTAGTTACAAAATTTTGTCACGAATAGTATTTACTGAATAGAATCTTAGATATATACAAACTTGGAATGAGTGGTGGGAGAAAAGAAAGCTCAAACGTAGGATAACGTGAAGGATGATAACATTAAGGTGAGTGTAAATATGTGTACATTATACATAATTGTTTAGAAATTCATGCATAGTTATTTTATTTGTTAAATGGAAAGGCCATAATAACCAGCTTCAATGAAAATTAATTATCAATTTAAAAGTGGAAAAATATTTACTTACTGTATAACGGAATCGACGCCATAAATCAGGACATTCCTGAAAAAAAAAACAACAAAAAAAAACATGTTAATTTGATTTTATTTGGAGAATTGCAAAAGACTTGGAGTCCTTAGATGCCAGAGAGCCTTCTGCTTTAATAGTTTCTTCATTCGGACTGCTAGACTAAATATGGACATTGTTGGATAGAAATGCATTCATAATGACAATGAGAGGCTACCAAGAAACAGAAATATTATGAGAAATTATTAAATATTCAGTTTTTATGGGACCAAGAGAATTAATTAGCTCAGAAGCAATAACTATAAGATTTGAGAAAGAAATGGATGCTGTAAGATAAATAAGTATTAGGATTTGTTGCAGAAATGTTGACGGCTGTGAAGCAGGTATTGAGATGATCGCAGATTTGAAAAATCAGATTGTTAAAGATGTTGTTCTGGGAACGTAGTAGTGAAATGTTACTATTGCTTAAAATTGATTCATCAGATATTGAAAGTGGTTGAAAGAAATCAAAAAATGAATAGATGAAAAACAGTTTGGTTTTATATTTGAGTTCAACTGGTGTTTTATTTATCCTAAGACAAAAGTAGTATCTTGGTAAGAAGAAGAAGAACCTGTATTTTGCTTTTATGGATTTAGAGAAACCTATTGAGAGAGTTCTAAAAGATGCTGTTCATGAACTTTGCATAAACTAAGAGCAACAAAGTGATTGGTGAAGCTTGTTTTATATAAAGTACAACAATGCCTCAAATCATATTAAAATTAGAATTATTGTCGAAGGAGTTTTGTGCATGCTGTCCAGAAGAATTTGTGTATGCTGATGATTTTATGCTTATCTGTGAAACAATGAAACCTTTACTCATTGAGTTGTACAGGAAATGTCATGGAAATTAAAGGTCTGGGAGTGAATGTTACTGAGACCAAAATGTTCATCAGTGATTGTATTGTAGGAAATCATCTGAGAAAGAGAAAAGTTCCGCTATTCAGTTTGTAGAAAGGGAGATGGATGCAACTCAGTTTTTGTGGCATTGGGTACACAAGAAATACAGTACAATTTCTGTTAAGTTGAAAGATGATAACCATTTTGTGTGAAACAAGTGTAAGACAATGGAAACAAAAAAAACTTGGATGAAGAGAAAGAATATTATGATGACAAAGCTACTTAAGTTAAGAAGTTTTGTTATTTTTGTGAGTTCATGCAGTAACTGATGCTAATATGAATGCAAAAATTAGGAGTGGATGGCATAAGTTCAGGGAACTTTTGCTCTTACTAATCTGCAGAATGTTCCCATTGTCGATGAAGGGAAGAATCGATCAAGCATGAGTACGTAGCGTGATGATGTATGGAAGTCAAGTTTGGCCAGTAATGGTTGAGGACATTCGTTGCATGGAGAGAAATAAGCATGATCATATAGATGTATAATTTGAGGCTTAAAGACTTTATTAGTATAATCACACTGAAATACTGAATGTGAATGCTTTGGTTAGTGACGGTTGAGGATATGCATTGCATGGAGAGGAATAGATGTATGATCACACTGAAGGAATAGATGCTTTGATTAATATGTGTACAACAGTTGAAGTAGCAGAATAATTTGACAATAATGTAAAGCCAAGAAAAACATGGGAAAAAATGATACGGATGGATGAAAAAGAGGGATGAATAAAACCTGGCCAGAAATATACTTGTTTAGACGTTAATTTCTAGAAGCTGTTCAACACATACTTCTGAAGATGATGACATGCTGTAAATTGCTATATGTTTCGCAATGTTGCATTGGGTCGATTTTAAAGAATTACACAAAGAAAAGTTTCTGAGAAAACTTAGTTTATATTTGTAAATAAATAAGTTTTATAAAATTGGTGATTGTGTTTTGGTTTTGTGTATCATAAGTTTGACACTTTTTATTTTATTAGATTTTAAAATAACACTAGATAGACAGAATTTTATATGAATAAGAAGACGTCCGCGAGTATATAGTTTACAATTTGCTGTTCACATACAATAGAAATAGGAGGAAAAGAGTAAGGAGGAGAAATGATTCATATACTTACATGCTGCGTGTGTCCGAACATTTGACATCGATGGCAGGTAACTTTGTAGTTTTTATAACTAATTGTACAATCAATTATACGGTGACCTGGACACTTACAATTAAAACAAAATATATTTGGACACGTTTGCCGCAGATGGCCTGAGTCACCACACAATATACAAATATCACCCTAAAAATATAAAAGAAAAAATTTAAACCAATTGTTTGCCAAATGAAATTATTGCTGCAATAAACAAAATTAATTCAAGAATCATTTGATATTATATGAAAACAAAAACAATTAAAATGTTTCATGTAATAATTTATTCAAAAGTTATATACGTGCTTAAAATCATGTTGATTTGATTCTTATGAGGTGCCCTAAATAAGTTTTCAAACCTTTTCTGCATGTGCACATTTTATTGATAATAAACACACATGAAACTCTAGTTTGCTTTAAAGTAATCTCCTCCAGCTGCAATGCACTTGTTGTACCATTCCAACAATTTCTGAAAGGTCCATGAAAGTCTTCTTGTGTGAGAGTATCAATGACCCTCATCATGGCCTCTTTCATCTCCTCAGTTGTCTCATACTGACAGCCTCTAAGGTTTTCCTTGAGCTTAGGGAATAACTAGAAGTCACATGGAGCAGGTCTGGTCTATAGGGAGGATGAGGATCTGTCTTGATGCATATCTAGGTCAAATAGTTTGTGACAAGGATGGAGTTGTGGACTGATGCATTCTCCTGGTGGAAATGCCACTGACCCGATTTGAAGAGTGCTGGCCTCTTCTGATGGAATCTCTTCCTGAACTCCCTTAAAACCTCAACATCGCATTCCTTGTGGGAACCCAGTGCATGTAGCTCATGCCCGTGTTGTCAAAAAAAGGGATCATCATAAGTTTCTGCATAAATTTGCTCTGTCTGGTCTTCTTGGGTCTGGGAGAGCCAGCATGCTTCCACTGCCTCTTGGCCTCTGAATCATAAAAGTAAATCCAGCTTTCACTGCAGGTCACCAGAGCATCAAGAACTGCAGGATCTGAATTGATCAGCTCGACCATCTCCCTGCTGTTATGACAACATCTATCTTTATGATCTTCTCTGAGCATCCTTGGGACAAACTTTGCACAAATTTTCCACATCTTCAGTTTCTCATCAATAATTGTGAGTACAGTTTCTATTCTAGCATCAAACTGTGCACTTATTGTCTCTATAGACGCATGACGGTCCTTATCCATGAAATTCTTTATTTGGCCAATCAACTCTGGTGTTCTGATTTCCTTACTTTTCCCGCACCTTTCATTATTTCTCACAGACTCCCTGCCTTCTTTGAATTTTTTATGCCACTCAAAAACAGATCTTCATTCAAGATGGTCCAAAAGCAGTCTGAAGTATGCCATACGTTTCTGTGACATTTTTTCCAAGTTTTAAACAGAATTTTATTGCATATCATTCTTCTAAAGTGTCCTCACATCCAGATTGCATTTTTGAAATTCACCAGCTGTAATAATCAGGCTTTAGTAGGGTGTATTTTAATTCCTGCTGTAGCTGTTCATTTGAACATGGAATCATAAAAATTAGTCATCTCATAAGATGTATACCAATAACATACTGAATGTTTAAGAGTCTACGACAATATTAAATGCCTGTACAAAAAAAGTCTGGAAACTTATTGAAGGCACTTTGTAAATAGGATTGATACGGAGTGACACACAAAAAATGCCACCCAGAGACTTCTTTAATAAAATTCACAATCGTTTTGTAATCAAAACTATCTATAACTGACTTGTCCAGTAAGTTTAAGTAATGATTGTCCAACAATCTTTGTTTTGGTCCTATGATAAGTAGATATGGGTATAATGTAGAAATTTGTTATGCACTCATTTGACATATTTCTCTCTTGGCACTGATCTGATTTTGGCTGTAATAACCATCAGATATAGTTTGACAATTATACTGATAGACAATATCCTTGATATAATCTCACAAATAAAAATCTAGGGGGTCAAGATACAATGAACATAAAGTCCATTTAGGATCACACTTCCTCCTGATGAGATGATCACTAAAGTGCCTCTGTATATCATTGAATGTCAATCAGATCAAGACTGCTGAAGATTCATAACTGAAATTTGGTGGATAAGTTAGGCATGACATGAAGTTTAATTGTTCAAAATATGGTTTGATTGAAGAAATGACTGTGAATTTTACTAAGGATTCTTTTTTTTTTATTTTTTATTTTTTATTACATTTTCACCCCAAACAAGGCACATTGCCACTTTAATGTAGGGGGCTACTATCAGGGGAAACATCTACTGGGGTACTATGTAGGGATTAGGGCAGCGAGATGTTGATTCACGTTGCACTTGAACTTATGCATGTCAGTACAGTTGGGGAAGCAGTGACCTGGAACGGAATTCCAAAGTCTAGCAGTTCTGGGGAAGAAACTACTGGAGTAGAAAGATCTTTTACATCTAGGGATCTCTACAGTGTGGGGGTGGGATTTTGTAGCTTGTCGGGTCTGTCGAGGGTGTTCACGTCGTGGGGGCACAAGTGCTTGCAGTTCTTCAGAGCATTCACCATTATAATACTTGTAGAACAGGCAGAGGGATGCAACGTTTCGACGATGGGACAGAGGCTGAAGTTTTGATGCCAGTTTAGGGCCTATCAGATTTGCGACTCTCTTTTGAACCCTGTCAAGGAGCGAGAGACTAGTAGCCGATGCACCGGCCCAAATATGACAGCAATACTCCATACATGGGCGAATAGTGGCCTTATAGAGGTACAGGATACTTTCGGGTGTTAGAAGTTTTCTAGCACGGTAGAGAGAGCCCACCTTCCTCGCAGCGGCCCTGGCAATGCCCTCGATGTAATTGTTCCAGCTCATGTTTCCTGTGAACGTTAGGCCAAGGAGCTTGAAAGACGTACTCTCAGCTAAAGAGTTGTTGGCCATTGCTATAGGTGGTAGAGAAGGTTTCTTGTAATTATTGAATGAAACCAGTTTTGTCTTGGTGGCATTGAACGTTACCATCCATTTTTGTCCCCATTCCACTACTGATTTGAGGTCATCCTCTAGTGTTTCTGCCATTACTTTAGATATATGTTCATTTGTTTTCCTGTCGTGCCTGCTATAGAGTGTGGTGTCATCAGCATATATACCCATCTCAGAGGCAATTTTGTCGGGGAGGTCATTTATGAATATCAGGAACAGCAGAGGACCAAGTATAGATCCCTGGGGCACTCCCGCATTTATATTATATTGTTTAGACGTACGACCGTCGAGGACAACCTGGATTTTTCTCTTATCTAAGAAGGATTTAATTATGTTAAGTATTCTACCAGTGATACCGTAAGATCTAATCTTCCTGAGGAGACCCTCATGCCATACCCTGTCAAAAGCCTTAGATATATCTAGAGCTACCGCTCTGCCCTCTCCCGCTTTGTCCAGTGAATGGTATATGCGTTCAGAGATTACAGTGAGGATGTCTGCCGTGGAACGGGCTTGTCTAAATCCATATTGATGGTCGGTCAGAAGTTTAGCATCTGTAAGGTGCTGGACTAGAGCATGGTTAATTAAGGTCTCAAATATTTTGGCGAAAAGTGGGAGGAGGCTAATAGGGCGATAATTTAATGGGTCAGTTCTTTCGCCAGAATTCTTGAATACTGGTACCACAGAAGCAGTTTTCCAACAGCTCGGAAAGCAAGATTCATTAAGGCATTTGTTGTAGAGTTTGGAGAGAACTGGAGCTACTTCGGCTGAGCACTTTTTTAATAGCACAGCTGGGATGAGGTTGGGTCCACATGCTTTGGAAGTGTCAAGGATTTTTATGATAGCATGCACCTGAGCAGGGGTGATTTCCAGATCGTCTAGCGTGGCGTCTGTCCGCATAGGAAAGTCAGGTAGGGGGTGGTTTAGAGGGTCCAGTGTAGAGTTGGAGGCAAACCGACTGGCAAGCATGTTAGCCTTCTCGGTTGCTGAGCAAAGAACCTCGTGATTGTTGGTTAGTGGGGGAATTGTTGATTGCCCATTATTTACTACACTGTTGTAGATTTTCCAGAAGTCACGAGTTCCTAATTTTTGTGCTTCGATGCGTTTTTTAGTGGTTTCCGTAAATTCCCTCTTAGCTGTCGCTATTTCTTTCTTAACGTTACTTCCATGGATGATATGTTTATTGGTCATCCTGTCATCAAAAATAATTATTATTTCATTAAATTTATGAAAAGTTATGAAATTTTATCAATTATAAGAACTACTTATTAATAACATCATACATTTACCTGTCCAAAATGTTTAATTTTTAAACAATAAGCAATAATATGTTAATAAAATTTTAATTTCACAAAAGTAAAAATAAATAAAAAATAAGCATGAACTTGCTTTTTAGCTGATTATCGATAAATTTGATAAAATCAAAGCAAATATTGTTTTAAGTTAAAATGAATTAGTGATTTCCGTTTTCCTTTACTTTTTCCTCCATGGAGCAACACTGAATCGATCTAATTTTGTTTAAATTTTTAAAAATGTGCATAGAACACTTTTTGGAAAACAAAAAACAAAATAAGAATGTATAATTTTAAGCCATGTTTATTCAATCTACTATAAGAATGGATGCATGCATCTAAAAAAGTATAATTACTGGGAATTAACAGAAAAATAGACTTAATTAAGTTCATTTGACTGAATAATCCTAGGACAAAATATTTTAGGACGACTTAGAAAATAAAAAAAATTAATTAAGACTTACGTTTGAATGATAACAGTCTTTGGAGAGATGGCCTATTTCTTTGCAATTCTCACAATGATAAGTCCTATTTCCACCTTCTAATAAAGAAATAAAGAATTTGTGAAAAAATTTTGCAATTTTTGAAATTAATGTGCAAAACGTGTCTTTGAACAGTTTTACCAAACATTAAATTGAATCGAAATATTTAAGATTTGAACATGAATTGAAAATGAGAAAAAAATATTTGTAAATTGAATTATGGAATGACGTGATAGCAAAAAGTTTATAAAAGGAGAGTAAAAATGAAAGTAAAGATTCCCGGGCAATGCCGGATATATACAGCTAGCATATATATATATATGTGTGTGTGCGTGCGTGCGTGCGTGTGTATATATCTTCTATAATATAAAGCTAAACGTTTGTGTGTGTGTCTGGTCACGAATAGGCTCCTATATGGTTGACTATTATAGAAAACTGATCACATATAATGATAGAAGATGTATCCAGACACAGAAATGGGTATGTTTGCTCTTGCATAATGATGATTCATTAAAATTATGGGGTCTGCGTACACACCTGGTCTACAAAGTATGGAAATAAAAAATTTAAAAATTAAAAAAAAATCGTTTACAAGTGTTTTTGATATAGATGTAAATAACAATACTTTGATAAGTATCTTTTAACTTAAATAGGGATAGTATAATAAAATTGTGGGGTCTGCATTCGCGCCTGGCCTCCAAAGAATGGAAATAGGCATAAACTTCAATAAAGACTTTTCATATCTATCTGCGTAAATATACTTTGATAATTATGTTTCAGTTTGAAGAAATATGGTATAATAAAATTATGGGGTGTTCGTTCGCGCCTGACCTCCATAGAATGGAAATATGTCACAAAATTTAACAAGGTTTTTTTAATATAGATCCACAGAATATTGTGATAAGTGTTTCAGTGTGAACAGGTATGGTATAATAAATTATGGGGTTTATCTATTTTATTTTTACTTTCATCATATTTTGCTTTGGTTTTGATACCCCCAAATTCGAAGCTATCTCTTTACAACCCTTCCTTTTCATAACCTATCATACTTTCATAAATCAGTCCATTTTCTGTAGGCTGTTTTTGAACCCAGTCAACGACGGGTACTTTTGCTAGTATATATATATATATATATATATATATATATATATATATATGTGTGTGTGCGTGTGATATGTAGTTAAGGGAAGATAAGATTTTAGGAAAATCTATATTTCATGAGATTGAACCACAAAGATAATTGCACAATACAAATACAATTTTCTATATAAATCAGGACAGCTCACACATTTTTGGCTAACAAAACTATGCATTTTAATTTTTATTTAAAAAGATTGAGTGATGATTTTTTTTTATTTGGTTATACATACCATATGTTCAAATTTAAATTTAGTATTTAAGACAATTATTTTTACAGAAAAAAAATTGATTTTTGTTTGATTTTTATTAAATAAAAAATTCTCCAAAATCAAATGAAAAATCAGTTCATTTAAAGCACGTTTCAGAATTTTTTGGATGAAGATTGAATAGTTGTATTATTCAGACTACTATTCTCATCTTGATTGTTTGAATGATGTGTAACCTTTGACCTTATTCAGGTACATTCTTTGAAACTTGAGAATCATTTTAAGTTGAACTCTGGAAGTTGTATAGAATTTTGGACTGAAGTCGTTATTTAATCCATAAGGGTAGATTATTCTCGTTCAGACAACTTCACTGCTTGAGTGGTTATAGTCAGTTAGCGTAGTGCTACCAGAAGCAGTGACAAGGCAAATCAGTTCCTTTGCTTTTTTCTGTTACGTTTATATCTCCCATGTGATAATACTCTTTTTTTATTACATTTTTCAGGTCTTTCCTTTTTTTTTTTATTTAATAATCATAGAAAAGTTGTTTTCATCTTATTTTAATTAAAAATTATTGAAATCATTCTTTTTTGTTTTGTTTTTTAAAGAATTATTGAAAACATGTTTTAAAATCTTTTAAAAATATTTTTTGGAATATGTATTGGATACGTTTTTTATGATGTTTGAAATTTTGTTATTTTGATTTCAATGATTTTTTTTTATGCTTTCATAAACATAAAATTAAAAAAAAAACTTATTTTAAAAAATTTAAGAACAATTTGTATAATTTCATAAACATATTTCTTATAAAATTAAAAGAAAAATAAAACCTTTTATTTTTCTTTTAATTTTGTTATTCAAAGTACAAATAAAGACTAATTGTGTTATTTTTATCTTTTTATAATTTTGTTAATTTTTATTGTATATTTTTAATAATGTCCTTTTCTTATGTTTTATTTCAATAAATCGCTTCACAATAGAAATGCTGAAGAACAATAAAAGTGAAGGAACTTGCCTTGTCATTGCTTTCAGTAGTGTGATGCTAGATGTCAGGAAGTACATGATGTCCAAAAAGTCACTGAAGGGTTGAAAATCTTGGTCACTTTACCATTAATGCTTGATTTTTTTTCTATATTTCAGATATTTTACAGATAATATTTCGGAAATTAATTATGGATAAGTATTGCATTGAACAATGTACACAAGTTGTAAAATTGTTTTACCAAAATCAGGTTGGTTGGTTGGTTGTTTTTGTTTTACGGCATATCAACCCTTTTCAGGTTATTTAATGGTGAATCCGGTGATTTTGAATAAATTTTTTTTAATAGAATATATTTGTTTTTTGCAAGTCAGTTTCTATTTAACCCATAGTTGGAACCCTAACAGGTACTACCACTCCGGGTCAGAGTGGATCTGGGAGCAATGGCAATTAAAGGGTGGCTCCACACTCCCTAAGGCCTGCAAGCTGGGGCCTCACCATCGGATATAGTTTAAGGTCATATCCAGGACCCCAAAATCAGGGGTCAATTGTTTTTACTCAAAGAGTTTAGCGACCGCATTTTCATGTAAGAGATAGCCCTATGAGATAGTCTACGTTAACAAACCCCAAATCCTGCAAGAGGGAGTAAAATCGCAATCTAGAGATTCTGCAGTCTGTCATGAATAATGTTTTGGAAAGAGCACACATATGCAAAGCTGAAAATGGGCAACATTTAAAAGACATTATTTCTCATGAATAAAGATTGTTTGAATTTTGCATTAAAAAAATCCCAATGTCTTAGTCAGATTGTGTTAAAATTACAGAAAGGTATTATCAAAAATAAAGAATCTATTTAAGTTCAAAACCCTTCAGTGACTTTTTGCACAGCCTGTACTTTAACTGACTCTAAGCACTTGAATAGTAAAAGGCAAGTAAAACAATGTTTTTTAGTCTTGTTCTCTTCTCCAAACGATCAGTTTTGCCACACCCTCCTCTTTTAATTCCTTCCCATCATTCCTGTTCTCAAAGGGTTGAGTATCTTCTACTGAACCCAGTCTTTCCGAGCCAGAATAGAAAACTTCAGAAGGGGATAGAATGGAAATAGGGTCCCATGTCAATAAGATGTAGGGCGATCATTCTCTTTCTTTGTAATTTGTTCCTTTTAGCAGAATAGATTATTATAGATTATTCAATAAAAAAGTATATTCATAAAAACAAAGTTTGTTGAATTTATAAAGCTGCGTTCTATTGGTTTTATACATTTCTTCTTCATTTTGTTGTTGTCATCTTATCTACAAGTTGAAAAAAAAACCCATTTCAAACGTTACTAATACTTTAAATCAATAGTTACAAACTAATATAAAGTGTTAAGAAACTTGATGAAAAAAAGATTTGAGTTACCTTTGATTTTTCTCAGAAGTGGTCTGTTCGCAATTAGATCCCCAGTATTTATACATGGAGGTTTTTCTGGAGCTAAAACATACAAACATAAGAAATTATGTTGTCTTTTCTATATATATTAGATGTGATTAGGTACACTTAGTTTTAACCAAATGAACTCAAATGAATACCTGCTTTCAACACTGACCATCAAATTAACATTTTCTTCTTTTTTATACTTTCAAGTTTTGATTTTTTAGAGGGTGGGGTTGAAAATGTAACGATCATTGTTTGAGAGAGATGAGTGCACCATGCCGTAAAATACTTCAACATTTAACGCTTGCTAAGAATTATATATCGCAACATCACCTTTTGCTGTTTATGATTTTTCTGTACAAACACAAACTTCATATGATTGTAAAAGGTAACTACCAATCTATATATATATATATATTTTTTTTTTACAAGGTGGTCACCACTTATCAAGGCCCGGAAGCCACTCGGGAATAAGGGTCATAGCGTGTACAGTACGTTAGTGTTGAGATTTGATAAAGTGTCTTATTTAAGGGGGCGGTTCATCAGGAATTTGTTTATATTGGACTTGAAGACATCCAGGTTGTAGTCAGGTGGGAAACAGGCAAACGAAACAGAGTTCCACAGGCGTGCACTTCCAAGAAATAAGCTTTGTTCATGGAATCTACGTTTTGGTTTTGGCACAGATAAAGAGCGGGGAAAATTTTTGACAGTGGTTTCAGCTGGACAGGTGTTTTTTGTGAAAGATTGGCGAGGAGGGATCAGGGATTGGAGCTCAGACGAGCACTTGTCATGGAAGTAACAATAAAACAAAGACAGGCTCGCAACGTCTCTTCTGTGGGAGAGAGGTTGCAGGGAAGAAAAAAGGGCATCCCGCACTAAGCCACGAAGCCTATTTTGTACTCTGTCAAGGCAGGATAGGCTGTTTTTAGCAGCTCCTGCCCAGATGTGGCAGCAGTACTCCATCCTTGGACGTACTTGGCTTTTATATAGATAGAGAATTGCATCAGCAGTGAGATATCTTTTGGAGCAGTAGAAGGATCCTACCATTTTCCCAGCGACTTTGGCAACAGACTTGATGTATGTGTTCCATTTCAGGTCAGGAGTAAAGGTCAAGCCCAGAAGCTTATCAAAACATGGGGCTTCACCTAGACGAGAGCCATCCATTTCAATTGATGCCAGATGGGGATCAGAGCTATAAAAGTGAGAATGTGTGTGTGTGTATGTGTGGACAATTCTCAACGTATATGGCCAACAAAGTTTTAATCTACAGACTTGAAATTCAGTATATAGGATAATGAGACATGTGGAAAACTTTTTACTCATATTTCACGCGGTGCATCATTACATACTGCTGGTACGAAATGAGAAATCAATATAGAATTATCATTTTAATACATAAAAACATTATTTTACTTATTAGTTGGGGTATGAAAAATATTTAGTAAAATATGTTCACGACATGTCATGTTGAATTTTTATTTTTAAGACAAAAAAGGACAATGCCCTTTTTTTGTTTCGTACCACAACAATAAGTTT
This sequence comes from Euprymna scolopes, assembly GCF_053919585.1. NCBI lineage: Eukaryota > Metazoa > Mollusca > Cephalopoda > Sepiida > Sepiolidae > Euprymna > Euprymna scolopes. The sequence continues at coordinate 4,034,785 of NC_136485.1, forward strand.
TTTTCTGATTTTTTTTTTTTTTTTTTTTTTACAAAGGCATCGCCACATTATCAAGGCCCAGAGGCCACTCAAGGATAAGGGTTAAAGAGTGTACAGTAGAAATTGGTCAATATAGTAATCATTAGTAATGAAAATTTGGTAAATTTAATAACTTATATGGAACGGCTCATCAAGAACTTATTTACTTTAGACTTGAACACAACCATATTGTAGTCAGCCGGAAAGCAGGAAAACGGAAGACAATTCCACAGGCGTGCAGTTCTAAGAAAGAAGCTTTGTTCATGGAATCTACGTTTAGGTTTAGGCACAGATAAAGAGTGGGGGAAATTATTGATAGTGTTTACAGCTAGACGAGTGTTTCTTGTGAAAGTTTGGCGAGGGGGGACCATAGATTGAAGCTCAGTTGAACACTTTCCATGAAAATAACGATACATCAGAGACAAACTTGCAACATCTCTTCTGTGAGATAGAGGTTGCAAGGAGGAGAAAAGGACATCTCCTACGAGGCTACGAAATGGCACCAAGGTTTTAAACACTGCACGAGTCAAAAAAAAAAAAAGCTGATATAAAAATAGCCATTATTTTCCAAAAATCTCTTCAAATATATCATGTACATTAGAATTTATTAAAGCATGTGAAAATATGACTATTTTAGTAGAACAACCCTGAAATCTTGAAATATCTAAAGTGTTTTTATGGTCGATGGGCATTACTTGTCTTATTACATGGGTTGTAGCACTTTGTTTGTTTTGTCAAATTAATTTAGTTCATCATAAAAATTCCTTTTTTAAGGTTACATTTCCTTAGGATAGCTTGCATGTTATTCATGAAGCAGGAACATATCTTACCATTGCTCCTATTTATAATTTTTAAAAAGGTAATGCTTGTCTATTAATTCAACGAATAATTTACCTATTGGTATAATTACTTCACTATTGTAGGATGGGTTGAACCAAATAATGATATTTGTTTATATTTTCATTATACGTGTATCTCTGTTCTTAAATTCACTATTTTTAGAGCAGTTTATTTTGTTTTATGCTGATCAACTATTGTTGCAATATTTTTGAGCTATAATATAAACGATGCTGCTAGGAACTAATGAATCAAATTAATTCACGTTCTGCTACCAGCCAATCAGAAACTAGAATTGCTCAATAAAAATTAAACCTTTTCTGTAGCAACTTCGCATATGTTTTCTTTGTGTCAACATGGGAAGAATCTTTTGCTCTGTGGCTTCCAACTCAAGAACTGTCTACTGAGAACCACTCACCTCCAGGACTTGTTTAGAACAACTAACAATCAGAAACTGTTCTGAAACTAAGCATGGCTTACAACTCTAGAACTATGTCTATATTGTTGGAATTGTAGTATTGCCTTCACACGAAAGTGCACAACACAAAATGTTTTCTATTCTAGTAGTATCTGTCTTGCGAAGAGATTGGATGGATCTTAAATTTCTATTCTTTTTCAATGTTTCCAAATTTTTATTGCGATTTTTATCATTCAAGTTGTTTAGTTCTCTTCCAGTGCAAGAACTCAGACACCAGGGTCGATTTAAAAATTTTGCCTCTGAAAAAAGTTATATAGAAATTAAAGTTTTTATTATTTTTAAGACATGATTTTATTATTTTTAAGACATTACGTACATATAATGAGAAGGTTGTGAAGTGGCAGGAGGAGAAATACATTTAAGAGAGAGACACACATGTATATATAATTAATAGAGAGTGAAAAAAAAACAACTATTGCTACTACTATAAAATCTGTGATTTTTTGCCATGTTATTTGAGGCAGGGCTCTATGGACGAATTTATCTTGAGTTGACCATTGATAACTAAATATTTTCATTTACTAGCCAAATAGAAAACTTAATAGCAAAACCCATGTGATTTTTAGAATATGACATTTTCGTTCTGTGATAATAAAGTTTTTTCTGTATTTTTTAAAAAGTTTAATTCTTGATATTTGAAGGTATAAGCATTCTAATTTCTTCAGATGTCATTTTAACCTTCGTTAAAAAAAGTATATTGTTCAATCAAACTCTTATTGTTTAAATAATTTAACTTTGTTCGTTTTATTAAAAAGAAGAAAAAAATTGAAAAGATATTTTTCACTCAGTAGTGAGCTTTGGAAGATTGTCAGTGAAACAAATAATCACCAAAAGATAAGCTTTTCATTATTTCTAGTTGCTACTTTGAAAAATCACTCGCAATGTAAAAAAATCACTCGCAATGTAGAGCCCTGTGAGGATATACCTTAAAACGAATGCAACAGATGAGGAAGGAGTGGGTTAGAAATTAGGTTTTATTAGTGCTTCAGGTGCCTCCTTGTGATCTTTCATACGAACACATTTCAGATGAAAACTTTATTGCATACTGTCATGTCGAAATTTGTATGAACTCTGAATATTATGGAAAATTAATAGGAAAATGATTACAAGAAAATCATGAGGTTTGTGTTGATTGGAGATCATTTTAAACAAACACATTTCAGGTGAAAACATTATTAATGTGTCATGTCAAAATTAGTATAAATTCCAAAAATTAGGGAAAATGAATCAATACAAACAATACAAAAATAATTACAAGAAAATCAAACAGTGTTTGTTTACATTGGTGATCTTTTAAACTACCGCATTTCAGGTGAAAACATTATTACATACATACGTGTCATGACAAAATTAGTATAAATTCCAAAAATATAGAAGATTAAACAATACTTAATTAAAAAAAATATAAGGTGCTTGCATAGATTAACAATTATTCAAACTAATGCATTTCAGGTGAAAATATATACTTACATGTTCTGTCGAAATTCTTATGAATTTCAAAATTTATGGAAAACGAATCTACAGAAAAATAATTTCAAGAAAGCCATAAGGTGCTTGTGTAGATTAGGAATTATTTGGATCAATGGATTTAAGGTGAAAGTATTATTATGTTTTGTCATGTTGAAATTAGCATAAATTCTAAAAATTATGGAAATGGATGAATAAAAAAATAATTACAAGAAAATATAGGGTGCTTGTGTAGATTAGGAATTTTAAAACTAGGTATCCCAAACTAGCCGAGTTTAGGATGCGAAAACTGGTAAATAAAGTTAAATTTCCCTTAACTTCAACTTGCGATATCTCGTTTATTTTTTGGGTTATTTTGATAAAGTTTTGATTTAAATAAAATTTAATCTTTTTGCTTTATAGATATATAATTTTTTTTTTTTGTCTTAAATAGATTTTTTTTTCCAGGTTACTTCAAGTTACGTCACTAATTTTGGTGAACACGGCTTTATTTTTTACACAAAAAAAATGTTGCTGTTTTTCAAATTTGGTGCGCGTGATATTGTGAGCCTCTAGATATAAAAAAATAGTAGCATTTTCAAGAAAAAAGGTCACTTATCAATATGGTGAGCTTAAAAAAGAGTTTTAAGTTGTTTTTCACAAAAAAATCCAACTTGAAAACTTCAGTGAAAGAAATATGAAAGAAATTCAATTGAAAAAATTCCAAAATCGCACTGTTTTGTAGAGAAATATCTCCTCTTTAATAATCTGTTGGTGTCATATTACTATGCTCATAAATCAAGGAGCACCACTAATAAAAGTGACTGCACCTACACATTGAGATTTACAACTTAATCCCAAGTGACCGAAGTACATAGATGTATCATCACAAAAATCAAAACAAACTTGTTTCACAGTTTTCAATCAAAGTTCTTAAGTGAGTTTGTTTTTGTTTATTTCAAAGTTATAGAAAGTTATTGTTTAAAATAATATCAAAATTAAACTGGGTACATTTGAAACCCAAAAAACATTTTTAGTTGCATGTGACTGACGGAATTTTTTTTTTTTTTTTTTTTTTTTTTAAAAGTGCCTCATTTTTTGTTTACTTATTTCTCTTATGTTCTGTCGGGCGTTTTTGATATATCCAACATTTTGTTAAATTGTTTTTTTATTAGACTGTACAGTTACATTACTTTAAAAAAAAATTAACAAAATATAGCTAAGTTTTATGTTACATGCAACAAGTCATATGTAAATAAAAAATTAATTTCATGTAAAAATGTGCATTTCTTTTGTTTATGTTCTATCGGGCGTTTTTGATAAATTTGAAGATTTTGTTGAATTATTTTTTAATTGCACTGTACATTACTTAAAAAATAAGAACTGAAAATATAATTAAGTTATGTGCACGTGGCGCGTAAATGAAAAAATTAATTTCACTGTAAAAATCATTTTTTTTTGTTTATTTAATAATTCCTGAGATGGTACTTCTACAGTTTATTGCCGAAAATAGAGACGCCATTTTTTTTTTTTTTTTTTTGCACACCTGTCATTAAAATCCAAGGGAGAAATCAATATTTTAAACTATGACCGAAGTTAGAAATAAATAACAAAAAAATTAAACTAGATATTAATTATTTCCGGAAAGAACTATGAAAACAAGTAAATGAAGAAAGTGAAAGAGAACATATATCCGTAATTATTTAATTGAAAATGCTTCGATTTAATTAATGAAAATGGGAATATTTTTCATGAAACAGATATATATTTTTATTATTAAAAACAGAAAATGAAAACGACATATTCATAATTGTCTAAACTGGGCGTGCGCCATTTGAAAACCAAAACATTTACTGTATAAAAATTTATCAAAATATAATTGTAAAAACATTTATAAACAACAAATAAATAATTTTAATGAAACATTTTTTTTTTAATTAAAGCAACTTTAAAGGGTCAACAACAAATTAATTCAGATGAAAGCGAAAAATCATTAGTTTAATTTTTTTTTGTTATTTATTTCATGCTTCGGTCATAGTTTAAAATACTGATTTCTCCCTCGCATTTTAACAACAGGTGCACGAAAAAAAATGGCGTCTCCATTTTTGGCGATAAACTGTAGAAGTACCCCTGAGATCTATATGTTCTCTCAGGTGTTTTTGATAAACTTGAACTGAGATATCTCAAGGTTGTGTTAGGTGTCAAAATCAACACCAGTGGAAACAAAGTTCAACTGGAAGCTGCTCTCTCTGACTACTCGAGAAGAAATCCAGTTGATTCATTTTCACCTCCAAAGTTATGATTTACACCTTACCTCCAATTAAAAGTTGTTTAAGTATTTAAATGTCATAGAGTAAGGGAAGTTAATGAAAATGATATAAAAATTCACATCCAAATTGCATCGTAAAATCCGAAATGAATGTCTTTAATTGTGATTTTCCATGTCTCACTGACTTTAGCAAATAAGGTGTAAACCATTATAACTATTTGCTAATATTTTCTCCTTTGAAGAGATGGTAGACATCGAAATCCTATAGGATAAGGAGTTATAATATTTCAAATGTATTATTTGTCTTAATAAATTCAAACATTTCACGTCATAAATTTTTAAATTTATTGAATGACTAAAATTTGATTTATTTGCTCTATCTTGTATATCGAGCAATTTTTATTAGGTGGGATAGTACTTATAGAATATTACTGCCAGTAATATCCTGTAAATCTTATAATCATAGGTTTTTATACCAGTTGATAGTTAGATAATTTTATTCTGAAGAATATATATAATTACAAATTCCGTACTAAATTCCTTATTCTGATTCTTTATAAATCTCTAAATATTAAAATTGTTATTTTGTCCCAATTACTGTAAAAACACATCTTGAATGTGCCTATGTTTTCTCAAACGTAAAAACACATTTGTGAGGGAGTGGTCTAGAGATTTTAGTTGTACTGGAAGTTTAAATCAAATCTTTATTATTTCAATATTTATAATATTCATGAGGGAAGAACAGATTACATAAATCTAAGAAAATGGCAGAATCGTTAGAAAATAACCTCCAGACTACAGCTGAATGGAGCCGCAAATTGATGGTAACATTTAATGCTAGTAAAACTAAACTGCTCTCCTTTAACAATTACAAGACGCCCCTCCAACCCCTTATATCCATGACAAATAGCACCCTACCTGAGAATTCTACCTTCAAACTCCTCGGCCTAACGTTTGCGGGCAATATGGACTGGAAAAAATGCATAAAGTACATTGCAAAGGCTGCTGCAAAGAAGGTGGGTTCTCTATCGAGCTAGAAGACTAATCACGCCTGAGAGTATCCTGTACCTTTACAAGGCCACCATTCACCCATGCATGGAGTATTGTTGCCACATCTGAGCTGGTGCATCTACCACTAGTCTCTCTCTCTTAGATAAAGTCCAAGAAAGAGTTGTCAATCTAATATATCCCACTTTATCAACTAAGCTTCAACCCCTGTCTCATTGCCGCAATGTTGCATAACTGTGCCTGTTTTACAAATATTTTAATGAAATGTGTTCTGATGAACTCGTTTCACTTGTACCCCCTCAACGTACATATCTCTGACAAACCCGCTTAGCAATAAGATCTCACCCCTTCACTGTTGTGTTCCCTAAATGTCAGAAAGCTTTCTATTATAATAGTTTCTTCCCTCGAACAGCTAGACTTTGGAATTCCCTTCCTGCTGCTTTCTTCCCTGACTGTACTGATATGCAGAAGTTTAAATGTAACATAAACAAATATCTTGTTAATCTTCCCTAGACATGGCCCCAAATAGTAGCCCCTTACGTCCAAGTGGTGATATGCTTTGTAAGGGGTGAACATGAGTAACAAAAAAAAAAAAAAAATTGCTACAAGCAGTGGAAAATGTTTTATAAAAACAAAATCAAATAGAATAGATAATTAAAGGAACCAGTTTTGGCATCGGAAAATAGGCTCAAATTTTTCCGATTTCGATTACTCATCCCAACACTAATATATATTAGTAGGTCTATAAACCTAAAGATTTGTTTTCATTTATTTCTGGGCAATCTAGATTTTCGTAACTTCCTCCCCCTCAATAATATAATGAAACCCAAATTTATTTATACCACTTATCAAATATAATACTACATTATTACTATTATGGCTCTTGGGAAACACGCAGAAATTCTTTCTCACAGTCAATGCTGCATTTAAACACCTACTCAGTCTAGGATGTTGAGCACTTTTGGTTGCTATATACAGTTTAACAAGTGTAAAACTGTTATCTTACATTTATCGCTCATGTTTAGATACTGAAAGCATGCAAATAAAATTCAGAATGCTTCCAGAGTGATACTACAACCCTTTTCTTGGCACTCGCGTCTAAGTCTAAAGAGACACGTAAAAACATTAAATGATTTTGAAAGAAAATGCGAGCATGAAATCATTTTCTTATTGCATAAGAATTACATAACAATATCCTTAAATATGTGATTTTTAAATATTTACTCAGAATAAAAAAATTATATTTCTTTGCACTTGAAAATCTCAATCGATTTAAATTTATTAAAACTGCGCAAGAATATTGTGACATCACCATTGATTTAGCTAAATACAAAACTTCAGCTGCCAATACAGAAAAATGTTGGGATCAAATTCTCCCACAA
>NC_136485.1:4047222-4109722 GCF_053919585.1 Euprymna scolopes
ACTGTGTTAGGAGAAAAGCAAGTTGATTCACCCCCCCCCCACCCCCCCACCCCGCCTATTGCTTCAACATCTCATGACCAGAATATCATTCTGACATTAGAAAATAGTGATGGAACAGATGAAAGTTTTGAACCAGAGGAAGAGTGTAAGAGTATTTACAGCCTGATAAAAATTCCTCGTTATGCCATTGAACTCATCAGAGGTGATGTCTCGTCAAACCTAGGTGCAAGTCTTGCAAATGCTTTTCTTTTGGATCTACAGGCTGCGGGCCTTCTAAAATCAAATATTGATTTAAAAAATTTTTTCTTGATAAGTACAAAATTGACAGAGAAAAAGAAAGATAAAAAACAATGCCTATCAAAAACATAATAAAAAAATTAGAAATCTTATCTGCATTGGTGTTGATGGGAAACATGACAAAGACACTTTATTTTACATGGAAACTGTCGATGAAAAAGGAAACAAAAACCGAAGAAAAGCTAAAGGACAAGAGCATCACCTGACATTTACAAAGGAGATGGGTTGTGGAAGTAAGGGGGAGTATCTTACACATAGAGTGATCCCTACTGTTGGAGCAACTGGTGCTGTTCTGGAAGATGAAGTTCAGAAAGTTCTAGAACAGTATGAGAGTGTCAATACTTTAAAGGCTGTCCTTTTAGACAACACAAGCACCAATACTGGATGCAAATCAGGACTAGTTTCCTCACTAGAAAACAAGCTGTATAGAAAAATACACACCATTGGCTGTTCTCTACACCAGAATGAGTTTCCTTTTAGGGCATTATTTAAATCCCTTGATGGAAGTGCATGAAGTCCAACGTCATTTACGGGTCAACTCGGAAAATTATGTGCCAACAATTATCATCATTTACCCCAAGTTGACTTTTTACCAGTGAGTAGTCCTCTAGAGGGCAGGTATTCTGAACTAACAGAAAATGATCTCACTGGTGACCAAAGACTACTTTTAGAGTATGCTGTTGGTATTTCAAGGGGTAAAGTAGACCCTCAGTATGCAGCATGGAGGATCGGACCTTTAAATCAGACAAGATGGCTTACTCTGGCAATCCGATTAATGTGTATGTGGACCCGTAAAATTTATCCATCTGAATTGACCAGAAAAATGCACCAGCTGATTAGTTTTATTGTAGAAGTTTATGCAGTTACCTGGTTTGAAATTAAACTGGATAGTAAATTTCATAACCAGCAAATGTATATTTTTAAAATGATTGAGCAAATAAAAAAGCAGCCTCCAGAAATTCGGGAAATTGCTTTAAGCAATCTTCAGTTTAATGCTTTTGCCCTTTTGCCAGAGAATATTCTGTTCTCTATGTTAAAATCAGATGAAATGGAAGTGAGAGAAGAAGCTATAAGAAGAATTTTAACCATTAGGTAAGTAAACAGTCATATAAAACTGATCAAATTGTTTATTTCGATTTATACATTCATTTTCAATTATTAAATTTAAAAAAAAATTAATTAAAATAAAAGTTGTGTTCTTTTGTTCAAGTCAAAATTGTTTGACTTCTCTTTTCTTTTTCAGGAGTGAGGAACCAGTGAAAAAAATAAAAACAATATTAAAAAAATATCAACAATAAATTTTTACGCTTTACATTGGTCAAATTTGATAGACCTTTTTCAAAGTGAAGTTTCAGAGCCAGCACTAACTGAAGAATTATCAGATGACCTTCAGGAATTATTGATAAGCGGCAGAAAGCCAGAGTTACCTGATTTGCCTGCACATTCACAAAGTGTGGAAAGGGCTGTAAAATTGACATCAGAAGCCTGCCAATCAGTCTATGAACTTGAAGCAAGACATAGACATATCATTGCTAAGATTTTATGCCATGAAATGAGGCCATTTTTTGCTTCAAAAGGATCCTATAGGGAAAACTTTAATATTATGGTAAAAAAATAACTTTTTACTTGCCAATTGTTTTGTGTTTTTATACAAGCATAGATAACTGCCTAGAGATAGGTAAATAATTTGTTTTAGGTTTTATTAAGGCTTTTTTCAGACAGAATAAAAACTTCTTTTTTTCATTGATAATAAAAAGAATTGAATTTTGCAGTTATTAAACAAAGTAAAATGCAGCATTTATAGAATTTTGTAATTGCCGCCACCTCAATGGGGGGGGGGGCAATTATAATTTTGTTTAATATTTAGCACATCAGTCATTATATAATTTATTTAAATATATAAAACTTGTCATGATTGAAACTGCAAAATACTAAATAATTTCGTACAAATCTTTCACAGATAAGGATTTGTCCGTGTCTCAAAATAGACGATCTTTAAAATCAAATTAGCATCCGATGCCTGATGTTAGAAACCTAGTTTTTTTATCTTTGTACTCCCCATATGTTTGTGCAACTTTCTCTGCTTCAACCTTTTACATTTTCCAAAAAAAGTTGAAAATCAACCTACCCTAATACACATGTATATATATTTATATATAAAACTCTTTTACAAATCTTTAGCTGATGATGGGAGCAGCATTACACCAGTTGCTTTATCTCTAAATGAAAAAGAATAATGATTTGAAATAATCTTTCTTCCTCGACAACTTGCAAACTGAATTTTTCTACAGATTTAGATTATGCACATTTTGGATTTTTAATTTGGATCTATTTTTCAACATTGTAAATCTGACTATTTCTAATGAGAACGTTGATTTTTATGATCATTTCGTCTTTGGAAACCATTGCATATCGTTTCATGCTGATTTTTAATTTAATTTTTAATTTCTTTTCTCCATTTAATGAACTCTTTGTATTAACTTTTTTGCATTTATGATGCAGTTTCAATTTATAACAGTACAAGCAAATTAATATCTTCACTATAATAATCACTGGCTACTATATTCCCTCTAATGAAAAGATCGCATTCTTTGAAAAGCTGCAGATTAAGGAAAGTTCTTTTTTAGTATCATGCTGAATTATAAATTTTTGTAAATTAAAATTTACAGTCTTTAATTGTGTTCTTATATGACAAGCTCTATTTCCTATTTTGGTTGTATCGAGCATTTTTTTGTATTTGGTTGGGATTACTGTATAAATATTAACATTTATATTTGCTTTAATTTTACAGGAGCTTTTAGTTTGTGAACTTAATTTTTACTTTTTGATTTTATATATATAGGTAAAATTATAGAAGAATAAGAGGCAAATCAAATGAAGTATAGGTTGTTTAAACAGTTACATTAAATTTAGCTTAAATTTGCAGTTTTTGAAAAAAATTACAAGTGTGGACTTTCTTTTTGCCGGCACTGTATGTATATATATATATATATATATTTATATATATACATACACACACACACACCTTTCTATAAGTAGCTTTTTTTTAGCTATTTATAAATTAAAAAGTTCATAAAAAATTAGTTCAAAATTATTTTGAAAATAAATTTTTCTTGATTCGAACCTAGCAGTTAAGGAATACAAGATTTTGATACATCATTTCTTGACTGGTAGATGCTATTTACAATGCCTCGCCACAGTACAGAGTTAGACTCCAGGGTCGTTTTTTAACATGAAGAAAAGGAACAAGTTGCATAAGAAAAATAACACATTTTATGAATTAAAATAATCATCTCTCCCCAGACAAGCATTCATGAAATAGATATATGCAGTTACTTTGACACAAGCATAAATTATTATATAATTTTTTAAATATTTTTCCAAAATTTAGTTTAGCATCAAAAAATTCAGAACACGTTGTACAAAAAATATAAGCAAAAAAGTGGTTGGATCACTCTACTGCTCCAGAAGGTATCTCACTGCCGATGCAATCCTCTATCTGTAAAAGAGTCAGATACACCCTAAAATGGAGTTCTGTTGCCACATCTGGGTAGGAGACGATAGTTCAAAACCCGCTTCAAAACCTTGTAGGTACTGCTCTTTTCTCTTCCCTGCAATCTCTTTACCCCAGAAGAGACATTGCGAGCCTGTCTTTGGTCTATTGTTATTTCCATGGCAGGTCCTCGACTGAACTCCAATTTATCGTTCCTCCTTGCCAAGCTTTCACAAAAACACTTGACTAGCTACAACTGCTATAAATGAACTCCTCCACTCTCTATCTGTGCCTAAATCTAAACGCAGATACCATCAAAAAAGCTTCTTTCCCAGAACTGCCCGCCTGTTTCACTGGCCTGCTTCCCGGTTGAATACAACATGGTAGCCTTCAAATTCAATGGAAACAAGTTCTTGTTGAACCGTCTCCATAAATAATCAAATTCTACCCAATTTACACCATATCACCATACATTTATTAACCTTTATCCTCAAGTGGTCTTCGGGCCTTGATAAGTGGTGATTCCATAGTAAAAAAAAATCCCAGATGACTAACAAAAAAATATTGCTAAGGGAGATAATTCTTTTTTTTTTTTTTTTTTTTTTTTTTGCAAAAAATACTGCTAGATCTAAGACTATAATTCCGATTAAAGGGAGGTAAGTATGAATTCACTATTAATATAAAGGACGATTGTGTCAAATGGTGGATAATGCAGACGGGATAACTATGTTCCAATTAAAAGAAAAGTTTAAAAAATCAATTTGAGACAGCAAATTTATTAGAGACAAATGAATTGAGCATATTTTTTAATAATTGATCATTTTTAAAGGTTTCTTTGTTAAAAACATACAATTTTTAATATTTTCTGACAAACTTATCATTTTTATATAGTATCTAGATTAGTTTCTCTTTTAGCTTTTTTTAATAGTCCTTTTCACTCCAAGCAAAGTATATTGCCAATTGGATGTAAAGGACTACTATTTAGGGGACTGTAGGGAATTAAGCTATGAGATGTTTATTCATTGCATTACATGTACACTTTTGCAAGTCAGTATAGTCAAAGAAGCAGGAAACAGAGAGAGAATTCCAAAGTCTAGCAGTTCATGGAAAGAAACTTGAAAACAATGAAAACATTTTTTGAAACTCTTCTTAACTGTCAGCATTGTAGTTTTGTTCTCATCTTGTTTCTTTGCAACAGGCACACTTTTCTTCTTCTTCTTCTTCTCAACACACAAGAACCTCTGTGAATGAGATATTGGCTCTCCACACACACACACACGTCTTTTCATAGTGACATTCAAACCCTGACAGCGCCCAAATTTGCATTCCTCTTATTTTCATTTTATTTTGGTGCCGGACAGATTCCAGTGGGCACAATTCAACCGTGAACACTTATCACCATTACTCTCCACACTATTAATCACAAAACTATTAGAGTAGAAAGATTTCCAAGCATCTAGGGACCTCAATGATGAAGCAGTGGGATTTTACTGCTCGTCAGGTTAGTTGAGAGTATGTATATTGAGGAGACAAGTGCTTTGATTTCATATGAGCACTTTCTATTGTTTGTTTATTTTCTTTTTTATCTTCATCACTCACAGTCTCTTATTTTGTAATCTGATTTATTACCTACTAGCTGTACCTGGCCACGCATTGCTGTGGCTCAGTTTGGTTAAAGCAAGTATTAGAGTGATGTGTATTGTATGCATACATGTTCATTATTTATTAAAGCATGTGAAATAATATTCATTTCTGTAGAAAATGCTGGTATTTTGAGTGTTTTGCTTTTTTAACATCTGTCTATTTTAGTAGAATTACTTTGAATTCTGTAATTATCCAAAATGCTTCATAGACAATATTGCTGATATTTAGATGGTGTTAGAAATTTTCTTGAGTTAGTTATTTCGAACACTTTTTTGTTTACAGAAAAGAACAATCTTTTTCCATTTTTTGGATGAAGGCAATTAAAAACTAATAATTTATTGCATTCAAAAATAAATTATATTCAATTATAATCACAAATACAATAAAAGGTAATGCTTATGTCAGTTTGAAGTTTGGTCGTTTCCAAAACAGTTGTTCTAGAGAATGTTTTTCTTTTGAAGAAAATTAGGGAACAGATGTAAGGAAAGTGTTTTCATTTATTTCAATAAATTTCTTTTGAGCTCCTCTCATTCTTTCAGTAAATTCTTTTTTTTTTTAACTCTGCTCGTTGAAGTTCCTTTTTTTTTTTAGTGTTTATATATCACTTCTCCTCAAGTAATAGTGGGTAATTTGCATAAAGTCACTTATGCAAATTACCCTAAAAAGCCCTGTTAAGAATATTTCCAACAATGGAGAATCACATTTTTTTCACATTAATTTAAAAATTTCTCAAGGGATATTTGTTTAAATATTAAGTGAAAATGGAACATTGAACCAAGTAAACGCTCATATTCTATGGGGGATGTTTCAAAAGTAATATCTCCTATTTTTTTATCCCACCCGAATCGATCAAAAGGGATTGCAAACTGCATTGTGACGATGACTGAACTTATGTATTCATGAAAGTTTCACCTCTCTGTTGCAGATATTGATAGTGTGACACTCTAGAAAGCAATCCCTGTTATGGATGCAGAGATGCAATCATTTCATTCCTCCATGCAGAAAAAAAATTGAACCAATCAGCATTTACCAGCACTTGTTAAACATTTACGAAACCGATGCAGTTAATGCCAGCACATTTAGGAGATAGGTTTGTTGATTTCAAAGTGGTAACAGAGATGTGAATGACAAAGTGGGCTTCAAACTTTTACAACTGAGGCATCAAAAAAGGCTGACAAAAGTGCATTCATCGAGAATGGTGGTGACTATGTAGAAAAATAAATTCTGGAGTACAAAAGGTCGCTTATTTTAATGGTACCACTCCCGTCTTCGTAGTTCTGCAATCTTTTAGTTTTTGAATTAAAAAATAGAAGGCTTTACTTTTGGAACGACTCTCGCATTTTCTTTTTCATTATTTATTGATTTGTTATTAAGTTTTGTTGTAGACCCATGTTAGGGGTCACAAATGAAAGAAACCAAAAATAGTGTAAAGTGTACAAATATAATATGTCAAAGAATACAGGAGCCACTAAAGTGGTATGAAAGGAACACGTTCGTAGCATGCAGTTAAACATGATATAAATGTCTCCATCTAGTCTCTGAAACCAGTGGTATTCATAGGACTGGTTGATTCCACTTAGTTCTCAAATAGGGGTGATTTGTATCCCACAACAAGTTTCAAATTACATTTTTTTATCTGTTTATTTTTTTTTTATTGTTAATTAATATATAAGGACTTTTATACATTGCATGATTATTCATATTTTTAGGTTATTTTCCTTTGGAAAATAAAGTGGACACATATTAGCTAGTACATGTTCCAGAAATTTGGCCATATTGTAATGTGGTTGTTATTTTTTAACTGTTATTGTATTTCAACCATTCACACCTATGCACTGTCAAAGAAAAAAAAAACAAACAAAACCAGAAAGAAATAAAGATCCAACTCAGCATTTTCTTTAAATGTTTCAAATGAAATGCATTTATTTGTGGTTCCTCCGAAATAACACATTTCATTATTTTTCCAGGGTTTCTAACAGTATTTTTTAGTTTTAACTCATTTTCCAAACTTTACATGTTAAGGGGTCATTGTGCTGCCATTTTTCTTGTTCACACCTATTGATAAACACTATTTTCAAACTGATTAAACATTTTAAAGTGAGCAAAACCATTAACAACTTCTCCAGATAGGTAGAAAAATAACTTATCTTGCCTTTGATAACTTTTGTTAAATATATATATATATATGTATATAATTTAAAGGAGATTAGAACAATAGTCTAAAGAGCTGAGTGTATTTCAATGTAACAGTGAAATTACTAGTTTAATTAAAATACAGGAAAGGGAAAGTGCTTGTTGTAATTTAGATATATAATAAGCTCGATAGGTAAATATCCTAGAGCTAATTCAATATTAAGTAATGTGATTGATAATTTAAAATTTAAAAATCAAATTATAATTAAATTAAAAATCCGTTTCATAAGAAGGAACAACAACAAAATCAATTATCTGTACGATCGTTTCGGAAAACAGTGCTTTTTATTGTGGTAAACATCAAGTTACGGACAATAATTATTACATATAGTTTTTTAATAAGCAAGGTCTCCTCGTCAGCAAATTATGTAGGGTTTTTATTAAATTTAAAAGACACCATAAATAAACCTAGCATTAAAAGTAAGGCAGATGTATCTTTTAATTTTTCGCCTTTTGAAATCAGGAACTATGGTTAAAATACTCATTTAGATGTTTGCTATAGCTTTTTATCTTATTGAAATAAGGTGAAAAGCTATAGCATAGTACTTTAATAGTTGCTGCTCTTTCTCACAGAAAAGATGTTGCAAGTCTGTCTCTGCTTTATTGTTATTTTCATTGTAAGTGCTCGGCTGAGCTTCAATCTATGCCCCCCCTATCAAACTTTCGCAAGAAACACTCGTCTAGCTGAAAACACTATCACTAATTCCCCCACTCTTTATCTGTACCTAAACCTAAACATAGATTCCATGAGCACAGCTTCTTTCTTAGAACTGCATGCCTATGGAACTGTCTTCCGTTTTTCTGCTTTCCAGCTGACTACAATATGGTTGTCTTCAAGTCCAACGTAAACAAGTTCTTGATGAGCTGTTCCACTTAAGTTAACAAATTTACCAAATTTCCATTACTATCGATTACTATATTGTCCAATTGACTACTGTACACTCTTTAAACCTTATCCTCGAGTGGCCTCTGGTCCTAGATAAGTGGTGATGCTTATGTAAAAAAAAAAAGTATATTTCATGCAATGTTTATATTAGAAAACCCAGCAATATTTAGCACAAGCTCACAAGCTTCTGACTATCATAATTCAGATATTTTAAAAAGTTTTAAAAACAATTACTTACCAACAATCATCTTCGTCGCTAAAATTATCGTTAAAAGCCAACATTTTTATTATTTCTATAAGAAAAGAAAAGAAAATGATTAAAATATTAGTATGGCAAAATGAATGAGCACAACATATCATTTTTAAATGATTTAAGAAAAAATAAAAAATGTAAAATATAGTCAAGCAGAAGTAATCTTAATAATTTGGAAATTTAAACAACCATTTTTGTTTGATTTTGGGGGAACCATTGAAAGGACTTTAAAATACTATGATTATTGGTGGACTTTTGTAAGATGATAAAAACATGGATGAACGGATTGATTAAAAACTATTTAATCGAATATATATATGTATATTCTTCATTTTCTGTTCTATTGTTAAGTGTTTTTTATTCAAGAAGTCTGAAGAAAGTCTGGTTATGTGAAGATTTTCATATGCCATAATGCTTAAAATTGTCCAACTGGTATTGAAACAATTGTAACTTACAATGAGATACACTTTTTGTTGCTAGCAATTCCTTTTTTAAAGTCTTGGTTTTATTAATACAGTATATATATATATATATATATATATATATATATATATATATGAGCAAACAGTTAATAAAACATGTTAAAAAACACTTTGAAATGAGTTAAAAACATTTAATCTGAAAAGAAACACTAGATAAGTGGATAGTCCTTAATCTGCGGAGTTTCGAAGAAATACTTTCCTTCTCATCAGAGGGTAGGAATTAGCAAAATGCAGCATCGGATTTTGCATGCAAAAGTATTTGATGAAACAACAAGTAAGTCAAAGATCTTACTTGAAAACAAAATAAGTTAAGCAGAGGGAATATGGTAAAGAAAAAAGTTGATTACACATGAATGGATAGTCTGGTGGAAGATAAATAATCCAGTGACGGTAAAATCCAAATATATAACTTCAAGAAAGTTAATAGAATTTCCATTTGCACAAGTAAAATCGAAGGAAATCCCGTAATTGGAAGATGGTCAAAAATAATCCAAAGGCAGAAATCCATGGAATAATTCACAAAAATGTGTACAAGGGAAAAAAAGGAAAAAATTCCAATAATATTAATAAAAGAAAAATAAGATATTCTTTTCACTCTACTGCCGAGACATAAATATTTATTTTATTACATATATATATATATATATTATATATATTTTATAATATAAAGCTGGATATGTGTGTGTGTGTGTGTGTGTGTGTGTGTGTGTGTGTGTGTGTGTGTGTGTCTGGTCACGAATAGGCTCCTATATGGTTGACGACTTTTAAAAAACTGATTACATATAATGATAAAAGATGTATCGAGACACAGGAATGGGTATGTTTGATCTGGTAGAACGGTGGTTCATTAAAATTGTGGGGTCTGCGTTTGTGCCTGGTCCACAAAGTATGGAAATAAAAAATTAAAAAAAAAACGTTTGATATAGATGTACATAAGAATACTTTGATAAGAATGTTTTAACTTAAATAGGGATGGTATAATAACATTTTGGGGTCTGCGTTCGCGCATGGCCTCCATAGAATGGAAATATGCACAAACTTTAATAAAGACTTTTCATATCTATCTGTGTAAGTATACTTTGATAATTATGTTTCAGTTTGAAGAAATATAGTATAATAAAATTATGGGGTGTTCGTTCGCACCTAACCTCCATAAAATGAAAATATGTCACAAAGTTTAACAAGGTTTTTTAATATAGATCCACAGAATATTGTGATAAGTGTTTCAGTGTGAACAGGTATGGTATAATAAATTATGGGGTTTATCTATTTTATTTTTACTTTCATCATATTTTGCTTTGGTTTTGATACCCCCGAAATTCGAAGCTATCTCTTTACAACCCTTCCTTTTCATAACCTATCATACTTTCATAAATCAGAGTCCATTTTCTGTAGGCTGTTTTTGAACCCAGTCAATGATGGGCACTTTTGCTAGTATATTTATATATATATATATATATATATATATATATATATATATATATGTGACTACTTCATTTAATCATATAAATTAATATACGAAGATATAATTTTATATGTAAATTTTCAGTATTAACTTCAACAGTGCTCAATACACAGGTAAAGCCAGACATAAACCTGACGAATTCTCACGAGAATGAAATGTGGAATATTCTGTGTAGCTTAATTGCTATATATATTTTTATGTAATCAAAGAAAAGATTAGTTACTCTTCTAATTAGCCGGATAAGCAGCCAGGTAGAAACATAACTTATCTTGCCTTTGATAGCATTTGGGTACTTATACAATTATTGCAATGTGTTGAAATGTTATTTAGAAAGCCATTCTTAACATGAGGAGAGGAGGGTATTTGTAACTATTCTTTACTTTCACCTAACAATTTGATAATAATAATAATAAAGATGTTGTAAAACTTAAAAATACGATTAAAAAACAAAAAAAAGAAAGAACCAAAAAAAAAAAAGTGGTACAATAAGTCCACACAAACCATTATTTGTTATAAATTCATTTAGTTACCATTTTTTCATTTTGTTGTCTTTTTAAAACATACCCAAGATTTATGATCCATGAATTAATTATCGTCATTTTTAACATAGCGTTCGAATGAATGGCACCTGATTTGTTTGGACGTTGCATGTTAATTTCAGGCTAAAATAAATAAATAATCGCTGGCCTTAGTCTGCAGGTTCTGGTGTATTTATTACTCTACCATGGTGAAAAATGTGACAAAAGGGTCGGAAAGTGGGATTGAAAAATCAGCGCCCCCGAGGAGGAGCCCTCTGATCCACAAAAAGTGTCTGGGTAGCCTTGTCGGCATTTCCCGGTAGGGACGCTTCAGGCGATTATCAATAAACTACTCCATACTTAAAGAGAGAAGGCAAGGCCTGGAAGAGTGGACCTCCTAGAACTGCACAGGATTGCGTTATTCACAGAAGAAGGGTCATTAAAAGAATGGTCTAGACTTGTTGATTTTGGGGCCGAGAGAAAAAAAACCCTGGCTGTGCGGTCTTACTTACACTTTCGAAAACCCTCTCAGTACAGGCCAATAAGTCTCCTGTGCGTCATGAGTAAGTTGCTGGAATCTGTATTAAATACAGAAGTAATCAACCATCTCAACAAAAATAACCTTCTTAGTGACACTCAATATGGTTTCCGTTCTGCTAGATCTACAGCAGATGTGCTTACAGTTATATCTCATAGGATTAGCAAATCTCTCACCGGAGGCAACCTTTCTAGGGCAATTGCTCTTGACATATCTAAGGCCTTTGATAGGGTATGGCATAAAGGTTTACTTCATAAGATCTCTAGCTATGGTATTGCTGGAAATGTCTTCTCAATTATTAAATCATTTCTTTCTGATAGGTTCATAAGAGTAGTAGTTGAGGGGCAAAAATCAGAAGCTCACAGTATTAATGCCGGTGTCCCTCAGGGGTCCATCCTGGGCCCAACTCTTTTCCTGATCTACATTAATGATCTTCCAAATCACATCCTTACATCATTTGTAGACATCTATGCTGACGACACTACCATTTATGGTAGCACATCTAAGACACTAAACGACCAAGTTCTCTCCAATTCTCTCTCCTCTGATCTTGAGCACATAGTACAATGGGGTAAAGAATGGCTGGTTACTTTTAATGCATCTAAAACCAAGCTTCTCTCTTTACATCATCAACATTCTGATCCACATCTGACATCAATTGAAATGAATGGCTCTCGTCTTCAGGAGGCCTCAAGTTTTGACAAACTTCTTGGCTTGACCATTACTCCTGATCTTAAATGGAACACGTACATCAAATCTGTTGCCAAGGCCGCTGGAAAAATGGTGGGATCTTTCTATCGATCCGGTAGATATCTCACTGCTGATGCTATTCTCTATCTATATAAGAGCCAGGTACGTCCAAGGATGGAATACTGTTGCCACATCTGGGCAGGAGCTGCTAGAAAGGACTTATCCTGCCTTGATAGAGTTCAAAATAGACTTCGTAGCCTCGTAGGAGATGTCCTTTTCTCTTCCTTACAACCTTTATCTCACAGAAGAGATGTTGCGAGTTTGTCTCTGATGTATCGTTATTTTCATGGAAAGTGTTCGAATGAGCTTCAATCTATGGTCCCCCCTCGCCAAACTTTCACAAGAAACACTCGTCTAGCTGTAAACACTATCAATAATTCCCCCCACTCTTTATCTGTGCCTAAACCTAAACGTAGATTCCATGAACAAAGCTTTTTTCTTAGAACTGCACGCCTGTGGAATTGTCTTCCGTTTTCCTGCTTTCCGGCTGACTACAATATGGTTGTCTTCAAGTCTAACGTAAATAAGTTCTTGATGAGCCGTTCCATATAAGTTATCAACTTTACCAAATTTTCATTACTAATGATTACTATAATGTCCAATTTCTACTGTATACTCTTTAACCCTTATCCTTGAGTGGCCTCTTGGCCTTGATAATGTGGTGATGCCTATGTAAAAAAAAAAAAAAAAAAAAGCTTCCAAACAAAGAGGACGCCATCTTAGCATATGACGCGAACGATAGGTAATACAATCAAACGATCAGATAAATCGTACAATCGGTAATCACATGTGAAACTATGACGATCCAATTCCTACAGTTACATACCTAGAAAACGGGGCCATAAAACCTGATATAGTGAAATGGGACAAGAGAGAGAAAGAAGCAACCTTAGTAGAAGTTATTGTCTCCAATGATGCTGGGTTAAACTGATCTGAGAAGGAAAAGATAACGAAATAATAAAGTCTTATGTATGATGACATGAAAAGAAACTAAATCTTAAGATCTCATTCATTTCAGTAATTATAGGAACAACTGGACTCATAAAAAAGAATTTCAAAAACTACCTGGCAAATATACCAGGTGAACCAAGTGCAAGACAGATTCAAATAATTGCACTTAAAGGGACTGTCAGAATCTTAAAAAAGATCTCTCGGTTTTGACTAACTGAGTTAGTGGGTGAATGTTTAGCATCCAGCAGGATGCCCCATCCCCAGCTTGAACAAAATGATAAGTAAATTAAAAAAGATAAGAAAAATATTTTTTTTTGTATTTGGTAATTTACTTGCCTTCACGCAAGGGCAAAGTTAGACAAAAGGTTTTTTTTTTTTTTTTTTTTTTTTAAATGTGGGGAACATCCAGCTCCCCCAAAAGGGGCACTTTAGATTCGAACAATAATAAAAAAAAATGTCTTTATTGACTGAAGACAGAATAGACTAAGCATGAGAACAGATACTGCACGTTGGTATATGCGACGCGTTTGATAAAAGTTGTTTATTTTTCATCGTTGTATTCTTTGTTAACTATGTGCACAATCGCTGCTGATTTTTTTTTTTCACAAACACCAAATCAGCTTTTTCTAACAATTTTTGCAAAGTAATAAATTAATAAAATAAAAAAAACAATCGACATCTTACGTATTTACTAACCTGCGTTGTTGGCGACGTTTTCTTTCTTACTTTCGCGTGTGGAACTCTTTTGTGATTAAAGAGCAAAAAAGTCGCCTCATAAAGGCACGTGTGTCGACGCGACGGTGACTTCCGGTCATTTTCTGACTCATCAACAAAGTCGTTACAATGGCGGAGCTAACGAAGGTACGTGTTTATTCTGACTTAAAAAATATTTTTCTTTTAATTTATTGGCATAATTAGTGAATCAGAAGTACAGTTGACTAGAAGTCCGCAGCAAAGAGTGTGAGATTAAGAAAAATGGCATTATACTTAAAAACTTTGGTAAATTTTTACTTTCTTTCCACCAACACTCCAACAGTAAACACTTGTCTTTAAAATGACGCCGTTTTAAGGTATGCAGAAAACGAATATCATATTCAGATTTGGGGCAGACAAATAGTTTTCTAGATATTAAGACGTTTTTCATGTATTAATAAATGTCAGTAGTGTTCGCCATGCTAATCATGGGGATGCTTTGTAACATGCATGCATATTCGTACTTTTAAATTGGGTAAAAAAAAAAAAAAAAAAAAAAAATGGCTTCCAGGTCTTGGTTTCGATCTCAGCTCGAGTATTCTTTTTTTCATACAAGAAGTGAACTCTGTTTAGAAAAAAAAAAGGTACTAGTGCACTTATTGATCCGTGCTGAAATAATAACGTTATTATTTAAAAAGCCATTCTTAACATAGGCAAACGCTCCCGCCTCCGCCCCGCCAATGTAAACACAGAATTTTTGTGTCGGCACTTTGCCACTTTACTTACGGAAAAACGGTTAATTAAACTGTAGAAGCGCCTGTTAAGCTATACAAGTTCTGGGTTTGTATTACTGTACACATAGATTCTAAAAAGTTGTCAAAAAAAAATATATATATAACAAATGAATGTTATCAAAGGCAAGATAAGTTATTTTTCTACCAAACTGGATATATTTTTCGTGTTTTTATTCAATGTAGCATGTTTATTCAGCTCGAAAACCATACAGTGTTTACCGATGTATTGGAAAATTCCAGATCGCATACTCTCTCTTTAACACAAGTTTGGGAAAAGGTGTTATAAATAAAAAAACTGGATAAAATACTGTTAAAAACTCTCTCAATATATGTTACCGTGACATAGATTGACATATATTCGGCGGGTTTTTAATAGTATTTTGTCTAGTTTTTTTTATTTATAACAACTTTTCCCAAACTTACCGTGTTGAAGAGGGAGTGAGCGCCATCTTGAATTTTCGAATACATCGGTAAACACTGTATGTTTTTCGAGCTGAATAAACATGTTTATCTACCAAAAAGTTACACTCCTCAAAATGATTAAAAGGGCAGTACCATGCTTTCCATTTCATTGTTACTGGAAAAGGGGTAAGTAAAAATTTATGCAGTGGAAGCAACTGGTTGTTCTGAGAGGGAGGAGTTTATATTTCGTTAAAATCTTGATTATATGTTAGTTTTTATGCTTAAAATGTTCCATAAATTTTGAGATGAGGATTAATTATTTGGTTTATTTGGACTATTCTTTTCACCTTGGATGTTATTCTCAAAATGTCTGGGCCGATGTAACATCCAAACGACTTTAGATGCACCCTATCAAGCTCTCTAATCTACAAAATTTTGAACGAAACATTTAATCCTTGAGTAACTTGCTCCGTTTCGGTAGCCATGACTTTCGGTAGCCAGTAATTTGTAATTGTATTGTTAGCATTACCTTCACTGAAAATTGTATTGTTAGCATTACCTTCACTGAAAAATGAACCTTGTGGACAATTGTAGTATATATAGTATAAATTTTAAGCCTTAACATCTATTCTTTTTAAATGTATAGTCAGATTATTATTACATATTACTTCTTGTTACTAGTATTGTTATTTATTGTTTATAATTAGTGATTCTTATTATATTTTAGGTTTATTATATACAACTTTTACAGAGGAAGTGCCACGTTGAAATGCCTAGCTGTCTTAATGCGGAAAAGTCATTTCCATGTTAATGGAAAGCCAAGCAAAGTGATGATCCATTCATCTTATGCTGTGTAACCGAGGGCATCACTATTAGACTCTTGCGTCACACATGTGCATTTTTTTGTAAAACACACTTGCACATTGTGCAAGTGTGTTTTACAAAAAAAAGAATCTCTTTTCTTAGAAACTTTAGTTCAAGGGAGATAATGCATCATTAGTCCAAGGGAGATAATGCAAAATCAAGCGACATAAACCTGTTATCGCTGTCACAAGTTATTGCCCGTCACTACAAATACAAACTTTTACAGAAATCTTTGAAGAAGTTCTTATTGACTCTGCTTTGCTTGGGTAGAAACATATTACAAGGTAGTGGATGTAGAGAAAATATTTCACAATCTTTCAACCAATGTGACTGGCCTTTAAGTACATCTTCTCAAAACTCTGGAAAACTATTATTTTGAGTTATTATTACCCCTAGTAAGGATTGAACCTTACATGATAAGTTTAAGATGCTGATTAATAATCAGTTCTAAATAACAATCTTTTGAAGGTTGAAGGTTCAATCCTAATTACAAGCGATAAGAACTATGAATAAGATTAGGCACCGCCAAAACTGGTGGGGTGGGGGGGGGGAGGTAAGTACTTTTTGACGGACCGTCTTTTTAAAAATCTACCAAAAATCAGGTAATTATCCGATCAATACGAAATTTTCAGCGATTATTAAGAGAAGAATGCACTTTATAACAGTGTACTTATTTTTCATAAACGATATTTATATATATATATATATATATATATATATATTTTGCTTACAAAACCCCCCTTGTTTTGAGGGGGGTAAAAATATGCTTAAAATAATCATCTGAAACTGAACACAACATATTGTGTTGCTGTAAAAGACAGAATTATAGATTAAAAAAAAAAAAAATTGTTTGCATACCTTATTTTGACGTCTGAATATCAGAACTTCGATTGTGTTTAATTATCCCGCTTTTGAGTTTTGAAGTGTGAAATTCGGTGAATATATTAAGTAAAATAACTAATTTAAGTTAAGCAAAACAAAAAAAAAAATTTTAATATTTATATGAAAAAAGCCATTTTAAAATCTTTGATAAATAAATTAACAATTTTTTTTTAGCGAGCCGAATAATGCATGACCATTATTAAACAGGGCATGCTTTGAAGTATCGATACAAAAAAAAAATTTGATAAATATTGTGCCCTTTTGTTAAAAATAGCATCATTTTTTCGATCCCGTTTGAAAACGTTTGCCGCCTTTCGACTACAGTGGACCAAATGCGTTGAAATAATTTTTTTTTATTCTGCTTTAAATTGCCCCCCCCCCATTATGGGGAGCCTGGCCCCCACACACATACACATTAAAAACCAAACTCATACAAATGGTCACCCATCTGGTACTGGCCAGCCTCAGCGTTGATAATACATTGAAATTTTCGTCACTGAAAAATAAGTTTTTTTTGGCCTGTTTGGTCTTCCATAGTTTGCTTTTTGTCAAATACAAACGTAAACATTGTCGATCTAGACTCTAGATTGACGCAAAGTAACTGGTTGCCTATATGAATAAGTGGAATTATTTGAAATCCAGGCACTTATATTATATTTTTGCATATTCTCATAGAAAATCATCCTAAATCTTAGTTAGACAACAAATAAATAAATTATTTCAAAAACCTTTTTTTTTTTTTAATATTTATGTACGTTTTTTGTGCAAGACAAAAAAATGTCAATTAACTTCTTGGGAAAATTTAACATTTAAAATTTAATTAAAAATAGTAGAAAAAGTTTTACATTATTCTGTTTTCTATATGATAAAATTCAGGGTTTTATCTTTCTGGAAAAAAAAAAGGTTACTCAGAAATAATGGATTTTAATAAATGTAATTTCGTTTTAAAAAACAACAACAACTTGATTTTTCGGCCATTTTTGGCGGTGCCTAAATAAGATTAAAAATACCACTTTTACCCAATTATGACTGATGCACTAAAACAATCTACCCCTGGTGATTAAATAAAAACTTCAGTAAGAAAATATATAAAAGTTTCTAAATTTGACATGAATATTTTCAAGTTTAAAAAATATAAACTTGAAGAAAGTTTGAGAATAAATTTGTTGAAACGTTGTGAAAATAGCACTGCATTTCTTGTGAAGCAAATTGAAAAATATTACAGGACGCTGATTGGATATACTTATGCTGACAGTATTTTTAATGTGAAATGAAATCATACACTTATTTTATCGTAATCTAATGTTTCCTGTTTTCAATAACATTCTTGTCTTCTATATTTCTCTGCTATTGAATTGATATTTTAATGTTTTCAAGTGTTTCACTTCACAGCTGTTCAAGGATACCTATAGATTTTTCAATAAATCCAATTCAGATCTATGCTAAAGATTTTCTATCTTAAGCAAAAACATTGCAAAAATAGAAAAAGTCCATTCATCACAACCAGTTTTCTTAAAAATCACTGTTCATATTTTTATAAGGATAAAATATTGAACAAAAAATTGAGGTCAAATAGTAAACCGTGAGTGTTTTCTGATTTAAACAAACTGTTTTTTCTTTTTCTTTCTATATTTTCTTTTCTTTTGTTTTCTTAATCTGATTTTCGCTACATGACTAAAAAAATATTGAAGATTGCATCTTGATCAACGAGCTTCCATTTTTTTTTTGTTGTTAATAAATTGAAAAACTACAAATTTTTTTTACACTTTTTTAGAATTTTTACATTTTTTTGTTTCGTGTTAGTTACAAAAATTTAACAAATTTCCATTGAAAATTTTATTTTTGATATATTGGATTTTCCTCTTTTTCTCCAGAGCAAACTCATTAACGTGATCAGCATCATGTTTCAACTTTACTGTAGTGTGTCATTCACCCCAATCGTGTATTTTCGAACAAAGTCATTTCAGGGAAAAACATTATTACATACTAATGTATTCCGTCGAAATTAGTATAACTTTTAAAATTTCCAAAACATCAGTCGAAGACGTGCTAGAGCTAATTTTCGGAAAAAAAGTGTGTTGTATTATTGAAAACAAGCAAGATGGCCGACTTGAAAGCTGTTATCTGCCTCTGATTCCAGTATCTAAAGCGTTAATTTACAGTGAAATTGCAACTTTGAAAAATTCTGTCTTTACTTATTATTTTACTGGACCATTTTTCATAATTTTGGAATTTATACTAATTTTGCATGAAACATCGTATGTATGTAATAATGTATTTCTCTGAAATGCATTTTTTCAACTTTACACACCAGATGCAAGTTGCACCCGACAGATGTTCAGTCATTTCTGTTGATAATTTGATGTTGTTGTGTTGATGACATTTTCAAAGCAAAACTCTGATATTGTGATTTTGATTGCTTTTATCACTTGATCGAGCCTCATCATCTTTGCTCATTCTTGTGAGGTGCTAATGGCAGTCCATAAGATTTCCCTACAGGACAAAACCAGTGCTTCAACCAACTGTCTTCTTACACCAAAAACAGTTTAAAAATTTTATTAGTTACAAAAAGAAGATTAATGCTTAAAATAAACTTTGAACATTCTTTTTGTACACAAATGTTAAGGCAATTTAACAAATTTCCAAGAAAATTAAATTATTAAAAAATGTTTATCATTAATTTAAGAACAAATTAATTAAAAGAAAATGAAAATAAAAAATTTCAAAAAACTGCTATAAAAGTTCAAATTGAAAAGTAAATTGGAATTTCATGGCAAAACCGTTCCCCATGAAGAATCAATTTATTTTCAACTTCATCTCGTGTACAAATCATATGACAAAATTATATTATCCAAAAGCGTGTTTTTATTTCTTATATTCTTTTGCTACATGGTGAGCACCACCTAGTCCATTTTTTTTCCAAAACCTAGATATCATCTAGCCTTCACGACTGTTTTATTTGTAGGTAGGAAAGTCTTCAACTGATGCAATTATGTTTTTTATCCCAATCTATGGTGCCCTCCATCTTTCTTTTTTTTTTTTTTTTTTTTTTTTTTGTTCAGATTAAAACCTGAATTTATTTATACTAAAAATATTTAACTTTTTTTTTCTCTAAACAACTGTTTTGGTGCACAAATTAAACATGTAACATTCTTTTCTTTACATAAAATATGTTTAAACAAGTTTAAAAGCAAAAATCAAGATTACAACATAATGTTGATAACTTTAATAATTGATATTTGCTAATAAAGATTTCTGACTTGGTTATGCTTTTTTTTAATCTAAAAATTAAGTCAAAATTATATCTCAGGTTTCCAGTTTAGCTAATCTGGGAACAGCTTCATATTGCATACATTGATAAAAGAAAAATAATTAGATTTTTTTAAACGCATTCTAAAAATACTCCTTTTTATGTTTTAAGCAACAAATTTTGTTGACATTCTAATCAAGCTTGATGCATTAGTTTCGTAATCATTTGAAATTGTTTAAAACATCTTTTCTAGACTGAATTTGCTGTGCGGATGTCCTGTAACAGCTGCGTAAATGCTATCACGAAAACACTGAATGGAATCGAGGGTAAGAAATGTTCTATTTTGCTTCATTTTCATGAACTTAAAATGTTTGTGTCTTTACAATCACACTTCACAAATATAATACTGTAAACCTGATTAGGTTGAGAAAGAAGTTCTTGCAAAATTTTTAATTTTGATTTCAAATGATCCATTTTCAAATAAGTTTTCATTGTAATATCTTTACTTTATACATAATTTTAAAGAGCGCTTTTCGCTCTATCTAATCGTTTAAATTACAATTGTTTTAAAACAATTGTCTTCTTTTCAGAACGTTGAATACAAGATGGCAAATAAGTAAATCTGCACAATTTTCTTTATTTCAATTCAAGCTAGGCCGCAAAGCTGCTGAAACAGCTTGCAATATCAATGAAGCATTCAACACAATTGTGGTTTAAGAAATTTTGTGGCAGCGACAAGAGTCTTGAAGATGAGCATAGTGGTCGGTCATTGGATGTTGACGATCAATTTAGAACCTTAGTCAAAGCCAATCCACGCACAACTGTTTGAGAACTTGCATCTGGATTAGACATAATGTATGCAAGAATTTCCAACAGCTTGAGAAATTGGAAAAAAAAAATGATAAAGGAATGCTTCACGAATTGAATGACAACAAAAGAAACGTTATTATGACGTGTCATCTTTCCTTCTTTTACGTAACAAGAATAAGCCGTTTCTTGATAGAGTTGTGACTTGTAATGAAAAGTGGGTTCTTTACAACAATCAGTGACATTTGGCTCAGTGGTTAGATGCTGATGAAGCTCCACAACACTTCCCAAAGCCAGAGTTGCACCAAAAGAAGGTCATGCTGACTGTTTGGTGATCTGCAACCAGTCTCATCCATTACAGTCTTTTGAATGCATGTGAAACCAGTACGGTGGGGAACTACTGTCAACAAATGGATGAAATGCATCAGAAACTTGGACAACATCCAGCATTAGTCAACAGAAAAGGCCCACTTCTCTTCTATGACAGTGTCCAACCGCATGTTGCTAATCCGACCCTGCAGAAGTTGAACAAATTGGGTTACGAAACTCTACCTCTTCCACCATACTCTTCAGACCTCTCATCTACCGACTACCATTTTTTCGAGCATCTCGATAACTTTCAGTGTGAGAAATGCTTCAAAAACCTAAGTGATACCAAAAACTTCTTTGGCAACTTCATCGCCACCAGAACGCAAGATTTTTACGTTACTCGCATAAATACATTTGTTTTGTATTGGCAAAATTGTGTTGATTCTGATGGTCCTTATTTCAATCGGTAAATTTTTGTTTGAGCTGAAATATGTTCACCTGAATTTTAAAGTTAAAAATCGCAAGAACTTTCTTGTCAACTTGATATTTCAGCCTTTTTGGAGTTATCTATATATATATATATATAAAAGACAAAACGGGCGCGCAAGCCTTTTTTTTTTCGCTAGGCTTCACCTCCGAGGGGAGGGGTACTATTGCTTAGAAGTGTTTATATACCCTCTAGATATTAATATCTATGATTTGCAAACGTGCGTCGCGGCTAGATTTATTTACATCGAATTTTACACGATTCTTGCTATTTCGGCCTTCTCGTGTTGATTCGTCTTTTTCGTATAAAAGCGAAACTGATGTGAAATTAATGAGCAGTCCTGGTATGCTGAAAACGAATAACAAAACTCACGCAGGCAAGAAAGACAACAGACGCTTGAATTCTATTCTACTGAAGGTTAATTTCACAAATATATTACAGACTTTTTACAATATATTGTAAGGTGCTTAGCAAGTTTTAAAAGTCTCAAATCTTTAGTCTTCGCAAACAGCACTCAGACGGGTAGGAGTAGGGGGCGTGATCAGTCATTGGGAACGGCGAGATTCCACGCAATCTGTGCCCCGTGGAATCAAACGGGAATCTGCTTAATTTTCGAGCGGGTTAACAGGGGGGTGTCGGAGTGGAAGTCTCCTAAGCCAATCAAATTACGACACACAGGTGCAGATTGCGTGTGTGCAGCTCGACTATAATCGAGAGGTTTGAAATCTGGGGACCAAAATCAACATTTAATTCTCATGACCTGAAAGGTCACGTCCCATCATTCAGACAGCCATAGTTTGAAGGATTTTCCAGGTCGACAATTGATTATTCTAACATTCTCACATTTCCTGTTGTCTATTTTTCAAATAACAATATATCTCTGATTTTCAAACAATAAAGCAAAATATATCTATATATTTCAATTCAAGTCTTGGGATATCCGCCGTTGCCCGGGATCTATTAAAGCTACCTCAGCATAGTTATCCGGTCCTCCTCAGGTCCTTGGGAAGTCTGATCTCCCGAACGGGGAGCAAAACGCTCCCTTAGGACAATTAGGTCACGGTTTGGTCAATGTCGGTTTTCACTGTCATATCAGACAATTGCTTTTATTTGGACACTCCCCTAGTAAATGGGGGAGCTGGTTTTCCCCAACGTGTTGGAGAAACAAAACCAGACAAAGTTGGGTAAAAAGAAAAAAAACTCAAAAGAACTATCCCGCAGTAAAATTAAGTGCGAATTTGACCTCATTAAACAGGCACTTAAAACTGTCTCGCAGAAATAGTTAACTGCAGAATAGCATGATGTTTGACCTCAGTTTGAACTAATTCACTTTTTAATCGCTAAGTTTAATGTATTACATTGCTTCCGTCGCCGTAGTGCAGGTGTATGTCATCAGCCTATTGGCCTCAAGGCTCTGGGTTTGAGCCTACCTGTGACCCCCCCCCCCTCCTTTTTTTTTTTCTTCTTTTGCACCTACAAAAGATTTTTTTTCTATTTTTAAAATCGCTGTGTTTTTGTTTTATTTTTTTTAAGAAGTTCAACATCGTTTGTTTTCTATTTAAACAGGGTTAAGTTTCCTTTTTGTTCTGCTTTACCTCCCCCCTCCCCAACACATACACCTACAAACACCCTGGCAATGCCAGGTACGCCCGCTAGTCTATAAATATAAATCTCAAACGTTGGTTTGTGTGTCTGTTTGTATGTTCACTAAAAGCGTTCATCAGCCGCATCGAACCAGCCGAAACTGGTACTATCTGAAAGACTGATCCCTCGGATGCATAATATCTGAAAATTAATAAAAAAGATTAATTCTGTGGTGGAAAACTGAACCATTTCTTGCAAGGAGGGGTCACTTTTTGCATCGAGATTTTTGCAAGTTAGATGTGCGTAGCAAATAGAATGTATATTTAAAAAACGTTATTTTGAATGTCATGACGTCATAAGTTGTCGTGGCCGTGACAACTAGCATGTTAGCTTTTTTCCCTTTTTCTCTTCTGCGGCTAATGTTTTTATTTGTGGTGAGGGTTGCATGGGCACTCGCTGCTATTTTGATTGAAAGAAAAGTTGTTTTGATTCATTTTTTTTTTTTAGAGAAGGGTTTCCAGTGCACAGGCAACAAAAAGTGCTTCTCTTCTTCGCATCTCTTCTTTTGCCAAAATATCTGGTGGCGAGGTTGTCACATACTTTTTTGGGGGGGGGCCGATTCCATTCTTTTATTTTTGAAATTGTTGTGGAGTATTGATGAAAGTGCTCAATATCCTTAGCATAGCAGCTGTGTCCAAACTGAACTTCATGTCCACCCCAGGCAACACCGGGTATCCATGCTAGTTTAATATAAAAATGCAATATCCATCAGTGAATTGGAGTTGGTAATTTATCCAAGTCTTAAGACGGAAGGTAGGTTGGCTTATGGTGATTTAACATTTAAATTCAGTTTATCAATTCCATAGTAATGGTATCTGTTTTTGAATACATAAAATGATTGTATCAAAGAACTGGATGATGCCCCCATCATCAAAATTTCAGTCATGAAATCATTAATCAAATTCATAAGCCTTTCTACAATCCAACTCTATCTGATACAAATATTCTGTCTGTGCCTGACTTGTCCACTAAGTTTCAATCACAGATGTCCAACAGTCTTTGTTTTATTGCCATTCAATGATTTGCCCCAGAGGTGCACTTGTGTGTTGATCAATACTGAGTGCTATCAAGTAGATGTTAGGACAGTCGAATTGAGAAAGAAGTGTTGTTGTGTAGAATTAATAGTGGGTTTAACAAGATGAGGCAACTCACCACAAGTCAAATGACTCGTAGGAATAGCTATGGGAGCACTTTGATGGTTGTCTCATCAGTGATCCTTAATGGACTCTACAGGGTCATTCCATGTCAATTCACCAGGTCATCACACTCACCGACACTGAATTACTTGAAATTTGGCACAAATATTCCCCTTCATGAGTTAGGAAAATTTGCCAAATTATTTGGTCCTAAACCTTATCGTTTAGATTTTAGGGGGGTGTAAAATTTGCATATTTTACTTCCAACTTTTTGTTGCGAAACATCACAGAATTTTAGTGTTTTATAAAATTAAAAAAAATACTTCCACTTATTCAATATTTCTAAAATTTGGTAGAAAGGGCATTTAGGGACTGTAGAATCTGAATATTTAATTATTTTAACTCCATACCTGGTAGAAAATAAAATTTTGCTCACCAAATAACATATCCCCCAAATCATCAATTTTTTACCTATGTAGCTTACGGTCAGTCTAAAGAAAATATGTCCTCTTCAATTTTCATAATATTTTTTTCTAGCATCGACTATGACTGCTTAAGTTCTCAAAAAAAAATTTTGTGAGGGTTTCTAGCCTACTTTAGAAGATATGGCCCTGCGAAGTTTATCGTTTTTTTCCTATGTACGTGCCGTAATTCAGTGAAAGATTGATAAAGACAATCATCCTAATGCTCCCAAACTCCTCAAATGTTCATATTGTGTTAAGTAATTTCTTAAACTATTCAATAAGATAATCTTTGTTAATTTAAAAAGAAAATAATTTAAATATATTTTGCAGATATTGCATTTTGTATGGTACGGATAGATTGTCTTCAACAAGTGATAAACATTGACTCATGCATTAGGATTAACATTTTATAGAGGTTTTGTAGATGGTATTAAACATTGAAAGAAATTATTTCTGATTGAATTAAAAGAAAAAATTCATTATTTTCATGAAACAAAAATTTTATTTTTTTTTTTTATTTTTTTTTTTTAAATCATGTGAATTTTTAAAACTTAGAATATTTGTAATTGACACTAAACATTTTTTTTATCCATAAGTAATGCTTTCAATTTCATCACTTAAAAATTATTTTATTTATATTTTTTACAAGTTTTCAAAAAGTTATTTTCATTAATCTAAAACTTTTTTTCATTTACAAGAAAGTGATAATAATATACAAATTTTAAACTATGCTGTGCACATAGATTAAATTGTTTTGTATACAATTTTTTGTACAGATAATTTATCCACTTTGGAGAAATGATAAGCTCTACCATTTGGTGTGTTGCGGACATCAATAGTGTATAATGTCACAAAGCATATATCCTTAAAATCCTCTTTCCAGTAAAATGAATGTGAAGGAAGAGCTGGATGCATGAACTTAATCAGCAAGTCCTTATTTTCCACATTGATTTCTAGTCATACTTGCAACAAACATTCTGAAAAAATTTTATTGTTTTTTTTTGTTTTTTTTTCAATACTAATAGAGAAGTCATATATCAATTCATAGTTTCCATCTTCACTACATTGTTTCATGGCTATTTTATTTCTGCCGAGTGGAATAAATTGATGAAAACTTCTTATCCCTGGAACTGTAGATGAATTTTCAAATCTAATTGTGAGATTTCTTGCTTCCTCAACTTCCTCCTTTTTAATCAAAATGAATTTGATTCCGTCAGTTGTAGATTTTCAGTATTCAAACATAGTTTCTGTTGAAAGGATTTGTTTGGAATTTGGTCTTCGTAGACATTCTTTTACTACTATCCTTTTCACTGTCCCACCTATGCCATCACATGGTTGTTTACCATGACTAGTTGCAATGAAATTCCATTTTGCCTCAAATCCAAAATCTTCCATTTTGCATCAAATCCAAAATCTTTTTGATGGTTGCACAAATTGGCAAAGTTCTTATAATTCTTGTATTATGCTGCACTGTAAAATATTTAATACTTTTCACATTTGGCAAATTAGCCTTGATCACCTTGATAATGTTTTTCTGTACCATATAAACAAATGCCACATCATGGAAGTTGTCACCCGATATAATACAAAAACATTGACTTTGCATTGCAAGAATTTTTTTGAGAACGTAAGCAGCCATAGTACGAGTAGATGCTAGAAAAAAAATATTATGAAAATTAAATAGGACATATTTTCTCTAGACTAACCGTAAGCTACATAGGTAGAAAATTGATGATTTGAAGGATACGTTTTTTCGTGAGCAAAATTTTATTTTCTACCAGGTATGGGGTTAAAATAATTGGCAAATTTTCCTAACTCATGAAGGGGAATATTTATGCCAAATTTCAAGTAATTTGGTGTCTGTGGGTGCAGATTTCAATTTTTTTTGCTGGTGTTTTGACATGGAATGACCCTACACTAACCAGATCATCACTCCCTCTCTTGATTTCTATCACTGGTGAGATTATCTCAAAGTTAATGTTGATGGAAATAATATAAAAACTATTCTGGCTGTAAAAAGGTATCATCACAGTCCAAATGAGGATAGTGCCAAGAAAAAAGTGCGTTCTATAAAATGCTGACACTATTTTCCTGAATTCAGTCAGAAAGCACATGTATATTATAACTCGTACACTGACAATACGTCATACTATCCATCATGTGTGCAATTTTGATGTAGTGCACTTGAACATGACACAACGATTTCATTATTCATAAATATTTGACTTTGTTTTTTTTTCTCTTTGTGTCTAAAGTATAATCAAACATGTTGACTCAGATTTAGTACAATAATAACAAAAAGAATTTTGGTGTGAAGCTATCGAGGTTCAGAAGTTTTGTTATCTTGGTAATACCATGGAGCACAAGGAGGAACAGGTGCTAGTGTTGTTGCAAGTGTTAGCAGTGGATTGAATAAGTTTAAGTCTGCCATTATTAACCAACAGAGCATTACTAGTGTTAAGAAAAAATCTATCGGGTATTGGCAAGTAGTTAGATGATGTATGAAAGTGAAACTAATGAAGGTTCAGGACATGAGTTGCATGGAGAGAAATGGTATAAGAATTATACGATGGACATATGAGTCTTAATGACTGACGGCCTCAGAGGAATATTAAATGTGAACAATATACGGAGATGTGTGTAAAATGGAGACTATATTGGTAAGGTCACTTTGAAAGATGAGAGTTCTTGAGTTAGTAGCCAGGTCAGTTGGTAGAAGAAGGCCAAGGAAAAGATGGGATGAAGTGGTATGGATTTGTGAAAAAAGGATGAAGATTTGATCAGAGATAGGTTAGTTCGGAAGTCAATTTCTAAAAGCCATCAAAAACAGAATGTAAAATCTTTCTCTATAGGTGCGAAACCTGGCTCCTGTGAGTAGTTGACATTTAAAGGCTAAAAGTCTTTGATTGGTGGTGTCTTTTGCACATTCTTGGGTATACATATCTCTGACCATGTCCCAAAAGCTACAATCCACACAGGATGTAAGCTTTTTTTTTCTTTTTTTTTTTTTTTTTTACATAGGCATCACCACATTATCAAGGCCAAGAGGCCACTCAAGGATAAGGGTTAAAGAGTGTACAGTAGAAATTGGACAATATAGTAATCATTAGTAATGAAAATTTGGTAAATTTGATAACTTATATGGAACGGCTCATCAAGAACTTATTTATGTTAGACTTGAAGACAACCATATTGTAGTCAGCCGGAAAGCAGGAAAACAGAAGACAATTCTTCCCAGACTTGAGGAAGAAATTCCTATCAGGAGATTCTAATGGCTTGGGCATGCTCTTCATCCACCAACTGACCCGATTCACAAGGCAATAGCACCAACACTGCTAACAGGATGGCGCAGGAAGAGTGGTGGTCAACTGAGGATATGGCTTGCAACAGTCAAAACATGACTGGCTTTTGCATCTTCAGTATGTGATGATAAAATTGTGGTTGAACTATGCTGAGGAGTCTGCAGTAGACACATCTTAACCATGCCGTGACGAATTCACTTGGAGCCAGCTCAACCCACGTCAGGTGAATGCCGTCACAAGTAGAAAGTAAAATAGATGTTGAACCAAATCTGATGATGATAGATGACATCTAAAAAGTGAAGGAGAAACTAAAGTGAGAGAAATGGAAAACACATGAAATAAGAGGAAGTTGTGAAGCAACATAGGAGAAAGACATTTCGTAAGAGAATTGGTTGTTTAATGAATTCATTACAAATCATGGCTAAAACAATTAAAATGGAAGTTTTATTAAAAAATTTTTTAAATATTTTAATCCCAAAACTAAGGAATATTTTAACATGCATTTTGTGTAATTAAAATATATAAATAAAATATGCATTAGGAAACAAATATTTGTGTATACTTATTCATTTTCAAATTTGATTTTCATTTCTTTTTGTTTTCAAAGGTGTTGATTCATTTAATGTAAATCTTAATAATCAACAAGTGATAATTAATTCAACTTTGCCCGTGTCAAAGTTGAAGGAATTGATAGAAAGCACTGGCCGACAAGCAGTCTTGAAAGGTTTTGGGATGACAAATTCAGGTCAGTTGTCTCACTTTACATCAACTTTTAATATTTTACTTGTTTGACTATATACATATTTTACTAAAAACTTTTACTTACGATGTAGGGAATTTTTGAAATACCTTTTTTGGGATACAAGAGATAACATTTGACTGCTGACACAGAAACACCTAAATAAAAAACATCTGGCTTTTGATGCAGACACCTGCAGAAGCACTAGGGGAAATAAACAAACACTACATAGCTAGAAACCATGTGCCATAAAGGATGTGGTTACATTGCAAAATCCTAGAATGAGCATGATAGTTAAGGATGCGTAGGTATCCAAAAGCGCTATATCATGTAATCCCATTAGGAAATTAATGAAATTCCTCTTCAAAAACATCACGGTAAACACAGGCAATCTTAGCTTCAACATTCTCTCTGGGCTATCAAAAATGTAACTGCCTATTTTTCTCAATTCATTTGTCTTAACGTAGTTGTATTCCTCATGAGCAAACGAATAAAAAATCAACTACAAACAAAAATTCCAGTGGCGGACATGCAGAATAGTCCATACGCTTCAAAGCTGGTAATCATTTTCTGCTCGATTGTTAAACTAAGCAACATTTAACGTTTATGTTTTAACTGCATTAATAAGATTGAATTAGGATTAATGTAAAACAGCTGGCAAATGAGTTTTGAAAGTTAACTTCTGTCAGACCCTGTCCATCCTCCACTGCATTCACTGATTCTACTCATTTGCCGCAACTGAACAAAATGAGATACCATTATATTTTTATACGTCCTAAGTCTTCTTTGAATTATGGTTTGATATAAAAACAAGCTGGGATTATGGTTTGTTAGAAAAACAAGCTTGAATTATGGTTTGTAAGAAAAACGAGCTTGAATTATGGTTTGTAAGAAAAACGAGGTTGAATTATGGTTTGTAAGAAAAACGAGCTTGAATTATGGTTTGTTAGAAAAATGGGCTCGAATTATGGTTTGTTAGAAAAACGTGCTCGAATCGTGGTTTGACATGAGAACGTGCTCGAAACGTGGTTTGACATGAGAACGTGCTCGAATCGTGGTTTGACATGAGAACGTGCTCGAATCGTGGTTTGACATGAGAACGAGCTTGAACAAAACTATTATATTTGTTCTTCTTTTAAGCATTTAAGCATGGCAATTACATGGAAAAAGTTGAATCTTCAGGGGTCGTTAAGATATTTTTTTAGGGTTTTCCTATGAATCAATTTTTCGGGATATCTATGCTAATTGTTAATATTATTGAAAAAAATGTTTTCCGGAACAGAGGATTGATACCTGCATGTATTTTCATTAAAAAAAAAATCACAATGCAAAGGGAGACAACTCTAAGGGAAGAAGTTTTTTTGAAGTTACCTCCCTTGACTGGGCATATGTTTTTTGTTTTTTTTTCCCTGTGAAGAAAGGTATAGTTCAATGCCTACAACATCGAGCGAGGACAATATGTCATAACAACGCTACATATCAGGAGGGGATAGCCAGTCTAGGGACAACTCTTCATCGAAACAACTACCCAGATAGCATTACATTAGATCCAGAAAATCCAGATCAAACATCAAGAGACACCACTCAAAAACCCACCACGTTCTGCCCGCCATACTCGAAGGGCCTATCCGAAAAAAATGAAAAAATATTCAGTCGAGATGATATTAGGACAATGTTTAAGAGTAACTCAACACTGTGAAAATACCTGAGGCATGTAAAACCCCTGACTGAAAAACTCCTGACAAAAAACTGCGTTTATGCGATTTCATTTAAATGTGCGAGACTTTACAAACGTGAAACATGCCGCCCATCAAAGTAAGACTAAAAGAACACTGAAGGGCTGTCACATGTGGAGAAATCGAAAAATCAGCCTTAGCTGAACATGTGTGGAGCGAGGGGAGTAACCATTCCCCAATGTGGGATGATGTCAAAATATTGGATGCAGAAGAAAGATGACGGATCAGAAAACTTAGAGGCGACACATATGGTGAAATATAACACTATTATTAGCCGTCGCAGCATAGAACTTAATCACATTTGGATCTCCCTAATTATAAATTCACAGGAGAAAAAGAAGAAAAGACAAAACATATGCCCAACCAAGGGAGGTAACTTTACAAAAAAAAACTTCTTCCCTTAGAGTTGTCTCCCTTATTATTTTTTTTTTTTTAAATGAAAATACATGTAGGTATCAATCCTTTATTTTGTAAAACATTTTTTTCACCAATATTAACAATTAGCATAAATATCCCGAAAAATTGATTCATAGGAAAACCCTAAAAAATATCTTAAGTGACCCCTGAAGATTCAACTTTTTTCATGATCTATGGACCTACCCTCCAACACCCGGTTCAAATTCTTGCAATGCAGAGCTAATCTCTTTTCTTTAGTAGAGAAAAGGCAACATGTATTCAACATCCAAAGAAGGTCGCAGGGTACAGCGACCGAAACGTTGTGCTGATAACACCCAAGATGAGAATAATTGTTTGATTAATCAAAATAATACAAACATGGCATTGTATTATTTACCATCTTCATCTTGCCTCAAGCTGAAGAATAACCCCCCCCCCTCCAGCTGTTGGCATGTAAATCCTCTCTTCTAAAGTCCTCACCTCCTTATTCAAAAGCAGCATGAATCCAGTGGAAGACATTCAAAACAGGAATGAGTCAAATTAATAGCAGAGAATGTTACAAAATTGACAAACTATCTACAAATAAGAGAAGAGCATCATATGATGTGGTACTGCCTTGTCCGCAACCCCTACCAAGCCAGTCCGAGAAAATATCAAAGGGTTTAATGATAATATAAAAGATTTTAAAGAAAACTGTTGCATAACCGTTTTGAAGAGACAAAAAGATAAGGTCCTTATATTCCAAATTGGGTTATAGTCAGCTAATATACTTCCAATTTTTTTTTTTGAAGAATTATTGAAAACATTTTTAACAATCTTTTAAAACTATTTTGGGAATATTATGTATTGGATATGTTTTTTAAAGTGATGTTTGAAATTTTGTTATTTTGATTTCAATACTTTTATTTTTATACTTTCATAAACATAAAATTACAGCTGCTAAACTTCTGACCGACCAACAATAAGGATTTAGGCAAGCCCATTCCACAACAGATATCCTAACTGTAATCTCTGTATATACCATTCACCGGGCAAAGCAGGGGGGGGGTTAGAGCTGTAGCCCTAGATATATCTAAGGCTTTTGACAGGGTATGACACAATGGTCTTCTTGGAGAAAATCAGATCATATGGTATCACTGGAAGAATACTTAACATAATTAAATCCTTCTTAAATAGGAAAAAATCCAGGTTGTCCTTGGTCGTACATCTAAACAATGATATAAATGCAGGCGTACCTCAGTGTTCTATCCTTGAACCTTTATTATTCCTAATATTCATAAATGACCTCCCTGATAAAATTGTTTTAGAGATGGGTATATTTGCTGATGACATCATGCTCTATAACAGGCACAAGGGGAAAATAAATGGGCACTTAGCTAAGGAAATGACGGAAACTCTAGAGGAAGACGTCCAATCTGTAGTGGAATGCGGACAAAAATTGATGGTAACATTGAATGTTGCCAAGACTAAACTTCTTTCCTTTAATAATTACAAGAATCCTGCTCAACCACTAATAGCCATGGCTAATGATACATTACCTGAATGTACTTTGTTGAAACTCCTCTGCTGAATGTCCACGAGGAAAATGAGTTAGAACAGATACATTGAGGACATTGCCAAGGCTGCTGCAAAGAAGTGGGCTCTCTCTACTGTGCTAGAAAGCTACTTACACCTGAGAGTATCATATACCTCTACAAGGCCACCATTCACCCATGTAATGAGTATTGTCATGTTTGGGCTGGTGCATCTGCATCTAGTGTCTCTCTTAGACAAGGTTCAAAAGAGAGTCGACAACCTATTAGGTCCTGCAATATCAGCTAGGCTTCAACCGTTGTCCATCGATGAAACGTTGCATCTCTCTGCATGTTTTACAAGTTTTTTAATAGTAAATTGGTGGAATGTGACCATCCATTTTTGTCCCCATTAAGGTCTTCCTCCAGAGTTTCTGCAATTGCCTTGAATACGTGTTCATCTGTTTTCTCACGTTTGTTATAGAGCTTGGTGTCATCAGCAAATATATCCATCACAGAGAAAATTTTATTAGGGAGGGCATTTATGAATATCAGGAATAATAAAGGTTCAAGAATCAACCTCTGAAATACACCTGCATTTATATCATATTGTTTAGATGTACGACCATCAAGGACAACCTGGATTCTTCTCTTATTTAAACAAGAATTTAATTATGTTAAGTATTCGTCCAGTAATACCATAGGATCTGATTTTCATGCAAAGACCATCATGCCATACCCTGTCAAAGGCCTTACATATATCTAGGGCTACTGCTGTAGCTTCCCCCGTTTTATCCAGTGCATGGTATGTATGTTCAGAGATTACAGTTGGGATATCTGCAGTAGACTGGACTTGCCTAATCCATATTGTTGGTTTGACAAGAGTTTAACAACTGTGAGGTGGTGGACTAGATCTTGATTAATTATGGACTTAAATATTTTGGTGAAAAGAAGAAGTCTAATGGGGCGATAATTTAATAGGTCAGTTCTTTTGCCAGACTTCTTGTAAACTGGTACCACAGAAGCAGTTTTCTAGCAGCCAGAAAAGCAAGATTCATTAAATTATTTGTTGCAAAGTTTGAAGAGAACTGGAGCAACCCCAGCAGAGTATTTTTTAATAGTATAGCCGGGATGAGATCAGGTCCATATGCTTTTGAGTAGTCTAGGTTTTTTATAATATGGGGTAATTTTCAGATCATCTAGTGTGGTTTCTGTCCGTAGAGGAAAATCTGGGAGAGAGTATTTACTGGGTCCAAAGTAGAGTTTGGGGCAAACCAATGGGCAAGCAGAATAGCCTTCTCGGTTGCCATGGGAAAACGTTAAAAATTGTTGGATAGTGGTGGGGGAATTGTTGATTGCCTATTATTTACTACACTGTTGTAGATTTTCCAGAAGTCACGAATTCCTAATTCCTGCACTTCAATGCATTTTCTGATGGTTTCAGTATATTCTCTCTTGTCTGTGGCTATTTCCTTCTTACAATTACTTCTAACTTCTATAAACTTTTGTCTATTTGTACTGGATTTATGTCGGATAAATCTGCAATATGCATGTTGCCTTTGAGTAATAACAGATGCGCAAGTAGAAGTAAACCATTAGGGAGAGTGGGGTTTGTTATATAACTTACATGTGGGAACATGTGCTTCAATCACCACTTTAAACCATTCAGTAGTCTCATTTGTGCACTGTTCAGCAGGAAAAGAAAATGTTTCCCCATGGAGCATCTTTGATGTGATCACTGATGGCGTCCCAGTCAGCTTTTGTCATTTTAAGCAGTGGCTCTTCAACTTTGGGTTGAGTGTTTAGGGTGATGTCTATTATTATCACAGCATGATCAGCATTCCCGAGAGATTCAGAAGTGAGGTTTGCTGGTCCTGAAGATCTGAGAGACTGGTCAGGAACATTACTGTCTGTGTCAAGGAATGGGATATAGAAAAGTTATGTGTGATGCTACCAACTATGTCAGTGTAGATATCAGTCTCTCCCTAAGCCTTTGAGGCATTTTCTAAAAAAATAAAATCTTTTTTTCACACGAAAGACCATCCTGACCTTTCATTGGAGTGCCACATAATCACTATGTCCAAAGAAATCAGCAGGATACCCAACTAATGTCGGGAAATGAATTGACAGTTTGTCATCTGACAATTCTGGTTTTGCTGCAAAGGATTAACTCTTCAGTTCTCCAAGTACAGCGCCATAAATAAGCTTACATATTTTTCAATCACAGACAAGAGCAAAGATTCTAGGAATATATATTTGTAAAAAACAAATCTTCATTTTGAGATATTAGTCTTAAACTTTTGAATTCTGCCAATGATTATCATGTTGATGGAATCCAAATCATTTTATCTCCTCTTCAATTTCCAACATGTTTTCCCTAAATCTCAGTAATCTTTGAATTGTTTCAATTCCCAAGAAAATTTGTTAAATCCATTTCAAGACATTTTCATTTCCCATCTACATGCTATTTTTTATGAACATGTTTTACTCATCCAAACCATTTTTTACCACAAACAGGAACACTGTCCTCTTTATGACCTATATTATTGATATTTTTGTATTTTTCTCATCCCTAAAAAATTATATTAATTCCAAACCAAGTTTATTTTCTTTCCCCGACATAACTTATTTGTCTTTTATTATGTTTATTGGACTTTACTCGAATAAACTATTATTAATGGAGTTTGGCATGGATAACTGTTTTCTTTTTTTTTTTTTTTTCCCCCCTTTTATTCCCATTTATAAAAGCACATGATAGAAAGAAAAAAAAAGTTTGAAACATTAAATGATAGTTGAGATCAACCATTATTGTATTTTAAAAATTATTTTCAAACAGGATTGTTTTTGTTATGATGCCAAATGTTGAAAAATTTAAATCTTTGTAGAATATTCTTGAATCTTAAAATCAGACAAGTTTTAATGAAGCATTTTAATTTTATGTTGTATTTTATTTTAGACTTTATTTCTTTCTACCATGTGTTCTTTGATATTTATAAGTACCTCCCCTTTCTTTCCTTGCATGTTCAGCCACTGCCTCTTAATACTTACCTCTTACTTCATCTTCTTTTCTCCTTTTGGTACTCCGTTCACTACATACTTCTACTTTATCCCCTCTTATAAGTTGACTTGTTTCTCAATGACTAATTATTATATCAACTTGGTTTAATTTGTTTTTCTTTTATGGAAATCGCTTGAGACAAGGCACAAAGCCACTTGATGTAAGGAGCTAATAAGAACGCAATATGATTATTGCAAAGACAGGAGATGACTATTAACCTTAGTCTTGAAAAGGGTGTGGGTAGGAGTAAAACAGTGAGCAGGAAAAGAGTTCCACCACTTTGCAGTCCTTGGAAAGAACCTACTGGAATATAAAGCTGTATTATAATGACGTATGAAAAACAATGAATTGATGGAGAGCTCTAGACCAACGAGTCAAACGAGCTGGGAACAAAGGAAGCAGAGAATATGAGACAATTCTGAGGAACATATGCTATAATAGTATTTGTAGAAAAGACTGAGACTAGCAACATCACGTCTGTGAGAAAGAGGTTGCATTAAAGAAGTGTGTGAACCAATCAAATTTACAGATACGTTTCTGCAATTTGTCAAGAACCTTCAAATGCAACACAGGTTCAGCACCCAAATATGCAACAGTAATTGAGCTGTGTAAAAAAAAAAAAAAAAAAAAAAAAATTTCCAAACTGTTTAAATTATGCAAATACCATTAGTGGTTCAAAAGTTATTAGAACATAAAGTGCCGAAATATGTGATATTTATTGGACATTTTTCTTTTCATAATCCTTGGAAAAATGTGAGCCAAAATACAGACCACATCATTTAAAAAAAAATTTAGT
This sequence comes from Euprymna scolopes, assembly GCF_053919585.1. NCBI lineage: Eukaryota > Metazoa > Mollusca > Cephalopoda > Sepiida > Sepiolidae > Euprymna > Euprymna scolopes. The sequence goes on from NC_136485.1 coordinate 4,083,963, forward strand.
AATTTTGCCACCATTTATTTTTTAAGCTATTCTTATAAAACTTTGTACTCTTATGTAAAATTTCTGATTATGCAGTCAGATTTTATGTATTTCTTTATTTTAAACCATGAATTCTAATTGTTATGAATTTCAAAGATTTTAAATAGACACACTGTATCTTACAGATTATAACATATTTCAATACAGCTTTAATTTCTTTATACTCTCTGTATAATGGTAATTGCATGATTAGTGATCATTTTATTTATTTTACAAATGTTAAAGTTACTCTAAAGCTGTTTTCTTAATAGTTCCTGTTTATTTCTTAAAGAAAATCACCTTGGTGCTGCAGTAGCTGCCATCGACACTGGTAATAAGGTGAAAGGTGTTATTCGAATGGTGCAGTCAACTCCAGAGTCATGTATTATTGAAGGAACACTCGATGGATTAACACCTGGTAAAAATACAGTGTGTATTCATCAACTGGGTGACATAACTGATGAATGTAACAGGTAAATTGATTGCTTTCGAATAGTCGTACAATCACGTGTAATTGTACATGTTCAGAAATTGCAATAATGTCACAGATTGTTTTGCTTTCTGGATTTCTCCTATTCCCATTTTGTAACGTAGTCGTTCCGTTGCAAATGGACAAACAAATAAAGCAAATAAACAAAAATCTGAATCGGCATTTTTTCTTTTTTTAAACACAAACTTTTATTACCGGTACTTTCTCATATCAACATCACAAAAGCATCTCACCTGTACGTACAGTTTTCTTCTTCCTCCGACCACATGCCGGCCACAGTCGGCCCATTTTTATCCTCGACTTTGCATTTCCATTTTCTCCTGCCCTAAGCATGTGCTGGCGTTTGTCTCTTTTTCTTGTCACGCACACTTTCTAATTTGCATATGTAACTTTTTTGGCTACTGCTGTTGCTCTCTTCGCAAGCTTGCTATTCTTTTGCAAAGTTTGTTACTTGAAATATAAAAACAAACGTTTCCCTCATGACTCTTGTGTGAACAGGAAACAAAATATTTTTTAACTCGAAATTCTGGTGCATATTTACACTTGAAAGCAAAAAATAATACAGAAAAATCTTTATGATGTACGTACTTATCACGGAATGGAGATATATTCCAAAATTGTGTGAATTGATAAAGTATATATATATTTTTTTTTATTTACTTAAAATCAAATTTTAAGAGGAAGAAAGGAGGCGTCACCATTTTGTTTTTAAATTCAAGGGCAACAACGCAGTTTGATTACTGAGATTTTGTTTTTATTCAAAACAATTGAAATTTTTTTAATCGCTAAAAATTGTAAAATTTGATTTTCTTAAGTAATTAAAAAAAAAACTTCATCAATTTACCTAATTTTTGGAAAATTACATCCTTGTTTCATAACGAGAATATATATACAGATTTTTCTGTATTTTTGCACTGAAATAAGCACATCTTTGGAAGAATTATTTTGTAAGGTTAATTTAAAAATATTAAACCAAATGAGAAAACCAAATAATGTTATAAAATATTTTATTAATTAATTAAAATCTTTTTTGAGACTCCTTGTTAGTTTTTAAATTTTTTCCTCTTTTTTTTCTAACGGTTCAAAAGTTCATTTTGTTGACAGTCGTTTTAATTTTGATGTGTGTGATTTAAATAGGAATTTGTTCACATATTTGAAAACATTATTCTGTTAATTGAAAAATATTAGAACACCAAAAGATGTTTTTAAAAGTATTTTACCGCAGAAAGTTAAAAAATTATTTTAATTATTTGGTTTTCTAACATCTTCAAATGCAAATATTTTTTTGTAGTCATAGAAATTTCATAAGATCAATACAAATTTGTCCATCCTCTAAATATGAGTGTAAAGATAGGAAAATAAAAAAAAACTTGGCTTTCCTTTTCACGTGTAATTTAAAAATAGATCCTGACTGGTGTAAAATTAAGTAGAAACAAAGAAGCATTTGAACTCAAATGCTAAATATTTGTCCAGAAATAGTTAAACAAGGCTATTTCTCTAAGCTAGCAGGGACACCTGGAATAGCCTGGTCGTAAAATACGCTTAAATATGATAGTTTAATTCATGCAGATTTTGTATATAGTATTATAGTCAATTTTCTATTGATTCTTATATATTATAAAGTTGTGATTTCAAAAATAAAAAAACATATCCATATGACTTGGGTGCATCAGCTTGAACCGAAACCAAAACTTATACATAAACTTTTTTTTCTTCATATATATATATATATATATATATATATATATATATATAACTTGAGTTCCTTTAGGATAAACTGAAACCAAAACTTATGAAGAATTCTTGGTCAAATTATTTATTGCAATAAATGGAAGGTCATAACAATTAAACGACAGTCACTCAGAAGAAAAAAGCATGACACTCAAAATAACACACACTCTATCATCTATATATATAAAAAAAATGAAAGATGTACTGAGACTAAAGCTGCTTTCAGGACTGCCAGCAACCACTGTAAAAGAGTAATAAAACATGCAAGAGAGCTATATGCTCAGTCTGTTAAATCCAAAGTAGCTGAGCAGCGGTTTGGTTCCCACCAGTTCTGGCAAATAGCAAACAGGATCTTGAACAGAAGCGTGCGTTCTATCCCAACTATCATCAATGGACCTGAGGTCATCTCGTCAGCATCAGACAAGGCCAGACTATTTGCCAAGAACTTTGCAGCTAATTCTACCCTATGCGACGATGGCCATCAACTCCCTGTATTTCCTCCTATAACAGACGACACGCTATGCAACATACAAATATCTGTGCGTGATGTTGCCAAGCTTATTAAGAACCTTGATTCCAGTAAAGCAACTGGCCCTGACGGCATTCCAGTTATAGTGCTGAAAAAGCTCCAACCAGAACTTGCCCCCATACTTACGAAACTATTTAAGCGTTGCCCTAAGGAGAAGTGCTTTCCAACACCCTGGAAAGCCTCATCAGTATACCCTGTATTTAAGAATTCAGGTGAAAAGTCATCTCCCTCTCAGTACAGACCAATAAGTCTCTTGTGTGTCATGATTAAGTTGTTGGAATCCATATTAAATAAAGAAGTAGTCAACCACCTCAACAGAAACAACCTTCTTAGTGACATGCAATATGGTTTCCGCTCTGCAAAATCTACAGCAGATGTGCTTACGGTTATATCACATAGGATTAGTGAATCTCTTGACAAAGGTTTCCTTTCCAGGGCAATTGCTCTTGACATATTGAAGGCCTTCGATAAGGTATGGCATTAGGGCCTACTTCACAAGATTTCCAGCTATGGTATTACTGGAAATGTTTTTTCAATCATTAAATCATTTCTCTCTGATAGGTTCATAAGAGTAGTGGTTGATGGGCAGAAATCAGAGGCCCACAGTATTAATGCTGGAGTCCCCCAGGGGTCCATCCTGGGCCTAACACTCTTCCTGATCTACATCAATGATCTCCCAAAATACATACTTAAATCATTCGTTGACATCTATGCTGATGACATGACCATCAATGGCAACACATCAAAGGTCGTAAATGATAAAGCTTTTATCTTTACGTCATCAGGGAGGGGTCAGCAAAAACCGTCCTCTCATGACAAATTCGCTTCTACGCATGCGCAAATGACGTCGGAACATGATTTAGTGTAAAGATTAAAAAAAAACGACCTAATTTTGTCAACGTCGTCTTAGCTCAGTTCATTAGAGTGCTGCCTCATTATCTAAAGGTTGTGGGTTCAAATCGTGGTGTGAGATGTCTTTTTTTTTTTTTTGATTTTTAAAGGTTTAATATTGAAACAGGGTTATTTAAGTCATTTTTCACGTTCTATGTTTTTTGTTTGTTTTTATTTTCAGATTTTTTAAAGTTTTAACGTTCGTTTTTCTGTTTTTTTTTTTCATTACATTCGCGTTTTCTTTTTTTTGTTTTTGTTCTTCCGATTTTTACATTTAACATCGTTCGTTTGCCTTACGTTGTTTTTGTGTTTTTTCAATTTTTTAAAGTTTTAACATTTATTTTATATAACATATTTAATTATTTAATATTTAAAAATATTTACTTCGCTTATTCTTATGTTTTGATTACCCCCCCCCCTCCGCCCGAGCACACACACTTCTAAACACCCGGGAAACGCCGGTTACTCCCCGCTAGTATTAATTTATAGATTAACAAAATCTCCTTTTTCAAATTCAATATGCAAATAAATTAACTTTGGGACTGATATCGCATACATATAAGCAATATATAACGAAGATGGTGTGTCTATTGGATTGTTGAATTAATTTCAAATAAGGTCTTTTGAATTTACCATTGATGCGAGAAATCGGCACAAGTTTTGTATTAATTTTGTAGGGCAAATACAGGTAGATCAACCCTCTAATCCCAACTTATTAACACGTTGATCATCATATTCAGTTTTTACATGCTGGCATGCATTGTACAGCTTTAAGTCTTTATCCTTGGAAAATTTTTGGCTTAGTCAAATTAAAATAAAGTAGCTTTTAGTTGTGGTTCAATTCACTGGGGAAAGCAAAGTAAAACATTTCACTCATTTTCGAAGGTGGCTGCGGTTGGAGTAGTAAGTGCGAACAACTATAATTTCTGAAGACATAAAACTTGTTTTTTTGTGAAACTAAATTAATATTCTTTTGATGCTGAAACATTTTAATTATATTTTCAGTTGTGGTGATGTTTATGGTATTATCGACAATTTCAATAAAAAGGTGAGTTTATGATATTATCGATAATTTCAATAAAAAGGTAAGTCTTATTTGAAGAGAAAGTATTTTATTGCTTATCGTACATAAAAAAATATACATCTTTATAAGAATAAGATGTGTTTTCTATTCTCAGTAACTACTGGTTAAATTTCAACTAAACTTGGCATGTAAATTGCTAATGACACACTTTGTTTCATAAGCCTTTGCATTCACTTCAAACATGGCCTTTCTTGGAGGTATGCACACACACACACACACACACACACACACCATATGCATAATCTAATATATAGAAATTCAGGTCATTACTTTTCCAACAAGCCTTCATTTGTTAAATTCTGATCAATAGTCTCTGAGATTTGGAACTTATAAAATTGCCAAAATGGTAGTGTGTGTGTATATATATATATATATATAGTGGCATGGCAAGCAAAAAAACATCATTACAAAGCAGCAAAACTGAAGCTGGTTTGCCAGGACACTGTATATACAAATATAAGAAAACTTGGGCATATTTTATTGGTTTAAAAATGTAGGTTCTTTTATACAAACAGGCACAGGGATGCAACTTTGTGGTGAATGACAAAGAATAGAGCTTGGTTGATGATGCGGAATCTGTTAATTTGGAGACTCTTTTTTTGGACTTTTCTATCTGAGAGGAAGGAGAAACGAGAGATAAATGCCTAGATCTAGCAACAATACTCTACCTTTAAGTGAATGGCAGCTTTCTAAAGATACAGAATTTTCTTTACTGCTCTCCCTCAACCCAGGACTAACTTAATAAACAAAGTCTCTGACAGCATAGATACAGCACTTTCCCTCGACACTAGCGCACAAGTGCATGTATTTGGTGACTTCAATATTCACCACAACAACTGGCTTGGATTTTCTAATTACAGACGCAGCTGGTAGCACAACACATAGCTTCTTTATATCTCATTCCCTATCACAGACGGTTACATTTCCAACCCGTTTCCCTGAACTAGCAAGAACAACACGCATCTGTTTCTGACCACAGTCCCCGATGATTTCATTACGAATGCTCACAGCCTACTTGGAAATGCTGATCATGTAGTAATAATAGTTGAAATTGCACTAACCTCTAGAGCCAAAACGGAAGAGCCATTACTCTAAACAACGAGATAATATAAAAAGGCTGACTGGGAAGCCATCAGGGATCTCATCAGAGACGTCCCATGGTGAAATATCTCACTTCCTCTGAACAGTGCGGACATGAGACCACTGAGTGGTTCAAAACAGCAATTGAATCACATGTTCTCACGCAGAAGTTTTATAGCAAGACCCACTCTCCAATTGTTTACTTCTAGTTGTGCAGCTGCCATCGCACAAAGGCAGCATGCATACTGCAGATTTAACCGACATCAGTCCAGTTCAAACAGACAGAAGTATATAGAAGCCAGAAATAACTGTAAGAAAGAAATAGCGACAGCTAAGAGAGAATTTACTGAAACCACCCAAAAATGCATCGAAGCACAGAAATTAGGAACCCGTGACTTCTGGAAAGTCTACAACAGTGTAGTAAATAATGGGCAATCAACAATTCCTCCACTATCTAACAATCATGAGGTTGTTTGCTCAGCAACCGAGAAGGGTAACATGCTTGCCAGTCGGTTCGCCTCCAACTCCACACCCCACCCCTCCCTGACTTTCCTTTGAAGACAGACGCCACACTAGACAATCTGGAAATCACCCCTTCTCAGTTGCATGCCATCATAAAAAATCTTGACACTTTAAAAGCATGTGGACCTGATCTCATCCCGACTGTGCTATTAAAAAAGTGCTCCGCGAAGTAGCGCCGGTTCTCTCCAAACTTTACAACAAATGCCTTAATGAATCTTGCTTACCTGCCTGTTGGAAAACTGCTTCTGTGGTACCAGTTTTCAAGAATTCTGGTGAAAGAATTGACCCAGTAAATTACCGCCCCAACAAATGAACATATATCTAAAGTAATGGCAGAAACACTAGAGGATGACCTCCAATCAGTAGTGGAATGGGGACAAAAATGGATGGTAATGTTCAATGCCACCAAGACAAAACCGGTTTCATTCAATAATTACAAGAAACCTTCTCTACCACCTATAGCAATGGCCAACGACTCTTTATCTGAGAGTACGTCTCTCAAGCTCCTTGGCCTAACGTTCACAGGAAACATGAGTTGGAACAATTACATCGAGGGCATTGCCAGGGCCGCTGCAAGGAAGGTGGGCTCTCTCTACCGTGCTAGAAAACTTCTAACACCCGAAAGTATCCTGTACCTCTATAAGGCCACTATTCGCCCATGTATGGAGTATTGCTGTCATATATATAGCTGTCGGCTACTAGTCTCTCGCTCCTTGACAGGGTTCAAAAGAGAGTCGCAAATCTGATAGGCCCTAAACTGGCATCTAAACTTCAGCCTCTGTCCCATCGTCGAAACGTTGCATCCCTCTGCCTGTTCTACAAGTATTATAATGGTGAATGCTCTGAAGAACTGCAAGCACTTGTGCCCCCACGACGTGAACACCCTCGACAGACCCGACAAGCTGCAAAAATCCACCCCAACACTGTAGAGATCCCTAGATGTAAAAGATCTTTCTACTCCAGTAGTTTCTTCCCCAGAACTTCTAGACTTTGGAATTCCATTCCAGGTCACTGCTTCCCCAACTGTACTGACATGCATAAGTTCAAGTGCAACGTGAACCAACATCTCGCTGCCCTAATCCCTACATAGTACCCCAGTAGATGTTTCCCCTGATAGTAGCCCCCTACACCAAAGTGGCAATGTGCCTTGTTTGGGGTGAAAATGTAATAAAAAAAAAAAAAAAAAAAAAAAAAAATTAGCCTACTCCCACTTTTCGCCAAAATATTGTAGTCTATTATTAATCAACCTCTAGTCCATCACCTTACAGATGCTAAACTTCTGACCGACCAACAATATGGATTTAGGCAAGCCCGTTCCATGGCAGGCAGGCATCCTAACTGTAATCTCTGAGCGTATATACCATTCACTTGACAAAGTAGGGGAGGGTAGAGTGGTAGCTCTAGATATATCTAAGGCTTTTGACAGGGTATGGCATGAAGGTCTTCTCAGGAAAATCAGATCATACGGTATCACTAGAAGAATCTTTAACATAATTAAATCCTTCTTAGATAAGAGAAAAATCCAGGTTGTCATCGATGGTCGTATATCTAAACAATATTATATAAGTGCGGGAGTGCCCCAGGGGTCTATCCTTGGACCTCTATTATTCCTAATATTCATAAATGACCTCCCTGACAAAATTGTCTGTGAGATGGGTATATATGCTGATGACACCACTCTATAACCGACACAACAGGAAAACAAATGAACACATATCTAGAGAAATGGCAAAAACACTAGAGGATGACCTCTGATCTGCATTGGAATGGGGACAAAAAATGGATGGTTACATTCAATGCTGCTAAGACTAAACTTGTTTCCTTCAATAACTACAGGGAACCTTCTCTATCACCAATAGCAATGGCCAAAGAATCTTTATCCGAAAGTATATCTTTTAAACTTCTCGGCCTAACGTTCACAGGAAACATGAGTTGGAAAAATTACATTGAGAGCATTGCCAGAAACGCTGTTAAAAAGGTAGGTTCTTTCTACCGTGCTAGAAAGCTACTAACACCCGAAAGTATCCTGTACCTCTATAAGGCCACCATTCGCCCATGTATGGAGTATTGTTGTCATATTTGGGCTGGTGCATCTGCTACTAGTCTCTTACTCCTAGACAGGGTTCAAAAGAGAGTCGCCAACCTAATAGGTCCTGAACTGTCATCAAATCTTCAGCCTCTGTCCCATCGATGAAATGTAGCATCCCTCTGCCTGTTCTACAAGTATTTCAATGGTGAATGTTCTGACGAACTGCAAGCACTTGTGCCCCCTCAACGTAAATACCCCCGACAAACCCAACAAGCAGCAAAATCCCACCCCTTCACAGTAGAGCTCCCTAGATGCAAGAGAGCTTTCTACTCCAGTAGTTTCTTCCCCAGAACCGCTGGACTTTGGAATTCCCTTCTGAGTTCCTGCTTCCCCAACTATACTGACATGCAGAAGTTCAAGTATAATGTGAACAGATATCTTGCTGCCCAACTCCCCACATAGTACCCCTGTAGCTTATGCCCCTGATAGTAGCCCCCTACACCAAAGTGGCAATGTGCCTTGTTTGGGGTAAAATTGCAATAAAAAAAAAAAAAACATCAAGTACGAGTAGTTTTCTCGCACGGTTAGAGGGATGCCACCTTTTTAGCAGCAGTCTTGGCAATGTCTTGAACATGTTTGTTCCAATTCATGTTGCCTGTGACTGTTTAAATGATGAACTCTTAGCTAATGTTATTATTTTAGCAGTTTGGAATTGGAAAGTTTCTTTTGTAATTGTTAAAGGAAAGTAGGTTTGTCTTAGTAGCAGTAAATGTTACCATTCATTTATGGCACAATTCACCTACAGACTGAAGGTCATTTTTTAAGAATTCTGTCATTGCCTTGAATATGTCCACGTTCGTTTTTCCTTCATAGTTGTTATAGAGCATGGTGTCATCTTGGACATAATTTTATCAGGAGGTTGTTTCGGTAAATTTTGACTTGCAACAGTTGTGTAGCTGACATCATTATTTCAGATGAGTTGTCATGGAAACGATATAAGTATGAGCAGTGAATATCATCATTCACTTTTCTTTATCACAAAAACCTGGATGTAATAGAAAAAAGGAACACTTTGTAGTGTTGTGTGCATTCCCTGGTAAGAGTGTCTTGGGTAACTGGCAATAAACCAATTCTCTTTCCTGAAAAAGTAGGTAATGCCTGTGAGGATGGCCTTCTGATACTAAACAAAACTATATTTGTATTCTAATTTTAGTGTGCAACCCAAGGCAGATGGCATTCAATTAAACATTAAGTTCATTATTTTGAGACATCTTGTATTTATATTGAAATTCTTTGATAAAAAGCTTTAAAAATGAATTTTTTTAATCTCATCTATACTTATTATATATTAATCTTGCATCTATACAAAGCCACCATTCATTTAAACATGGAGTATTGTGCTGATGCATTTATCTCTAGTACCTTTTTATTGTTCTTTAATAGGTAGCTGCTGGAAATATTCAGACAGTTGATGCTGCTCAAGATGGACGAGCAACATTTTATAAAGAAATGAATAACCTTAAACTTTGGGAAGTAATTGGCCGTTCAATTGTGATTCATGAAGGCGATTTAAATTCTCTTGATTTTGGCAAAACTCGCAGGTAAATTTTCTTTTTCTTTTTGAAATTATACTTTCCGATGTAAGTCTAAAAAAATATTGTTAAACATGACTGTAATGTTATGGCATCTCTGGTAATGAAGTAACAAAAGTGTCGACTAATGCGTATGACTCCTATTAGCAAAGAAAAGGAATTTGTGTAACAACAAATTAAAGCGGTTTGGGTGTAATGAGAAAAGGAAAGTGTTTGTAGTTCATACATCCTATAATCATTAGGAGTCGACTTGCAGTATTTCGTTATCATCTTCTTGAGATTCGCTATTAGTTGTTGCCGATCTGGTCACCATGTTGTAATATCGCAAAATTTAAAATTTGATACTGCCACTGTTGTTGAGCATCATTCGTTCATTCAAGAAATCAGGATATTTGTTGACATTCGTTTTGTGATATCTTTCTAGTTAGAATTCTTTCTAGAAAGAAATTGAATACTTACAAGAATGATCAATGTCAAGGTTGCCAACATCCCTAAGTGAAAGTGTTTCTGTGGAATGAACTGGATTTGATCTTGGCACATCCAGGTTATCAGTCTGTGTCGTTAACCACTTAGCCATCATCATCTCTCTGGTACTGCTGCTACTGATGTCGTTATCACCATCACCATGTGACAGCACCATGAAGAGGCTGAGTATCCAAAATGCCTTTTTATAGTAGTCGGTCAGCTGTTGCTGATTGTTATTGATGTTAAACTCAGTCGTCATGATTTGTGTTGAGTTAATGTTGGATGTTCTTGTTTACATTGAGTATTGGTCAGATTTTCGTTTCCATCATTTCTATATCTTCAGGGTAGGACTAGAAAATATTTTTTAAACATGTATGAAGAAAAAGGTAAGGATAAAGTTGCTTTATTTATCTTGTATACAAAAACATATTGAATGTTTTCATCAAAAATAGGACAGCCATGTTTTGTAGCGTTTAATGAAAAATAATTTTCTTAGTGAAGATAAATACTTATCATTCTTTATTTTAAATTCTTATATTTTTTAAATCAAACTTTTTATTTTGCTTTGATTTATCTTTTATTAGTGTTGTGGCTTTAATTTACTTAATGTGCACTTACATTGTTAATTATATTCATAAGAGCTTATGCAACTTGTTGGTGCAATACCTTTCAGAGTTATGTCTCTTCAACCATATTAAATCGAACAATCCTGCAACAAATGAACAAATGAAAAGTACAAAAAAAGAACTTGCTTGACATATGTAAGATTTGAAAACAAGACTTGTCTGCTTTTTAAGTGGTCATGTTCTGTTGAGTTCTATTAGACTTCTAAGGAATTCTATGGAAGAAAGCGAATCTTTCCAAGAACAAATGGATGATCAATGGTTGACGTGTTCAAAAGTTTGCAGGAAAGAATGTTCCCCTTGCTCAGTTTATGAAACGAGCTGTGGGCATTTTTAAAAATATTTGTTTTTTGTGGTACTTATAAGGCTTGGTTATAAAAGAAGTGCAGTTGAATTAGAGATTGCGAGATGATAACCAGTTTGTATGCAAGAAGCGTAATGCAACAAATATGGATAAAATCTGATGCAGCAATATTTACGAGTGTCCTACGTACGTATTTTTACTAATCTGTATAATAAAGCATCATCTGTTTTGCAGTTCACATTGAAAATTTAATTCTCTAAATTAACAGTCTTCTCAAATTTGTTATGATTTCAAACAGTTTTCTTCGATTAAGTAAACTTCAAAAGACTCCACTTGATTTACAAGGTTCTGAATAATGTTTAACTATTAAAAAATCATTTTTGTGTAGGAAAATCCCATCAAGCATCATTAACAATTAACTTAAAGTAAAATATAATATTTATTAAATCATTTTGATTATTCTGTTGGGCTCATCTGTTTTTTTTATTTTATGATGCCTTTTTTTTTTTTTTTTTTTTTTTTTTTTTTTACAAAGAACAAGCACATTCCTCCAATTTGCAAAGAACGATGATGAAATGGTGTTCTGACAAAATACCCATCCCCTTGGAGGGGTTGTGTTGGGAAGGGCATCAAGCTGTAAAAATTGGCTTCAAACTCATGTCAATCATAGAATTTTCACTCTCAATGTTGGCTGGGGTGGGGGCCGAAAAAGCTACATGAGAGACGTCAATCATACTTTCGCTTTTTCTATTCAGTTTTAATTCTCTTTCTTAATTAATTTACAAGGATTTTTTCTTGTTACGTTGGTTGTGGTAGCTTTAGCATGAAGATTCTTGTATTTAAAAAGAGGCATCTAAAGCTCAGACACTATATTGGCTGCAATGTGAAAATAACACTCGGACGATTACAATATGTGAGAATAACACTTGGACGATTACAATATGTGAGAATAACACTCGGACGATTACAATATGTGAGAATAACACTCGGACGATTACAATATGGTAGCCTTCAAGTCCAATGTAAACAAGTTCTTATTGAGTCATCCCTTTAAATAATCCAAATTCTACCCAGTCTGCACCAGTAACAATTACTGCACTATCTTACATTCATTAACCCTTATCCTTGAGTGACCTTTGGGCCTTGATAAGTGGTTACTCCATTGTAAAAAAAAAAATTAAAAAAGATGAGCATAAAAATACAAATTATGAATCTTAAAATACTTTTGAACATGAATTTATTAGAATCGGTCAAATCAAATCTTTCAGTTTTTACAGCATTTTTCTTGTTTTGAAATCATTAATTTCCTTTTTCTTTTTTATTTCTTAGAGTTGGCTGTGGCATAATTGCACGTTCTGCAGGAATCTTTGAAAATGCCAAAATGTTTTGTGCCTGCGATGGTGTCAGTATCTGGGATGAACGTAACAAACCAGTCGCTGGTTCAGCAAGATCAACTAATGAAATACCAACATCCAAAATGTAAAGTTTTGTTCCAGGAATAGAATTACTCCACATGATTTTTCAGTCGTAATATTTGGCAAAAATAAGAATTGATTACTTCCGTTTAAACTCTTAATCTTCTGGTCACAAAATATTAAGGAATTTCTTAAGAGGAAAGATTATTTTTGAACATGATGTTAAAAATTTATTTGTTTAATATTTGAATGATAAAAAAATTATTTATCAATCAATAACAGTGAACATTTGGAAATATGGAAATTTTACTTTTGCAGTTTTTATTTTTATTTACATTTTAATTTTATTAATTATTGTTTTTAATTTTCATTATAATTTAATTTTTTTATTTACTTTTTAATTTTATTAATTAATTATTGTCTTTATTTAATTTTCATTATAATTTAATTTTTTTATTTACTTTTTAATTTTATTAATTATTGTCTTTATTTAATTTTCATTATAATTTAATTTTTTTTATTCATACATTTTTATCTTATTTTTGTAAAGATTTAAAAAAATGTTCTTCCTAGCTCAATGAACTAGATTTCCCATACCTCCTGAAACTGCCGATATCAACCAATATCTATTCGGATTTTTGCTGTATAATATTAAAATATATATATTTGTGTGTGTGTGTGTGTGTGTGTGTGTGTGTGTGTGTGTTAAGAGAAATAAATGATGCAAATCGAAATTTATAAAATTTATTGTTCAAAACCAGAAAATACAAAAGATTTTTTTGCTTATTCCATAGAATTTTTAAAACTTGGCTTTTTTTTTCTTAGCAAAATAAAAGTATGGAATTGATGGTTGGCAAAAAAGTCAAAAACTTTGCAAATTTTAAAGTTTAAAAAATTAATGATTTAAATTGTAAAAAGATTTTGAAAATGACGTCCATGAATCCTAATCTAGTCAAATGACAAACTCCAATCAATAAAAATGTTTAATAAGATCCAAGTAAAAAATGCATAATTTTGTGTTATATCCTTACTTTTAATAAGAATACAGCAAGAAACACGGGGTTATTTTTTTATTACATTTTCACCCCAAACAAGGCACATTGTCACTTTGGTGTAGGGGGCTACTATCAGGGGCAGCAACTACTGGGGCACTATGTTGGGATTTGGGCAGCAAGATGTCGGTTCACGTTACACTTGAACTTCTGCATGTCAGTACAGTTAGGGAAGCAGGAACCTGGAATGGAATTCCAGAGTCTAGCGGTTCTGGGGAAGAAACTACTGGAGTAGAAAGATCTTTTACATCTAGGGATCTCTAATGTGTGGGGCTGGGATTTAGCTGCCTGTCAGGTTTGTTGAGGGTGTCTACGTCATGGGGCACAAGTGTCTGCAGTTCGTCAGAGCATTCATCATTAAAATACTTGTAGAACAGGCAGAGGGATACGTTTCATCGATGGGACAGAGGCTGAAGCTTAGATGCCAGTTCAGGGCCTATCAGATTGGCGACTCTCTTTTGAACCTTGTCTAGGAGCGAGAGACTTGCAACAGATGCACCAGCCCAAATGTGACAACAATACTCCGTACATGGGTGAATGGTGGCCTTATAGAGGTACAGGATACTTTCAGGTGTCAGTAGTTTTCTAGCACGGTAGAGAGAGCCTACATTTTTCGCAGCGGCCCTGCCAATGTTTTCAATATAATTGTTCCAACTCATGTTTCCTGTGAACGTTAGGCCAAGCAGTTTGAAAGATGTACTCTCAGACAGGGAGTCACTGGCCATTGCTATTAGTGGCAAAGAAGGTTTCTTGTAATTATTGAAGGAAACCAATTTAGTCTTGGCAGCATTGAATGTGACCATCCATTTTTGTCCCCATTCCACTACAGATTGGAGGTTATCCTCTAGTGTTTTTGCCATTTCTTTAGTTATGTGTTCATTTGTTTTCCTGTCATGCCTGTTATAGAGTGTGGTGTCATCAGCATATATACCCATCTCAGAAGCAGTTTTGTCAGGGAGGTCATTAATAAATATTAGGAACAATACAGGTCCAAGGATAGACTCCTGAAGCACTCCCGCATTTATATCACACTGTTTAGATGTATGACCGTCGAGGACAAACTGGATTTTTCTCTCATCTAAGGATTTAATTATGTTAAGTATTCTACCAGTGATATCCTATGTTTTAATTTTCCTGAGGAGACCCTCATGCCATACCCTGTCAAAAGCCTTAGATATATCTAGAGCTACCGCTCTGCCCTCCCCAGCTTTGTCCAGTGAATGGTATATACATTCAGAGATTACAGTTAGGATGTCAGCTGTGAAACGGACTTGTCTAAATCCATATTGTTTGTCAGTCAGAAGTTTAGCATCTGTAAGGTGATGGACTAGAGCATGGTTAATTATGGTCTCAAATATTTTGGCGAAAAGTGCGAGGAGGCTAATGGGGCGATAATTTGATGGGTCAGTTCTTTCGCCAGAATTCTTGAAAACTGGTACCACAGAAGCAGTTTTTCAATAGCCCGGAAAGCATGATTCATTAAGGCATTTGTTGTAGAGTTTGGAGAGAACTGGAGCTACTTTGGCTGAGCACTTTTTTAATAGCACAGTTGGGATGAGATCAGGTCCATATGCTTTTGAAGTGTCAAGGTTTTTTATGATAGTGTGTACCTGAGCAGGGGTGATTTTTAGGTCATCTAGCATGGCGTCTGCCTGCAAAGGAAAGTCAGGCAGGGGGTCCAGTGTGGAGTTCGAGGCAAACTGGCTGGCAAGCATATTAACCTTGTCGGTTGCTGAGAAAACAACCTCGTGATTGTTGGTTAGTGGGGGAATTGTTGATTGGCCATTATTTACTACACTGTTTTAGATTTTCCAGAAGTCACGATTTCCTAATTTTTGTGCTTCGATGCGTTTTTTAGTGGTTTCAGTAAATTCTCTCTAAGCTGTCGCTATTTCTTTTTTAACATTACTTCTAGCTTCTATATACTTCTGGACTTATGTCGGTTAAACTGGACTTATGTCGGTTAAATCTGCGGTATGCATGCTGCCTTTGAGCAATGGCAGTTGCGCAAGTTGAAGTAAACCATTGGGGAGAGTGGGGCTTGCTATAAAATTTCCACATGGAAACATGGGCTTGAATTGCTATTTTGAACCATTCAATGGTCTCATTTGCGCACTGTTCAGCAGGAAGAGAAAAAATATTTCCCCATGGGGCATCTCTGATAAGATCTCTGATGACTTCCCAGTCAGCCTTTTTATAATATCTTGTTGTTTTGAGCACTGGCTCTTCAGTTTTGGGTCTAGAATTTAGGGCGATTTCTACCATTATCACTGCATGGTCAGCGTTCCTGAGTGGGCTGTTAGCATTTGTTATACAATCCTCGAGAACTGTAGTCAGAAACAGATCTAGAAGTGATGCGTGTTGTTCTTGCTGGTCAGGGAAACGGGTTGGAAACGTAACCATTTGTGATAGGGAGTGAGATATAGCGAAACGTATGGGTGTCTTATTCTCTTCCTGTCTTTTTTCCTTCTACAACAAGAAACACGGGGTTATGGATGAAGACAAAGGGGTTTATTTACAAGGGAGTACGGGTGACATAAGAGTTACTCAACATCTTGTCTTAAAAAGGATAATCCATCACCTAGAGCCTATTTTTTGTTATATCCTTACTTTAAATAAGAATGAGGAAAGAAATAAAGGGTTATGGGTGAAAGACAAAGGGGTTTATTTACAAAGGAATACATGTGAAATAAGAGTTACTCGACCTATTTTCTTATTCTCTTCCTGTCCTTTTTCCTTCTCTGTCAGTCACATGAGAGGGCATAGTTCATTTCATCTATGAAGGGATGTTAGGTCATTCCATTACATCACCTTCCTCCCAAGCTAAATTCTACTATAGAATTTTGCTTCTACCATTTTTTCCTTTTTAGACTTTGTCCAAAAAATTTGATCCTTTTCCTTTTCCTTTCACTTCTCGTCACCATTTGCGTTTGCCGATTTTTTACTTTTGGAGAGTGACTGGATTTCTTAGTTACTGGTACTTCCTTGTTTGGAGGTTGTGTATAGAAAGTGTCATATAGCACTTCCATTGGTAACTCTTGTTTTCTGACTGTTTCTATGTATCAGGGTCTCAATTGGTTAATATGTTTTTTTGTGGAAAAAGTCTGCCCTTTTATAATGTTAACCATTCTCCCATTTCTTTTTGAGATTATGCCTTCTTCTCAAAAACACTTCCCTGCCTGATAATTTTTGAAGAAAATTTTATCCCCGTCATTGTAAGCCTTGTACCTTACATTATCCTTGATACTTTTTTTAACTTTTTCTCTTGGGATTAACCGGTCGAACACCGAACGTACCTTCCTGGCAAACATAATTTCAGCTAGGGATAATTTAGCATTTGGATTTGGATTTGGTGTTATCCTAAATATTGTTAAGAATTTTTTAATGCTTTTTTCTTCTGTGTCGATGTTATTATTCTTTTTTAAAGCTCGTTTAAAAGTATCGACAAATCTTTGCGCTTGTCCGTTTCATCGAGGGTTTAAAGTTGGTGCTGTAAAGTGTTCAAATCTTCCTGGCTGTTTGGGACTTTCAGATCCTGTAACATTTACTCTTTTGCAAAATGAGTTTATTGGTTTCTCCCATAAATTGAAAAGTATCATCAAATCTATACCGAATAGATTAGAATTTTTTCCAGGTATCACATACATTTTAGTTTTTAATGTCTTCTCATTCAGGGTCACATTAGTATAAAATTCACCTTTAAATTTTAATCTATTTCCAGACATTCCTCTGGCAATTTTCTTTGTATTTTGCAGCTTTGGAGAACCAATTTTCTTCCATGTTGTTTCATCAATTAAGGATATGTCACTTCCAATATTCAAAAGACAGTTTACTTTCCGGCCATTCAATCTAACTTCAATATATTTCCTTTTTTACCATACATGGACTCTTTTTTAGAATCAATGGTCATTATTTCAGGCTTACAATATTTCTCCTTTTTGCATACTGTGGACTTGTGTCCTTTACGCCCGCACATAGCATATTTTGCTTTTGAAGTAGCACTCTTTTGTGAAGTGATTCTTTCCTCCACACGTTTTACAGTATTTTTTTACATAGTGGTCACCTTACTTTACCCTTTGTATTTTATCAACATTTTTCTCTCCAATACTAGTATTATCCTATTTTAAATTTAACAGTTTCTGGCATTCCTCAGTAACTTTCTGTAAGGTTATTTCTATGTCTTGGTTCATAATGGATAATATCCTAGAACGAATCTCTTTATCCTTCGAGGATGTTAACCCTTGCACAAATATCAAGCATTTAAACATGTCCTCTTTTAGATCTTTCAGCTTAAATAACTCGCATTGGGCATTTACTCTTCGAGCATAGGCGATAAAGTTTCATCTTGTTTCAAAATATTTAAACACCTATAACGAGTATAAAATAAGTTATCCCGTTCCTGGAAAATGTTTGATAAAATTTCTATAGTCTCTTTAAAAGAAATATCTTCAGGTTTCCTTGGAAGTATAAAATGTGTATACTTGGTATTTTCATGGGAACCCAGTTTTTGCAACAGTAAAATAATTTTTTCTTCATCCGACCACGCCTGACATTGTTTGGAAAAAAATATTTTCGTATCTACGATAATATGCTGGAAACGATAAGCCTTTAGTTGGTTCATATAAAAATTCTGTCAGCGAATTTGCAATTTCTTCCAGAGTGAACCGACAATCCTTTTTTTCTTCTTGTTTCATTAATATTGTTTTTAATACGTCATTTTGTTTTAACTGTTCTTTTTATAAAAATTCCATCTGACTTTGCTGAGCTGCCAGTGCTAATTGTATCGTTTTTGTAAACTCGGCTAATTGTTCCATGTTGAAGAATTTCTTTTTTTTTTTAAATACAGTAATAAAACAAAAGGTTAACAGTACCTGCACTAAGCATTAAATAAATTCACTGAATAGTTTTTTTTAAACCACAAAAAAAAAACATTCATTTGTAGACAACGTTTTTGCAACACCCATGAAATTGACACTGAAACACAGCCTACACATATTTTTTCCACCATATTTTTTTTTCTTATGAAACAAAAAGAAATTTGAAATGGACACTCTCAAAAATTGTTCCTTTCAATGCTTCGTAAAATGTCAATTTCTCTTTTTTTTTTTTTTCAGTAGGACCATGACAGACTGAATTAAAAAAAAATATAACTTACTTTTTGTGTGTTGTAGGTTTTTTTTTTTTTTTTTTCAGTAGTTGAATTTATCCATGCAGTATTTTCTTCTCTTCGTTTTCCAATACTTTTGGCTTAAAGTTCCGTTTTTGTGAGTTTGAATCCTGTCGCCGTTTGTTATATGTTTACTTTAAATAAGAATACAGCAAGAAACACGGGGTTATGGGTGAAAGACAAAGGGGTTTATTTACAAGGGAATACAGGTGACATAAGAGTTAATCGACATCTTGTCTTATTCTCTTCCTGTCTTTTTTCCTTCTCTCTCAGTCACGTGAGAGGGTATAATTTATTTCATCTATGAAGGGATGTTAGGGTATTCTATTACATCATTTTGATATGAATAAATTCAAACAGACCAGAATTTAAAAAAAATTCTTAGGAAATAAAATCAAATTATAAAATAGAAGCATCTTTCCACAAAATTGACATTTAAAGCTAGAAAAGATATTGATTTTCTGATTCATCAGTGTGGTTTTACAGAGCCATGCAGAGATTTTAAACCTCAACTGTGATCATCATATATCAAGCGGATATCCCAATGTACTTTTTCTTCTCTGAAGAAGATGCTTTTAAATGAATAGACAAATTTTTTATGTCTTTGTATTATTTGCAAAAGAATATTTTACCTACCCTAGGACTGGTATTATACAACATGTATTAATTAAGTGTACCTTCCCTAGGACAGGTAATTTACAGCACATACATGAAATAATTTTAGCTTCCCTAGTTCGGGTAATATACAGCAGACATTTAAAATAATTTTACCTTCCCTAGTTCGGGTAATATACAGCAGACATTTAAAATAATTTTACCTTCCCTAGTTCGGGTAATATACAGCCGACATTTAAAATAATTTTACCTTCCCTAGTTTGGGTAATATACAGCAGACATTTAAAATAATTTTACCTTCCCTAGTTTGGGTAATATACAGCAGACATTTAAAATAATTTTAAGAATAACGAAATCATTTTTAGAAGATGGATCAATTCTCGAGCAAAATAATTATTTCAGCAAAGTCCGTATTCTGCATAAACCAGTTTTTTGTTTATTAAACAGTTAGATGAAAGTAAAAATAGTTATCAAAATACCTTCCCTTACCCATATTAAGAATGGCTTTCTATGATAAATGGGTTGGGATATGGTTCACAGGTTTTTCTGAAATGTGTAAATGTACATATATTGTAAAAAGAAAGAAAAAATGCAAAGAATTATTAAATCCCAAATGGTTGCTACCATTTTTAATATTATAACCACTGTTATTCAAAAGACCAAAATAAACCTGCATTATAACAGATGTACGGTTGTTGTTAAGAACAATAAAAAAAATAACATGTTTCCGATTCTTGCAGTATAATGATGATTTTGGTTGATTGTGATGTTCATTAATTCAGATGATTTTCAGTAAAATGTTTGTTTTTTTTAATTCAGTTTACAAATGCTTGAATCATTCTAGGATGTCATAAAGTATCTGGCTTTTTTTAAAATTCCTTTAGCGAGATAAAGAGTCTGATACTTCTTAAAAAATAAGACTGCTCCCATATCTTGGGAGGTTCTGCTCAGAGCACTATTTCTTGTCTTGAGCCTTCTGTCTCATAGAAGAGATACTGCTAGTCTTTTTCTACTCGATTATTTTCATGGAAGATACTTAACTTGAAGTAAAAAAAACAAAAAAAAAAAAACTAAAGTTCTTTCTGAATCAACTTTTCTGAAAATACAAAAACAAAGAAAATGTCAAGTCCTCAATTCAAAATTAATTCCAATCATCTTCCTCAATTTGTTTTTTTTTCTCACAAAAAAACAAATAACCTTTTTTTTTTTTTTGTAAATACAGCATTATATTTTAATAAAAACATATTTTTTATTTATTTTCAAGTGTTTCTTGTTTTTCTTTAATTATTGACCAAATCAGGCAATTACCCAATATTCACATAAGTTTTGTCAACTCACAAATTCTTTGCATACAATCAGATTTAGTGGCCAACGGCTCATATGCTTCAAATTTTTTCATACACTGTAAATGGTTGAAGTTATTACATCTGCAGTAATTGGTGGGTGGTGGACACATTTGCACCCTGCTGTCTCCATGCTCGAAGTTTCCCTGTGCAAATATCTACAAAATTTGTGTGTGTGTCAGTGAAGGTGGTTAGGTCTTGATACTTGATTACAGGATGTTTCTTGGTTTGTATTATGGCTATTAACAATATCAGTTCTAGGACAGGCTGAACTCCTTGTCTTTATATGGCATGGATCAACTCGCTTGGTACTGCATATTCATTGATCCTGTTCTCGAACTTCATCAATACATTGCCAATCAATTCAAGGCTGCTATCTACATTCCCTCGCACTATTCTAATTATGCAGTAAACGTTGCTTTGTGGATACTAAGTGTCATATAAACAGATCCTGCTTTTTCAAACTTCACGTCTCGTGTGTGTGTTATAAGCACTGTTAAGAGCCTTGATCTCATTAATGTTAAGTAATAGATTGAAATTTAGTTTTGTTTTTTTATGCATAATCAACACATCAATCCTGGCTGTGTTACTGGCTGTTGTGTGAATTTGGATGGTGCAGCTTGGCATCTTTACTATATTCTACTTGGACCAAAACCGATAGGGTTTTATGATCCAAGTAGAATTGGAGCACTTCAAAGAAAGCTGAGCAAGGCACTCCATTGATGTAAATAGTGACAGTAAATAGGATCCAACTTATCCTCTCGTACTGACATCTCTGGCCACATGGCTGATCTTGTCACAGTGATGGTATGAGTGGTTTGTTCCTTTCTCTACTGAAAGAGTTGAGGCTTATTACATCTGTGATGAGTGATGGATGGTGAACTCATACCCAGAGATGCTTGAGTGATCCAGGCAGACTGCACCATAACAATGATGGTTTCCCCTACTGCATCCTCATCTGTCATAAGAATCCAAGCTTGGGCCAATAGTCTCTATAAAAACAACTCAATCACATTTGAGGTGGACCAGAAAGGATGTTTACTTGGGCCAGGAAGCCATAAATTTTATCAAAGAACTTGCTGTTGATTTTTTTTCACTGGGCTTTTCTACTTGTGCAATGAAATCCAATACAAATAAATTCTTATTGAGGCAGTCCTTACATAATCAAATTCTCCCTAATTTAACCACTATCAATTACTGTTAGATTACACCGAGGTGAGGTTAATTTGCTGATAGTCGATTTAGGAAAATCAGTTATTATTAAGAGTTAACTGTTAGATAAAAAAAATTATTATTTGACGGTTGCAGAATTAGTTTGTGTATAAAGACAAACGTTTATAGGTTTTTGGAATTTAGAATAGGTCTTGGAGAACAATAACCAAAAGAACCAGGAATATGACCTTGACAGGATGAATATTAAAAAATACACAAACAAGTAGATTTTAAATAATAAATTGAAATAGAAGAAATAGTCACATTTTAAAAGATGTGAGTTGAATGACTTAATAGCAACTGAGTTGGAACAAGTCAGGTAGTGACAGGGTTTATGGCCCTGTATGCTGGGGAAGATGCGTGCAATCTTCCAATGAGAAAGCATTTGAAGTAAAAGTTATCAAAAAATACAAGATTTGTTGCTCATTAATTAGGATGGATATTTATTTCATCTTTTGGCAGATTCGTCAACCAAGATCCGAACGAAGGCATGTTTTCTTTATTCACAAGATGCAAAACCATCCAGACTCTGTCTTCCGTCCCCTTTGTGTTATCTGTATAGTACATGTCACATGCACATCCACAAGGAACATTATGAGACACTAGACGACACAAAGAAACTCATATATCCACATACATTAAATACACAACTTATACTATCTAACATACGTTTAATCAGGTACAGTGACCAACAATTCACTAAAAGGGAATGTAACAGTTAATTTGGTGCTATACTCCCCGTGTTGTCCTGGTGACCACCTTACACTCATTAACTTTTATCAATGAGTGGCTTCCGGGTCTTGATAAGAGGTAAGTCTCCTGTAGAAAAACATGCACTTGTGATGTTAAGTTGTATAAAAGTGTTCATTTGGGTCAAAATCAGACATTGTTTTTAATCAGGTTTGTCTGATTATAGATTTTTGATACTTAGGCTTTTAATCGGAATGACTTCTACATGTAAGATCATTTCCAGATACATGGACATTTGTGTGAAATGTCCAAAAAAAATCGGCCCAACCGTTTTGGAGTGCATAAGGAACACTATCTCTCACACACACAGTGACATTTTTATACTAGCAGAGGCAGACAGTCTTCTTGTTAATGTGCTTGTAGTCATAGAAGTAGTAATACTTTGATGAGTTTTAAAATTATTTTTCTATAAAAATTAACTGCACGCTTGCACAGTCAATTTTTATACAAAATGAATTTTAAAACCTGCAGAACGTAGATTCGATCCACGAACATCCGAGTTACAAATCAGCACGCTTCCACTGTGCTGTTTTCGACAGAGTCTCTCTTTAAAAATCTCACCAAAATCAAGTACTCATTCAATCAATACGAAATTTTAACCGATTATAAGGTGAAGAATGAAATTTATAATGGTTTATTTTTTATAATCGATATTATATATATATATATATATATATATATATATATATATATATATAAATAAATGTTTGGAGGTACAGAATTTGTATATAGTTTTAAATAAAGTACTAGGCGGAAGTTTCTCGAGAGCTCTTTCGGCTATCATCTCGTCAGGAGTAAATCGATAGCAATCTAAATTTAGATTTAAATTTAGATTGCTATCGATTTACTCCTGACGAGATGATAGCTGAAAGAGCTCTCGAGAAACTTCCGCCTAGTACTTTATTTAAAACTATATATATAAAGTCTTTATATATATATATATATATATATATATATATATATATATATATATAATTTAAAGGAGATTAGAATAATAGTCTAAAGAGCTAAGTAATAGTGAAATTACTAGTTTAATTAAAATACAGGAAATGCTCGTTGTAATTTAGATATATAATAAGCTCGATAGTTAAATGTCCTAGAGCTAATTCAATATTAAGTAATGTGATTTATAATTTAAAAATTTAAAAAAAATTTTTAAATTTAAAAATCAAAATTTAATTAAATTAAAAATCAGTTTCATAAGAAGGAACAACAACAAAGTCAATTATCTGTACGATCGTTTCGGAAATCAGTGCTTTTTATTTGTGGTATACATGAAGTCACGTAGAACAATTATACATAGTTTTTTTTGGTAAGCACGGTCTCCTCATCAGCAAATTTAGGAGGATTTTTATTGAATTGAAAAGACACCTAAAATAAACCTAGCATTAAAAGTAAGGCAGATGAATCTTTTAGTTTTTCTTTTTTTGAAATCAGGAACTGTATTTAAAGTAGTCATTTAGATGTTTGCTATAGCTTTTTATTTTATTGAAAAGGTTTATTATATATATATATGTCTTTATATATATATATATGTCTTTATATATATATGTCTTTATATATATATGTCTTTATATATATATGTCTTTATATATATAGATATATATATGTCTTTATATATATATATATAGATATATATATGTCTTTATATATATATATGTCTTTATATATATATATATGTCTTTATATATATATATGTCTTTATATATATATATGTCTTTATATATATATATATGTCTTTATATATATATATATGTCTTTTTATATATATATATATATGTCTTTAAATATATATATATGTCTTTTTATATATATATATGTGTCTTTTTATACATATATGTCTTTTTATATATATATATGTCTTTTATATATATATATATATATATATATATATATATGTCTTTTTATATATATATAAGTCTTTTTATATATATATATGTCTTTTTATATATATATATATATATATATGTCTTTTTATATATATATATATATGTCTTTTTATATATATATATATATATGTCTTTTTAGATATATATATATATATGTCTTTATATATATATATGTCTTTTTAGATATATATATATATGTCTTTTTAGATATATATATATATATATGTCTTTTTAGATATATATATATATATATATATATGTCTTTATATATATATATATATGTCTTTTTATATATATATGTATATATACATATATATATATATGTATATATAGATAGATAGATAAGTCTTTTGAACGCCGTTATTAAAACTTAAATTCTTTTCTACAGTTTGCATTTTGAAGACAGAAGTGTTTTTTCGAGATAAGTGACTTCTATATTAATTCATACTTTTATTTTTAGATTCAAATATTAATAACTACATTTTATTTCAGTATTTAATTTATGTATTTCTGTTTTATTCAGTGCTAGCGTTTTTTTTCTCGTCCATAAATGTTTATTTATCTACTAAGTTTATTGCAAAAATAGATTAGGTAATTGTATTCATTTTTAGTTCGTGAGAGGGGAATCTATCACCATACTTTCCCTTAAGCACGTCCGTTGGACTTATTTTTTATTATTTCTTTTTAATGGAGAGTAGAAAACGCATTGTGGATTCGTTATCGACAGCTCCTGTTACCCTCGCTTCTTCTTATTTGTCCCTCAGTCCTCGTTTTTTAATGAGTGATTTTTCTGACAAAGGCAGAAGAAAAAGCTATTTTCTAGGTTGGCAGTATTTTGCGCGAACAGTTGGCAGAGATGGCGGAAATTTTCTGTTTCTATGTCTACCCTTGTAGCCATGTCACTAGTAAGGGTGCTGGAGGTAAACGTTTTATATGGGCTGACGTTATCCGCCTGATAG
>NC_136485.1:4274722-4282222 GCF_053919585.1 Euprymna scolopes
GTTTTGCAGGTCTGGGTACACTTTGTCTTTCAGTTGCTTCTGATTACCGACACATTTACCAAGCGCAGTTGGAATCTTAATTGTGTCAGGTGAAGAAGTGATAGGAAACTGACCATTACCGATTTGGAGAAGCAATTTTGAGAAGTCTGCTGCAGCTGTGTTATCAGAGATATAGGCTCTCATATTAGTAGTCAGTCTCTTCACTATAACGTGCCTCCAGAGATAGGATTGTTTCAAACTTGCATTGACAATGTTAGCCCTTGTGCCATTTTTAACCACTGGGAGGATTTGACGGAAATCACCGCAAAATAAGGTTGGAATGCCACCCATGGGATTCTTGTTTCCTGTGATGTCTTGCAGTGTTCGGTCAATTGCTTCATAAGCACTCTTGTGCGTCATTGGGGCTTCGTCTACAATGATTGCAGAGGTGTCTCTAATTACATTTGCCATGGCTGAGTTACCAGTAATTTTGCAAACTGGCTGATCCATTCGATGAGTATCCAAGGGTACTTTAAAAGTGCTGTGAAGAGTGCGGCCACCTTGTAGTAGAGTAGCAGCAATGCCACTGGATGCTGTTGCAAGCACAATCTTTCTCATGGATCTAATCTTTGCAAGGATCAAATTGATTACAAAAGTCTTGCCCGTACCACCTGGAGCATCAAGAAACATCATGTTTTTGTTCATTTCACCTTGTGCTTCCAACATTGCCATGAATGAATTGTAAACTTCTCTTTGAGAATCGGTCAGTTTTCTTGCATATTTTCTGCTTGTAGGGAAAGTTCTTCAAGATTATAAGTAACTTCACGTTGATACTCTCTCGCGAGTCTTTCATCTCTCCCTTGCGTTGGTGCAGGTAATCCATAGCTTGCCAATGGTTGACCGCACATAAGGAGAACTTTTTCTTCAATTAGACAAAGAGTTTTATTGTAGATGTCCTCATTAAAATCTGCTTCTGGATTGTTAACTTCTTGCCTGTATCTGTGAAGAATGTCTTCAGATATTACATCACGAAAAGCCATCCAGATCTCAAGAGGATTGCTTGGTTCACAGACTGTTAAAATTATCACAAATAGGCTTCGCAAATTTGAAGGTGATTGAGTGGCACTTGCCTCTCCTACTGCTTGATGCAAGTGATGGTCATTTTCTAGAAGGCCTCGAGCAAGGCACGCTGCTCTGTATGTTTCAAACACCTGACCATTGTATGCTCGCAAATCTTGAAATGAAGTTGGACCAGCAACCTCATTGAGCAACAGGCGTAAGAAATAACACTCCCCTGCTTTTGGACTAATCGTGTAGATTCTCCCAATGCATGGTGCCTTCCATACATCATCATTTTCAGTACCTTCAACTTGTACCCCACGCATTCTTCTCATCCATTTCTTTGTCGATTTGTTCCAAGTGTAAAACTCAGGGACTTCTACGTATTTGAGACCCCTTGCAAAGTCATGGCAGAGTTGAAAAAATGCTGTCAAAGTTGTGGCAGGCGGTGGACCTTGGGCTCGTTCCAGAGCAGTATCAGCTGAGAACATGACACGCTGCCCATTTTCAAGATGAACAGAAAGTTGTACAATTGGGGGGAAATGTTCATGGATGGGATGTTCCAATATCCTCCAGGCCGCCTCTGAACTGCCGACATACCTTGCATTCTGGAACTGCTGGATCTCATCCACAATGTGACTTTGTACTTGGCCTTGTTGGTTAGCTGCTCCATCAGTTCTTTGTAGTTCAAACACTGCTTGATCACATCCTTTATTCACGTATTTGAGGACATATTTGATGCTTTGGATCGAGCTGCAAATTTCTACGTTAATGTGAGCGTTGAACTGCTGAAGGAGGCCCTTGTTGTACGGAACACTCCACTGGTTTGTTATTTCTTGATTAACATACCGACCATTTCTCTTCATCCTTATTGTACCAGTCTGGCCTCCATCTTCTGGTTTTCTTCGCCTGTACTTGGGGTAAGAGTCTTGGCCTTGCTCGGTACACTGAAGAAATTCTTTTGGGTATTTTTTGGAACATTTGTTGTCAATCATACATGGACAATTTGGATTAAATGGTCCACAAGGTCCATGCACCATATGTGCCATCACTTTAGCATGAAGATCAGGATCTTCCTCTTTGTCAGGGATCTCTGCAGATATGCAGAGATCCATTTTTTCTGGTAGAAGTTTGTCCTCTGGGGCCTGCCAGGTGAGGATGTGTGCATGCGGCAGTCCTCTTTTTTGATATTCAATACTGTACAGGAAAGCCCTCAACCTGCCAAATCCTCCCTTTTTAATAAATTCAAGTAACTTTTTTAGCTTCTGCCTGAAAACCCTGGCAACAATATCTGGACGATCCTGAGGGTCTTGCCCTTGAAGACAATTTTCTGTAATTTCTGTCCACTTTGGATTTGTTGTGAACGTGATGAAGAGGTCGGCTCGGCCCATTCGCCGAACATATGCCATGGCATCACTTTGACGCTCAAACGTGTATCGAGGGCCTCCTGTATAAGTTGCCGGAAGTACAACTCGTTGACCAAACTGTTCTGGATTCCCATCCTCCCTAAGAATTGAATCTCTCAAGTTGCTATAATTGTCAGCTCTCAGGGTCTGTTGCTCACGCCTCAGGAACTGTAAACGTTCTGTTTCAATCTTGCAGTACACATCCACCAGCCATTGTTGAAATAGCCTTCGGTACCAGAGAAAATAGTTTCCAGGCCGAGTCATTAAATGGTACGAATAAAATTGCTGTTGGGTAACTTTTCGCCCATTGGATGCCTTCATGTAGATGTTGTAAGATGGAGAACCATAGGGGTACATTAACGGGTACATTAAAGTATCGTAGAGGGGATGTAGTTCGGAGATCCGTTTTAATGTATCATTTCTAAAACGCAAGACAATATCCCGGTTAGCTGTTGGTTCATTCTCCATTAATATTCCAATCTCATACGTTGTTGTTGGAGCATTGAATCGCCGTGGATGCTCTTCTTGCGGCCTTCGGTCTTCCCTTATGACAACTTTATGTTCTACCAAGTGTTCTTCTTCAATCCTCTCCTTTGTTGTTTTCAGCTGACAAATGAAGCTGTTGTTCTCATGTAAAAATTCAGTCAGACTTCGGAGAATGTCTCTATTGAGTCTACTGTCACGTCCCCAATTATGTAGTTCCTCTTCCAGACTATCCAAGAAGTAGACTTGAATAAACTTTGCTGTTTCATCTTCAGGTGGTAAAAGACTCCCAATCTGGTGGCAAACCTGGCCTCGAATTCTAAAAGAAGGATTCCACCCATGTACTGCCGCAATTTTGTGACCAAATGATGTCATTGCAAAACAATTGTTATAACTGCGTAGATTTTGCAGAAAATCTTTAGAGATGGGACCATTGCCGGAGAGCAAATCTTGAAGCAACTGGGGCAGTGGTGGAAAGCTATCAAGCACAACTTTGCCAGAAGAACAACAACAACCAGGGGTTTCTCCTTTAAATTTTACAGCTGAGCAATGTTGACATACTTTGTCAATTTTTCCTATATCAGCTGTAGTGAGAGAGTCATTTTTGTTGTAGAGCAATCCTTTTCTATTGCAGTGTTCTATTTCATTGTGTCTCAAAGCAGTCATTCGTTGTCTAGCTGCCTCGTTTTCTGTCAATTGCTGGGGCAAAGTCATACTCTCTCTCCATGCAGCCTCTCGTTGTTGCCCTTGGTATAGGCGAAAGCTTCGTTGGGTTTCCGATTCATTCTGATGTCGTTGAGCCACTCTCAACTGACCTTGTGTACGTCTACTTACCTCATATAATTCATTCGATCGTAATATTGCTTCTCTTTCCAGTGCATATCTTTGCCTTTCTTGAATTTCATCTTGTGATGAATTTAACCGCCTTACAGCATGTCTAGTTCTATCAGCTTCACGTTGGGTTTCTCTTTCCAAATCTAACAGTCTTGCTCTCCTTTCTCTTTGACGTATCCTGTTAAGTTCTAGACGTCTTTCTCTATCTGAATTGTTTTCATTGGAGCGAATTGCAGCAACTCTTAGTCTATTAGCTTCCAATCTTTCCATTCTTTCTTCCTCACTTTCGTTTCCACTTCGTTTGGGTGGCATAATTTCGGTTTTAAACGGAATTGTTTAACGATATTAATGATTGTAAATTAATTAAGCGTAAAGGAAATGTATACTAACTGAAATGGACGAACTATAAATAATATTTCTGAATAGTACAATTATAAACAATTATATTGTAGCAAAAATGAATAAAAGCGACCTACTTGTGACTCATTACTTCCGGGTGTAAACGTCACAGTCTAAAAGTAATAATTAAAAGAAAAAAGTAAATGTAAAATAAATGTAATACCAACTTAGATTAACTAATATATGTAAACAGTACAATTAAAAATGTTCTATTAAAACAAATAATTACTAAGATCTAGGTAATTGTTAGTCTCATTGTTATGGTTTTAAAGAAAAAAATGTGTAAAAAAAATTCTGCTTTTGTGAGTACGTGTATTTCTTTTAAATTACATAACCTTTTTATTTTATTATTTATATCTCTTTTAAATTTATATATTTTGTTAGTAAACTGGAAGAAATTCAGTTGAATAAAACCTTGTTCGTGTTCTTTACGTTAAACTCATATTTTTATAAAAGGTTCATCCGGTTTAAAGAAAGCACTACGTTTAAATAAGACTGGAAATAACTAATTCAATATATAAATAGAAAATGAAATAAATATAAGCTTTAAGTCTTAAGATAGTAATAATCAAAATGTAATAAATTATTTGTAGTTCAAATCTATGATAAGACAGGCTTTCGAAATAGGCTCGACCAGAAAGATTAAATTGGAACGAAATTATAATCTCCGTGCCATTTTCAAAACAACCCCACAAAAGTAACGGTATCCTGCAGTTGGTTAAATGACAACGTTGGTTGTAAGAAAAATGTAAAAGAAAATGCGCTTATCTGTTTATTTTGAACTGTTTTATTTAATTAAAAAAAAAATTGGCTATAACTGGAAGAGAGCGTTATGTTTTGGGGGTTGTTTAAAAAATAGAATGGAAATAAAGTTAGTTCTGTTTTAATTGTCTTTAATTGCGGCAAGCGCTAACAAAATCGAAAAATCACTGTTCACATTCGAAATGTTAACTTTTATAGGTTTACAGGTTTGCTGACAAGGCTGGGGGTGTTTATTTAGAAAGCCATACTTAACATGGGGAGGTTGGGATGTTTAATACAATTATTTTACTAAATTGATTTTTTTCATTTAAAAATAAAATTATTTCTTTTTTAATAAAGTTTTATTTTAAAATATTTGTTTTTGTTTATTTATATAAAATTACGATAGTTGAATTGTATTCTTTCAATTATATTGGCAAGTAAAATATAAAAGATTAAAACGGAACGAAATTGAAATTTCCATTACATTTTCAATACAATCCCAAAACATAAAGCTTTCCTCACCAAAAAATTGTTTTAGCAGTAGAAGAAATTGATAATTATGCACTGTAAGAACAAAGCTGTAATATGGGCATTAAAGTAAAATTTTATCCAACTTTTGTACTGGGAAAATAATAATATCTACGAAAGTATTCAGTTGCGAAGTGTTTGAATATCAGATTCGTTGTCGGCGATTCCGAAACCTTGTAAAAAAAATATGGGGGGGGGGCGTAATTCTTGTAATATGATGTTTTAAATATTTTTTTAGGTTAAATTAAGGTTTCACGATATTTTGTAAATAAGCAGATCATCTAAATAAACAATATGAAAACTATTTGAAATTTTAAACTATTTTCAAGAGTTAACAATTTTTATTTATTTTAAACATTATTTTTTTAGCTAAAATTGAAGTTTCACGATATAATTTTTTTTAATTGTTAGTTGGAAGCACAAAATAAGTTACAAAACATCTTTGCCTTCATGGCTTTCAAAATAGTAACGTTAATATTTCAGAACGGTACACCAAATACCGAAGGAACTGAACTGTCTATATTATTGGTAAGTGGTAAATTTTCACAATATAAATTTATAGGAATATAAACAGAACAGTGATATAAAAAATAATTTTGAAAGAAATATTTTTCACAAACCTTTTTTAATATTAATTTCAATTTTTTAATGTTGTATTAACTTAAAATCCAGCAGTTGATAGAGTAAACGTAGATATGTCTGTAGGTTTGGTAGCGTGCGGAAAGAATACGTTAATATTTCGAAAGGCATTCGTAGTGTGAGGAGGGGGGTGGGAATTTAAATAAATATTGTGAAATTTCAAGTTTAGATAAAAAAAAATGTATTAATAAAGTTATGCTTAAAATAAATAAAAATTATTGTTTATTTTTGAAAATAGGTTTAAAAAAAGTGTTAATGCGTAAGCACCAAAAGTTAAAATTATAAACATTTTCATATTGTTATTTTTTTAAAAAGGTAAATTTAATAATAAAAATAAGTGGAAAAAAATCCAATAAAAAGAAACATATCTATTACAGACAACATGTAATGACGTAAATCTCCGATTGCACAAACAGTAAACCTTTCAGATAATATACGTAAATATATAGAATATTTCCAATATGTAATAAGGTCGAGGTAATGAGTTAAAGAGATTTAATATAATGTGATATGCAAATGAGCATAAGTCATTCGATATGGGGGCGGTTTATAGAATAGTATATAAAGAAATTAGGCATAGATTCTTATGTCTCCTATAACAGAAACATCCTAAAATGGGTTCTAATGTTTCTCTACCAGGAGAGATCTACCCTCTTACCTCCTTTATATTTCGTAAAAACAGGACGTTATAGATAGCAGAGCGTAGTTTCGATCTACGGACCCTTGGGTTATGGGCCAAGCACGCTTCGTTTGCGCCACTCT
Organism: Euprymna scolopes; assembly: GCF_053919585.1. NCBI lineage: Eukaryota > Metazoa > Mollusca > Cephalopoda > Sepiida > Sepiolidae > Euprymna > Euprymna scolopes. The sequence continues at coordinate 4,281,556 of NC_136485.1, forward strand.
GCTTTCGATTAGTAAATGTAAATGTATTACTTTTATTATTTTCTATGAGTTAAAGTGTATAAAAACAGGATGTTATAGATAGCAGAGCGTAGTTTCGATCTACGGACCTCTGGGTTATGGGCCCAACAAGCTTCCACTGCGCCACTCTGCTTTCGAGTAGTAAATGTAAATGTATTACTTTTATTATTTTCTATGAGTTTAAATGTATAAAAACAGGATGTTATAGATAGCAGAGCGTAGTTTCGATCTACGGACCTCTGGGTTATGGGCCCAGCACGCTTCCACTGCGCCACTCTGCTTTCGAGTAGTAAATGTAAATGTATTACTTTTATTATTTTCTATGAGTTTAAATGTATAAAAACAGGACGTTATAGACAGCAGAGCGTAGTTTTGATCTACGGACTTCTGGGTTATGGGTCCAGCACGCTTCCACAGCGCCACTCTGCTGTCGATTGGTAAATGTAAATGTATTACTTTTATTATTTTCTACGAGTTGAAATGTATAAAAACAGGATGTTATAGATAGCAGAGCGTAGTTTCGATCTACGGACCTCTGGGTTATGGGCCCAGCACGCTTCCACTGCGCCACTCTGCTGTCGATTAGTAAATGTAAATGTATTACTTTTATTATTTTCTATGAGTTTAAATGTATAAAAACAATATGTTA
>NC_136485.1:4322222-4324722 GCF_053919585.1 Euprymna scolopes
CAGCACGCTTCCACTGCGCCACTCTGCTGTCGATTAGTAAATGTAAATGTATTACTTTTATTATTTTACTATGAGTTTAAATGTATAAAAACAGGATGTTATAGATAGCAGAGCGTAGTTTCGATCTACGGACCTCTGGGTTATGGGCCCAGCACGCTTCCACTGCGCCACTCTGCTGTCGATTAGTAAATGTAAATGTATTACTTTTATTATTTTACTATGAGTGTAAATGTATAAAAACAGGATGTTATAGATAGCAGAGCGTATTTTCGATATACGGACCTCTGGGTTATCGGCGCAGCACGCTTCCACTGCGCCACTCTGCTGTCGATTAGTCAATGTAAATGTATTACTTTCATTATTTTCTATGAGTTTAAATGTATAAAAACAGGATGTTATAGATAGCAGAGCGTATGTTCGATCTACGGACCTCTGGGTTATGGGCCCGGCACGCTTCCACTGCGCCACTCTGCTGTCGATTAGTAAATGTAAATGTATTACTTTTATTATTTTACTATTAGTTTAAATGTATAACAACAGGATGTTATAGATAGCAGAGCGTAGTTTCGATCTACGGACCTCTGGGTTATGGGCCCAGCACGCTTCCACTGCGCCACTCTGCTGTCGATTAGTAAATGTAAATGTATTACTTTTATTATTTTACTATGAGTTTAAATGTATAAAAACAGGATGTTATAGATAGCAGAGCGTATTTTCGATATACGGACCACTGGGTTATGGGCGCAGCACGCTTCCACTGCGCCACTCTGCTGTCGATTAGTAAATGTAAATGTATTACTTTTATTATTTTACTATGAGTTTAAATGTATAAAAACAGGATGTTATAGATAGCAGAGCGTATTTTACATATACGGACCTCTGGGTTATGGGAACAGCACGCTTCCACTGCGCCACTCTGCTGTCGATTAGTAAATGTAAATGTATTACTTTTATTATTTTACTATGAGTTTAAATGTATAAAAACAGGATGTTATAGATAGCAGAGCGTAGTTTCGATCCAGTGACCTCTGCGGTATGGGCCCAGCACGCTTCAACTGGTCAACTCTGCTGTCGATTAGTCAATGTAAATGTATTACTTTTATTATTTTACTATGAGTTTTAATGTATAAAAACAGGATGTTATAGATAGCAGAGCGTATTTTCGATATACGGACCTCTGGGTTATGGGCCCAGCACGCTTCCACTGCGCCACTATGCTGTCGATTAGTAAATGTAAATGTATTACTTTTATTATTTTACTATGAGTTTGAATGTATAAAAACAGGATGTTATAGATAGCAGAGCGTATTTTCGATATACGGACCTCTGGGTTATGGGCGCAGCACGCTTCGACTGCGCCACTCTGCTGTCGATTAGTAAATGTAAATGTATTACTTTTATTATTTTACTATGAGTTTAAATGTATAAAAACAGGATGTTATAGATAGCAGAGCGTAGTTTCGATCTACGGACCTCTGGGTTATGGGCCCAGCACGCTTCCACTGCGCCACTCTGCTGTCGATTAGTAAATGTAAATGTATTACTTTTGTTATTTTACTATGAGTTTAAATGTATAAAAACAGGATGTTATAGATAGCAGAGCGTAGTTTCGATCTACGGACCTCTGGGTTATGGGCCCAGCACGCTTCCACTGCGCCACTCTGCTGTCGATTAGTAAATGTAAATGTATGACTTATATTTTTTTACTATGAGTTTAAATGTATAAAAACAGGATGTTATAGATAGCAGAGCGTATTTTCGATCTACGGACCTCTGGGTTATGGGCCCAGCACGCTTCCACTGCGCCACTCTGCTGTCGATTAGTAAATGTAAATGTATTACTTTCATTATTTTACTATGAGTTTAAATGTATAAAAACAGGATGTTATAGATAGCAGAGCGTAGTTTCGATCTACGGACCTCTGGGTTATGGGCCCAGCACGCTTCCACTGCGCCACTCTGCTGTCGATTAGTAAATGTAAATGTATTACTTTTATTATTTTACTATGAGTGTAAATGTATAAAAACAGGATGTTATAGATAGCAGAGCGTATTTTCGATATACGGACCTCTGGGTTATCGGCGCAGCACGCTTCCACTGCGCCACTCTGCTGTCGATTAGTCAATGTAAATGTATTACTTTCATTATTTTCTATGAGTTTAAATGTATAAAAACAGGATGTTATAGATAGCAGAGCGTATGTTCGATCTACGGACCTCTGGGTTATGGGCCCGGCACGCTTCCACTGCGCCACTCTGCTGTCGATTAGTAAATGTAAATGTATTACTTTTATTATTTTACTTTTAGTTTAAATGTATAACAACAGGATGTTATAGATAGCAGAGCGTAGTTTCGATCTACGGACCTCTGGGTTATGGGCCCAGCACGCTTCCACTGCGCCACTCTGCTGTCGATTAGTAAATGTAAATGTATTACTTTTATTATTTTACTATGAGTTTAAATGTATAAAAACAGGATGTTATAGATAGCAGAGCGTAT
>NC_136485.1:4339722-4344722 GCF_053919585.1 Euprymna scolopes
AAATGTATAACAACAGGATGTTATAGATAGCAGAGCGTATTTTCGATATACGGACCTCTGGGTTATGGGCGCAGCACGCTTCCACTGCGCCACTTTGCTGTCGATTAGTAAATGTAAATGTATGACTTATATTATTTTACTATGAGTTTAAATGTATAAAAACAGGATGTTATAGATAGCAGAGCGTATTTTCGATATACGGACCTCTGGGTTATGGGCGCAGCACGCTTCCACTGCGCCACTCTGCTGTCGATTAGTAAATGTAAATGTATTACTTTTATTATTTTACTATTAGTTTAAATGTATAAAAACAGGACGTTATAGATAGCAGAGCGTACCTTCGATGTCCGGACCTCTGGGTTATGGGCCCAGCAAGCCTCCACTGCGCCACTCTTCTGTCGATTAGTAAATGTAAATGTATTACTTTTATTATTTTACTATGAGTTTTAATATATAAAAACAGGATGTTATAGATAGCAGAGCGTAGTTTCGATCTACGGATCTCTGGGTTATGGGCCCAGCACGCTTCCACTGCGCCACTCTGCTGTCGATTAGTAAATGTAAATGTATTACTTTTATTATTTTCTATGAGTTGAAATGTATAACAACAGGATGTTATAGATAGCAGAGCGTAGTTTCGATCTACGGACCTCTACGTTATGGGCCCAGCACGCTTCCACTGGTCCACTCTGCTGTCGATTAGTAAATGTAAATGTATTACTTTTATTATTTTACTATGAGTTTAAATGTATAAAAACAGGATGTTATAGATAGCAGAGCGTAGTTTCGATCTCCGGACCTCTGGGTTATAGGCCCAGCACGCTTCAACTGCGCCACTCTGCTTTCGATTAGTAAATGTAAATGTATTACTTTTATTATTTTACTATGAGTTTAAGTGTATAAAAACAGGACGTTATAGATAGCAGAGCGTAGTTTCGATCTCCGGACCTCTGGGTTATGGGCCCAGCAAGGCTCCACTGCGCCACTCTGCTGTCGATTAGTAAATGTAAATGTATTACTTTTATTATTTTACTATGAGTTTAAATGTATAAAAAGAGGATGTTATAGATAGCAGAGCGTAGTTTCGATCTACGGACCTCTGGGTTATGGGCCCAGCAGGCTTCACCTGCGCCACTCTGGTGTCGATTAGTAAATGTAAATGTATTACTTTTATTATTTTACTATGAGTTTAAATGTATAAAAACAGGATGTTATAGATAGCAGAGCGTATTTTCGATATACGGACCTCTGGGTTATCGGCGCAGCACGCTTCCACTGCGCCACTCTGCTGTCGATTAGTCAATGTAAATGTATTACTTTCATTATTTTCTATGAGTTTAAATGTATAAAAACAGGATGTTATAGATAGCAGAGCGTATGTTCGATCTACCGACCTCTGGGTTATGGGCCCGGCACGCTTCCACTGCGCCACTCTCCTGTCGATTAGTAAATGTAAATGTATTACTTTTATTATTTTACTATTAGTTTAAATGTATAACAACCGGATGTTATAGATAGCAGAGCGTAGTTTCGATCTACGGACCTCTGGGTTATGGGCCCAGCACGCTTCCACTGCGCCACTCTGCTGTCGATTAGTAAATGTAAATGTATTACTTTTATTATTTTACTATGAGTTTAAATGTATAAAAACAGGATGTTATAGATAGCAGAGCGTATTTTGGATATACGGACCACTGGGTTATGGGCGCAGCACGCTTCCACTGCGCCACTCTGCTTTCGAGTAGTAAATGTAAATGTATTACTTTTATTATTTTACTATGAGTTTAAATGTATAAAAACAGGATGTTATAGATAGCAGAGCGTATTTTCGATATACGGACCTCTGGGTTATGGGCGCAGCACGCTTCAACTGCGCCACTCTGCTGTCGATTAGTAAATGTAAATGTATTACTTTTATTATTTTACTATGAGTTTAAATGTATAAAAACAGGATGTTATAGATAGCAGAGCGTATTTTCGATATACGGACCTCTGGGTTATGGGCGCAGCACGCTTCCACTGCGCCACTCTGCTGTCGATAAGTAAATGTAAATGTATTACTTTTATTATTTTACTATGAGTTTAAATGTATAAAAACAGGATGTTACAGGTAGCAGAGCGTATTTTAAATATACGGACCTCTGGGTTATGGGCGCAGCACGCTTCCACTGCGCCACTCTGCGGTCGATTAGTAAATGTAAATGTATTACTTTTATTATTTTCTATGAGTTTAAATGTATAAAAACAGGATGTTATAGATAGCAGAGCGTAGTTTCGATCTACGGACCTCTGGGTTATGGGCCCAGCACGCTTCCACTGCGCCACTCTGCTGTCGATTAGTAAATGTAAATGTATGACTTATATTATTTTACTATGAGTTTAAATGTATAAAAACAGGATGTTATAGATAGCAGAGCGTATTTTCGATCTACGGACCTCTGGGTTATGGGCCCAGCACGCTTCCACTGCGCCACTCTGCTGTCGATTACTAAATGTAAATGTATTACTTTTATTATTTTACTATGAGTTTAAATGTATAACAACAGGATGTTATAGATAGCAGAGCGTATTTTCGATATACGGACCTCTGGGTTATGGGCGCAGCACGCTTCCACTGCGCCACTTTGCTGTCGATTAGTAAATGTAAATGTATGACTTATATTATTTTACTATGAGTTTAAATGTATAAAAACAGGATGTTATAGATAGCAGAGCGTATTTTCGATATACGGACCTCTGGGTTATGGGCGCAGCAGTCTTCCACTGCGCCACTCTGCTGTCGATTAGTAAATGTAAATGTATTACTTTTATTATTTTACTATGAGTTTAAATGTATAAAAACAGGACGTTATAGATAGCAGAGCGTACCTTCGATTTCCGGACCTCTGGGTTATGGGCCCAGCAAGTCTCCACTGCGCCACTCTTCTGTCGATTAGTAAATGTAAATGTATTACTTTTATTATTTTACTATGAGTTTTTATATATAAAAACAGGATGTTATAGATAGCAGAGCGTAGTTTCGATGTACGGACCTCTGGGTTATGGGCCCAGCACGCTTCCACTGCGCCACTCTGCTGTCGATTAGTAAATGTAAATGTATTACTTTTATTTTTTTCTATGAGTTGAAATGTATAACAACAGGATGTTATAGATAGCAGAGCGTAGTTTCGATCTACGGACCTCTACGTTATGGGCCCAGCACGCTTCCACTGGTCCACTCTGCTGTCGATTAGTAAATGTAAATGTATTACTTTTATTATTTTACTATGAGTTTAAATGTATAAAAACAGGATGTTATAGATAGCAGAGCGTAGTTTCGATCTCCGGACCTCTGGGTTATAGGCCCAGCACGCTTCAACTGCGCTACTCTGCTTTCGATTAGTAAATGTAAATGTATTACTTTTATTATTTTACTATGAGTTTAAGTGTATAAAAACAGGACGTTATAGATAGCAGAGCGTAGTTTCGATCTCCGGACCTCTGGGTTATGGGCCCAGCAAGGCTCCACTGCGCCACTCTGCTGTCGATTAGTAAATGTAAATGTATTACTTTTATTATTTTACTATGAGTTTAAATGTATAAAAACAGGATGGTATAGATAGCAGAGCGTAGTTTCGATCTCCGGACCTCTGGGTTATGGGCCCAGCACGCTTCCACTGCGCTACTCTGCTGTCGATTAGTAAATGTAAATGTATTACTTTTATTATTTTCTATGAGTTTAAATGTATAAAAACAGGATGTTATAGATAGCAGAGCGTAGTTTCGATCTACGGACCTCTGGGGTATGGGCCCTGCACGCTTCCCCTGCGCCACTCTGCTTTCGAGGAGTAAATGTAAATGTATTACTTTTATTATTTTCTATGAGTTTAAGTGTATAAAAACAGGATGTTATCGATAGCAGAGCGTAGTTTCGATCTACGGACCTCTGGGTTATGGGCCCAGCACGCTTCCACTGCGCCACTCTGCTTTCGATTAGTAAATGTAAATGTATTACTTTTATTATTTTCTATGAGTTTAAGTGTATAAAAACAGGATGTTATAGATAGCAGAGGTATTTTCGAGCTACGGACCTCTGGGTCATGGGCCCAGCACGCTTCCACTGCGCCACTCTGCTGTCGATTAGTAAATGTCAATGTATTACTTTTATTATTTTCCTATGAGTTGAAGTGTATAAAAACAGGATGTTATAGATAGCAGAGCGTTGTTTCGATCTACGGACCTCTGGGTTATGGGCCCAGCACGCTTCCACTGCGCCACTCTGCTTTCGATTAGTAAATGTAAATGTATTACTTTTATTATTTTACTATGAGTTTAAGTGTATAAAAACAGGACGTTATAGATAGCAGAGGGTAGTTTCGATCTACGGACCTCTGGGTTATGGGCCCAGCACGCTTTCACTGCGCCACTCTGCTTTCGATTAGTAAATGTAAATGTATTACTTTTGTTATTTTCCTATGAGTTCAGGTGTATAAAAACAGGACGTTATAGATAGCAGAGCGTAGTTTCGATCTACGGACCTCTGGGTTATGGGCCAAGCACGCTTCCACTGCGCCATTCTGCTGTCGATTAGTAAATGTAAATGTATTACTTTTATTATTTTCTATGAGTTTAAGTGTATAAAAACAGGATGTTATAGATAGCAGAGCGTAGTTTCGATCTACGGACTTCTGGGTTATGGGCCCAGCACGCTTCCACTGCGCCACTCTGCTGTCGATTAGTAAATGTAAATGTATTACTTTTATTATTTTCTATGAGTTTAAGTGTATAAAAACAGGATGTTATAGATAGCAGAGCGTAGTTTCGATCTACGGACCTCTGGGTTATGGGCCCAGCACGCTTCCACTGCGCTACTCTGCTGTCGATTAGTAAATGTAAATGTATTACTTTTATTATTTTCTATGAGTTTAAGTGCATAATAACAGGATGTTATAGATAGCAGAGCGTAGTTTCGATCTACGGACCTCTGGGTTATGGGCCCAGCACGCTTCCACTGCGCCACT
>NC_136485.1:4349722-4357222 GCF_053919585.1 Euprymna scolopes
CGGACCTTTGGGTTATGGGCCCAGCACGCTTCCACTGCGCCACTCTTCTGTCGATTAGCAAATGTGAATGTATTACTTTTATTATTTTCTATGAGTTTAAATGTATAAAAACAGGATGTTATAGATAGCAGAGCGTAGTTTCGATCTTTGGACCTCTGGGTTATGGGCCCAGCACGCTTCCACTGCGCCACTCTGCTGTCGATTAGTAAATGTAAATGTTTTACTTTTACTTTTTTTCTATGAGTTTAAGTGTATAAAAACAGGATGTTATAGGTAGTAGAGCGTAGTTTCGATCCACGGACCTTTGGGTTATTTATCTAGCCATCTTCCACAGCGCCACTCTGCTGTCGATTAGTAAATGTAAATGTATGACTTATATTATTTTCCTATGAGTTTAAGTGTATTAAAAGAGGATGTTATAGATAGTAGAGCGTAGTATCGATCTACGGACCTCTGGGTTATTGGCCCAGCACGCCTCCACTTCGCCCCTCTGCTGTCGATTAGTAAATGTAAATGTATTAGTTATATTATTTTCCTATGAGTTTATGTGTATAAAAACTGGATGTCATAGATAGCAGAGCATAGTTAAGATCTACGAACCTCTGGGTCATGGGTCCAGCACGCTTCCACTGCGCCACTCTGCTTTCGATTAGTAACTGTAAATGTATTACTTTTATTATTTTACTATGAGTTTAAGTGTATAAAAACAGGACGTTATAGATAGCAGAGCGTAGTTTCGATCTCCGGACCTCTGGGTTATGGGCCCAGCAAGGCTCCACTGCGCCACTCTGCTGTCGATTAGTAAATGTAAATGTATTACTTTTATTATTTTACTATGAGTTTAAATGTATAAAAAGAGGATGTTATAGATAGCAGAGCGTAGTTTCGATCTACGGACCTCTGGGTTATGGGCCCAGCAGGCTTCACCTGGTCCACTCTGCTGTCGATTAGTAAATGTAAATGTATTACTTTTATTATTTTACTATGAGTTTAAATGTATAAAAACAGGATGTTATAGATAGCAGAGCGTATTTTCGATATACGGACCTCTGGGTTATCGGCGCAGCACGCTTCCACTGCGCCACTCTGCTGTCGATTAGTCAATGTAAATGTATTACTTTCATTAATTTCTATGAGTTTAAATGTATAAAAACAGGATGTTATAGATAGCAGAGCGTATGTTCGATCTACGGACCTCTGGGTTATGGGCCCAGCAGGCTTCACCTGCGCACCTCTGCTGTCGATTAGTAAATGTAAATGTATTACTTTTATTATTTTACTATGAGTTTAAATGTATAAAAACAGGATGTTATAGATAGCAGAGCGTATTTTCGATATACGGACCACTGGGTTATGGGCGCAGCACGCTTCCACTGCGCCACTCTGCTTTCGAGTAGTAAATGTAAATGTATTACTTTTATTATTTTACTATGAGTTTAAATGTATAAAAACAGGATGTTATAGATAGCAGAGCGTATTTTCGATATACGGACCTCGGGGTTATGGCCGCAGCACGCTTCCACTGCGCCACTAAGCTGTCGATTCGTAAATGTAAATGTATTACTTTTATTATTTTCTATGGGTTTAAATGTATAAAAACAGGATGTTATAGATAGCAGAGCGTATTTTCGATATACGGACCACGGACCTCTGGGTTATGGGCGCAGCACGCTTCCACTGCGCCACTCTGCTATCGATTAGTAAATGTAAATGTATTACTTTTATTATTTTACTATGAGTTTAAATGTATAAAAACAGGATATTACAGGTAGCAGAGCGTATTTTCGATATACGGACCTCTGGGTTATGGGCGCAGCACGCTTCCACTGCGCCACTCTGCTGTCGATTAGTAAATGTAAATGTATTACTTTTATTATTTTCTATGAGTTTAAATGTATAAAAACAGGATGTTATAGATAGCAGAGCGTAGTTTCGATCTACGGACCTCTGGGTTATGGGCCCAGCACGCTTCTACTGCGCCACTCTGCTGTCGATAAGTAAATGTAAATGTATTACTTTTATTATTTTACTATGAGTTTGAATGTAAAAAACAGGATGTTATAGATAGCAGAGCGTAGTTTCGATCTACGGACCTCTGGGTTATGGGCCCAGCAAGCCTCCACTGCGCCACTCTTCTGTCGATTAGTAAATGTAAATGTATTACTTTTATTATTTTACTATGAGTTTTAATATATAAAAACAGGATGTTATAGATAGCAGAGCGTAGTTTCGATCTACGGACCTCTGGGTTATGGGCCCAGCGCGCTTCCACTGCGCCACTCTGCTGTCGATTAGTAAATGTAAATGTATTACTTTTATTTTTTTCTATGAGTTGAAATGTATAACAACAGGATGTTATAGATAGCAGAGCGTAGTTTCGATCTACGGACCTCTACGTTATGGGCCCAGCACGCTTCCACTGGTCCACTCTGCTGTCGATTAGTAAATGTAAATGTATTACTTTTATTATTTTACTATGAGTTTAAATGTATAAAAACAGGATGTTATAGATAGCAGAGCGTAGTTTCGATCTCCGGACCTCTGGGTTATAGGCCCAGCACGCTTCAACTGCGCCACTCTGCTTTCGATTAGTAAATGTAAATGTATTACTTTTATTATTTTACTATGAGTTTAAGTGTATAAAAACAGCACGTTATAGATAGCAGAGCGTAGTTTCGATCTCCGGACCTCTGGGTTATGGGCCCAGCAAGGCTCCACTGCGCCACTCTGCTATCGATTAGTAAATGTAAATGTATTACTTTTATTATTTTACTATGAGTTTAAATGTATAAAAAGAGGATGTTATAGATAGCAGAGCGTAGTTTCGATCTACGGACCTCTCGGTTATGGGCCCAGCAGGCTTCACCTGCGCCACTCTGCTGTCGATTAGTAAATGTAAATGTATTACTTTTATTATTTTACTATGAGTTTAAATGTATAAAAACAGGATGTTATAGATAGCAGAGCGTAGTTTCGATCTACGGACCTCTGGGTTATGGGCCCAGCACGCTTCCACTGCGCCACTCTGCTGTCGATTAGTAAATGTAAATGTATTACTTTTATTATTTTACTATGAGTTTAAATGTATAAAAACAGGATGTTATAGATAGCATAGCGTAGTTTCGATCTCCGGACCTCTGGGTTATGGGCCCAGCACGCTTCCACTGCGCTACTCTGCTGTCGATTAGTAAATGTAAATGTATTACTTTTAATTTTTTCTATGAGTTTAAATGTATAAAAACAGGATGTTATAGATAGCAGAGCGTAGTTTCGATCTACGGACCTCTGGGTTATGGGCCCAGCACGCTTCCACTGCGCCACTCTGCTTTCGATTAGTAAATGTAAATGTATTACTTTTATTATTTTCTATGAGTTTAAGTGTATAAAAACAGGATGTTATAGATAGCAGAGGTATTTTCGAGCTACGGACCTCAGGGTCATGGGCCCAGCACGCTTCCACTGCGCCACTCTGCTGTCGATTAGTAAATGTCAATGTATTACTTTTATTATTTTCCTATGAGTTGAAGTGTATAAAAACAGGATGTTATAGATAGCAGAGCGTTGTTTCGATCTACGGACCTCTGGGTTATGGGCCCAGCACGCTTCCACTGCGCCACTCTGCTTTCGATTAGTAAATGTAAATGTATTACTTTTATTATTTTACTATGAGTTTAAGTGTATAAAAACAGGACGTTATAGATAGCAGAGCGTAGTTTCGATCTACGGACCTCTGGGTTATGGGCCCAGCACGCTTTCACTGCGCCACTCTGCTTTCGATTAGTAAATGTAAATGTATTACTTTTGTTATTTTCCCATGAGTTCAGGTGTATAAAAACAGGACGTTATAGACAGCAGAGCGTAGTTTCGATCTACGGACCTCTGGGTTATGGGCCCAGCACGCTTCCACTGCGCCACTCTGCTGTCGATTAGTAAATGTAAATGTATTACTTTTATTATTTTCTATGAGTTTAAGTGTATAAAAACAGGATGTTATAGATAGCAGAGCGTAGTTTCGATCTACGGACTTCTGGGTTATGGGCCCAGCACGCTTCCACTGCGCCACTCTGCTGTCGATTAGTAAATGTAAATGTATTACTTTTATTATTTTCTATGAGTTTAAGTGTATAAAAACAGGATGTTATAGATAGCAGAGCGTAGTTTCGATCTACGGACCTCTGGGTTATGGGCCCAGCTCGCTTCCACTGCGCCACTCTGCTGTCGATTAGTAAATGTAAATGTATTACTTTTATTATTTTCTATGAGTTTAAGTGTATAAAAACAGGATGTTATAGATAGCAGAGCGTAGTTTCGATGTACGGACCTCTGGGTTATGGGCCCAGCACGCTTCCACTGCGCCACTCTGCTGTCGATTAGTAAATGTAAATGTATTACTTTTATTATTTTCTATGAGTTTAAGTGCATAATAACAGGATGTTATAGATAGCAGAGCGTAGTTTCGATCTACGGACCTCTGGGTTATGGGCCCAGCACGCTTCCACTGCGCCACTCTGCTTTCGATTAGTACATGTAAATGTATTACTTTTATTATTTTCTATGAGTTTAAATGTATTAAAACAGGATGTTATAGATAGCAGAGCGTACTTTCGATCTACGGACCTTTGGGTTATGGGCCCAGCACGCTTCCACTGCGCCACTCTGCTCTCGATTAGTAAATGTAAATGTATTACTTTTATTATTTTCCTATGAGTTTAAGTGTATAAAAACAGGACGTTATAGATAGCAGAGCGTAGTTTCGATCTACGGACCTCTGGGTTATGGGCCATGCACGCTTCCACTGCGTCACTCTGCTTTCGATTAGTAAATGTAAATGTATTACTTTTATTATTTTTCTATGAGTTTAAGTGTGTAAAAACAGGATCGTATAGATAGCAGAGCGTAGTTTCGATCTACGGACCTCTGGGTTATGGGCCCAGCACGCTTCCACTGCGCCACTCTGCTGTCGATTAGTAAATGTAAATGTATTACTTTTATTATTTTCTATGAGTTTAAGTGTATAAAAACAGGATGTTATAGATAGCAGAGCGTAGTTTCGATCTACGGACCTCTGGGTTATGGGCCCAGCACGCTTCCACTGGTCCACTCTGCTGTCGATTAGTAAATGTAAATGTATTACTTTTATTATTTTCTATGAGTTTAAGTGCATAATAACAGGATGTTATAGATAGCAGAGCGTAGTTTCGATCTACGGACCTCTGGGTTATGGGCCCAGCACGCTTCCACTGCGCCACTCTGCTTTCGATTAGTACATGTAAATGTATTACTTTTATTATTTTCTATGAGTTTAAATGTATTAAAACAGGATGTTATAGATAGCAGAGCGTAGTTTCGATCTACGGACCTTTGGGTTATGGGCCCAGCACGCTTCCACTGCGCCACTCTGCTCTCGATTAGTAAATGTAAATGTATTACTTTTATTATTTTCCTATGAGTTTAAGTGTATAAAAACAGGACGTTATAGATAGCAGAGCGTAGTTTCGATCTACGGACCTCTGGGTTATGGGTCCAGCACGCTTCCACTGCGCCACTCTGCTGTCGATTAGTAAATGTAAATGTATTACTTTTATTATTTTACTATGAGTTTAAGTGTACAAAAACAGGATGTTATAGATAGCAGAGCGTAGTTTTGATCTACGGACCTCTGGGTTATGGGCCCAGCACGCTTCCACTGCGCCACTCTGCTGTCGATTAGTAAATGTAAATGTATTACTTTTATTATTTTCTATGAGTTTAAGTGTATAAAAACAGGATGTTATAGATAGCAGAGCGTAGTTTCGATCTACGGACGTCTGGGTTATGGGCCCAGCACGCTTCCACTGCGCCACTCTGCTTTCGATTAGTACATGTAAATGTATTACTTTTATTATTTTACTATGAGTTTAAATGTATAAAAACATGATGTTATAGATAACAGAGCACAGTTCGATCTACGGACCTCTGGGTTATGGGCCCACCACGCTTCCACTGCGCCACTCTGCTTTCGATTAGTAAATGTAAATTTATTACTTTTATTATTTTCCTATGAGTTTAAATGTATAAAAACAGGACGTTATAGATAGCAGAGCGTAGTTTCGATCTACGGACCTCTGGGTTATGGGCCCAGCACGCTTCCACTGCGCCACTCTTCTTTCGATTAGTAAATGTTAATGTATTACTTTTATTATGTTCTATGAGTGTAAATGTATTAAAACAGGATGTTATAGATAGCAGAGCGTAGTTTCGATCTACGGACCTTTGGGTTATGGGCCCAGCACGCTTCCACTGCGCCACTCTGCTGTCGATTAGTAAATGGTAATGTATTACTTTTATTATTTTCTATGAGTTTAAATGTATAAAAACAGGATGTTATAGATAGCAGAGCGTAGTTTCGATCTACGGACCTCTGGGTTATGGGCCCAGCACGCTTCCACTGCGCCACTCTGCTGTCAATAATAAATGTAAATGTATTACTTTTATTATTTTCTATGAGTTTAAATGTGTAAAAGCAGGATGTTATAGATTGCAGAGCGTAGTTTCGATCTACGGACCTCTGGGTTATGGGCCCAGCACGCTTCCACTGCGCCACTCTGCTGTCGATTAGTAAATGTAATGTATTACTTTTGTTATTTTACTATGAGTTTCAATGTATAAAAACAGGATGTTATAGATAGCAGAGCGTAGTTTCGATCAACGGACCTCTGGGTTATGGGCCAAGCACGCTTCCACTGCGCCACTCTGCTGTCGATTAGTAAATGTAAATGTATTACTTTTATTATTTTCTATGAGTTTAAATGTATAAAAACAGGATGTTATAGATAGCAGAGCGTAGTTTCGATCTACGGACCTCTGGGTTATGGGCCCAGCACGCTTCCACTGCGCAACTCTTCTGTCAATTAGTAAATGTAAATGTATTACTTTTATTATTTTCCTATGAGTTTAAATGTATAAAAACAGGACGTTATAGATAGCAGAGCGTAGTTTCGATCTACGGACCTCTGGGTTATGGGCCCAGCACGCTTCCACTGCGCCACTCTTCTATTGATTAGTAAATGTTAATGTATTACTTTTATTATGTTCTATGAGTTTAAATGTATAAAAACAGGATGTTATAGATAGCAGAGCGTATTTTCGATCTACGGACCTTTGGGTTATGGGCCCAGCACGCTTCCACTGCGCCACTCTGCTGTCGATTAATAAATGGTAATGTATTACTTTTATTATTTTCTATGAGTTTAAATGTATAAAAACAGGATGTTATAGATAGCAGAGCGTAGTTTCGATCTACGGACCTCTGGGTTATGGGCCCAGCACGCTTCCACTGCGCCACTCTGCTGTCGATTAGTAAGTGTAAATGTATTACTTTTATTATTTTCTATGAGTTTAAATGTATAAAACAGGATGTTATAGATAGCAGAGCGTAGTTTCGATCTACGGACCTCTGGGTTATGGACCCAGCATATTTCACTGTGCCACTCTGCTGTCGATTAGTAAATGTAAATGTAT
>NC_136485.1:4359722-4362222 GCF_053919585.1 Euprymna scolopes
CGATTAGTAAATGTAAATGTATGACTTTTATTATTTTACTATGAGTTTAAGTGTATGAAAACAGGATGTTATAGATAGCAGAGCGTAGTTTCGATCTACGGACCTCTGGGTTATGGGCCCAGCACGCTTCCACTGCGCCACTCTGCTTTCGAGTTGTAAATGTAAATGTATTACTTTTATTATTTTCTATGAGTTTAAGTGTATGAAAACAGGATGTGATAATTAGATGAGCGTAGTTTGGATCTATGGTGCTCTGGGTTATGGGCCCAGCACGCTTCCACTGCGCCACTCTGCTGTCGATTAGTAAATGTAAATGTATTACTTTTATTATTTTCTATGAGTTTAAATGTATAAAAACAGGATGTTATAGATAGCAGAGCGTAGTTTCGATCTACGGACCTCTGGGTTATGGGCCCAGCACGCTTCCACTGCGCCACTCTGCTTTCGATTAGTACATGTAAATGTATTACTTTTATTATTTTCTATGAGTTTAAATGTATTAAAACAGGATGTTATAGATAGCAGAGCGTAGTTTCGATCTACGGACCTTTGGGTTATGGGCCCAGCACGCTTCCACTGCGCCACTCTGCTCTCGATTAGTAAATGTAAATGTATTACTTTTATTATTTTCCTATGAGTTTAAGTGTATAAAAACAGGACGTTATAGATAGCAGAGCGTAGTTTCGATCTACGGACCTCTGGGTTATGGGTCCAGCACGCTTCCACTGCGCCACTCTGCTGTCGATTAGTAAATGTAAATGTATTACTTTTATTATTTTACTATGAGTTTAAGTGTACAAAAACAGGATGTTATAGATAGCAGAGCGTAGTTTTGATCTACGGACTTCTGGGTTATGGGCCCAGCACGCTTCCACTGCGCCACTCTGCTGTCGATTAGTAAATGTAAATGTATTACTTTTATTATTTTCTATGAGTTTAAGTGTATAAAAACAGGATGTTATAGATAGCAGAGCGTAGTTTCGATCTACGGACGTCTGGGTTATGGGCCCAGCACGCTTCCACTGCGCCACTCTGCTTTCGATTAGTACATGTAAATGTATTACTTTTATTATTTTACTATGAGTTTAAATGTATAAAAACATGATGTTATAGATAACAGAGCACAGTTCGATCTACGGACCTCTGGGTTATGGGCCCACCACGCTTCCACTGCGCCACTCTGCTTTCGATTAGTAAATGTAAATTTATTACTTTTATTATTTTCCTATGAGTTTAAATGTATAAAAACAGGACGTTATAGATAGCAGAGCGTAGTTTCGATCTACGGACCTCTGGGTTATGGGCCCAGCACGCTTCCACTGCGCCACTCTTCTTTCGATTAGTAAATGTTAATGTATTACTTTTATTATGTTCTATGAGTGTAAATGTATTAAAACAGGATGTTATAGATAGCAGAGCGTAGTTTCGATCTACGGACCTTTGGGTTATGGGCCCAGCACGCTTCCACTGCGCCACTCTGCTGTCGATTAGTAAATGGTAATGTATTACTTTTATTATTTTCTATGAGTTTAAATGTATAAAAACAGGATGTTATAGATAGCAGAGCGTAGTTTCGATCTACGGACCTCTGGGTTATGGGCCCAGCACGCTTCCACTGCGCCACTCTGCTGTCAATAATAAATGTAAATGTATTACTTTTATTATTTTCTATGAGTTTAAATGTGTAAAAGCAGGATGTTATAGATTGCAGAGCGTAGTTTCGATCTACGGACCTCTGGGTTATGGGCCCAGCACGCTTCCACTGCGCCACTCTGCTGTCGATTAGTAAATGTAATGTATTACTTTTGTTATTTTACTATGAGTTTCAATGTATAAAAACAGGATGTTATAGATAGCAGAGCGTAGTTTCGATCAACGGACCTCTGGGTTATGGGCCAAGCACGCTTCCACTGCGCCACTCTGCTGTCGATTAGTAAATGTAAATGTATTACTTTTATTATTTTCTATGAGTTTAAATGTATAAAAACAGGATGTTATAGATAGCAGAGCGTAGTTTCGATCTACGGACCTCTGGGTTATGGGCCCAGCACGCTTCCACTGCGCAACTCTTCTGTCAATTAGTAAATGTAAATGTATTACTTTTATTATTTTCCTATGAGTTTAAATGTATAAAAACAGGACGTTATAGATAGCAGAGCGTAGTTTCGATCTACGGACCTCTGGGTTATGGGCCCAGCACGCTTCCACTGCGCCACTCTTCTATTGATTAGTAAATGTTAATGTATTACTTTTATTATGTTCTATGAGTTTAAATGTATAAAAACAGGATGTTATAGATAGCAGAGCGTATTTTCGATCTACGGACCTTTGGGTTATGGGCCCAGCACGCTTCCACTGCGCCACTCTGCTGTCGATTAATAAATGGTAATGTATTACTTTTATTATTTTCTATGAGTTTAAATGTATAAAAACAGGATGTTATAGATAGCAGAGCGTAGTTTCGATCTACGGACCTCTGGGTTATGGGCCCAGCACGCTT